>NC_137584.1:61890423-62257184 GCF_963210335.1 Falco punctatus | reverse complement strand
TGAATTACAAGAATTTGACCTTGTAATTCATTGGTGCAATGCCCCAATGTTATGTGGAAAAGTTGCATAAGAAGCTTTTTCTCTGTACATAATGATTATTGCAGATTTATGAGCCATGCTTCCAGTATGCATAACTGGCTTACTTCTGTGAAGCTCCCAAGGATTGCAGACTTACGTAGCGCACAAAGTGAGCACAGGGAGGGGGGGGAGGAAGCACAGTCCCACACATCGCTAATTGCTAAATTAATAAGCATGATTCCCGTCCCTCTCTCTTCAAAGAAATCAACTGAAGGGAAAGAAGGCCATCTCTGGACTGACTTTTCAACTCCTTGGGCTTTCTGCCCAAGTTTGTATCATAGCCTGCAGGAAAACTGCAACGTAGCATGAACACTTGAAATTAGGAAAAAGTGATAGATCTGGTGTAAGCTGGATGATCTCTGTTAAATCAGGCAGTGGCGCAGCTCATACTTGTATTTGCTTTCAGTTCTCTAAGCTTTTACTCCTATAGCCAGGGGTATAGTGATGAATAAAACAGCATGTAAACTCTCTTCTCTAACATACATGAGAATAAGCGCCACACTCACTGTATTAGAAATGGTAAACTCTGCTTACTTGCATTCATTCCATTCATTCCATTATTCCACACTTTTTTTTGAAGAATTTTTTGGAAGAAAAACTAGATTGCTGTCTTTATTTAAAAGGCATGTGTTTCAAACGTAATTGTTTTTTCCTGGAAGTGACTACAGGATTGCTTCATATTTTGCACAAGTAATTTCTTAGCTCCTACTTGGATGCAGCCCCACAAACATGAGTAAATGATTAAGATACTTGTTTCTCATGGAAAGAAATGCAGACTATGCAAATTCAACTGTAAACTCCCCTAACGCAAAATGAAACGAAACAAAACATACTACAGTTAAAAATTACATACTACCTATGTATTAAGGGGGAAAAGTTGTTATTATTTAAATGTATGAGGGCTCATACCTTGCAGGAACAGGGAAACTCTTTAAAACACCTATACAAAACCAGAGCTTTGTTGCTGACAAATTGATCAAGGATGCTGCCAAGTAGTAAGTTATAAAACAGTACGATCTGTTTTGACAAAGGGTGTCATGAATCTCTAGATCATAATATTTTTCAAGGCAACCCTAAAACAATATGTTTAAATGAAAAGGAACATTCTGCCCCATATTTCTTGACAGAATTTAAGACGGCAGCATGTCACATCTGGTTGATTGTCTTCAAAATCCAGATGATTAGCAACTTTATTTCATTTCACTTGAAGGTAAGAAAAATTATGACCTAAGACTACCAAGCAGCTGTAAGAAACTGCAAAATATGTGGCAGTGGGACAAATGATTATTCTTCAGCTTGATCTCATAATTACATCATAATAGGTGACATGATTGGATAGGTTACAGTAATTAAAGTGATGAAAAGTGCACATTCATCCCCTGTATGGCTCTCATTAGAGTTACACCCAACTGTTGCTGTTGTAGTGAATGAGGTTGCATATCCTCTTAGCATCCAATTATCCCACAGGCATCCCCTGCCAGGGCTGGCAAGGGCCCTGCGACCACTCCCACCTACACAAGGCCCATCATTCTCTGCTGCTGAAAATAAAAGGCAAAAGTCTTGATGCCTGGTGCAGTTTCATCTCCTCTCCCAGAGGTTATTACCCGAATTTATTGCCTGCAATTTCTTCTTCAGTGTTCTTAAGGTCTAAAAATAATTATGATCTCTTCCCCCCTAGAGATTTTTGCTACCACTGTAATTGCATAATACCAGTATTATGGTTCCAACTCATTCAAATGAGTGTGGGCAGCGACCTGTGCCAGTGCAAGTTAAGCCGTTTCTTCTGTTTGTAGGGGTTTTTTTCTGTCTGATTTTTACCTCATGTCTCCCTTAATGAAGTACTCAGTCATGATAGCCTCTTAGTTACTTGCTCAGAACTACTTGAAAAGTAGAAATGGTATTTTACTAACTCCTTCACTCCTGTGCTTTTTCACACCTGGAGAGGGATGCTAACAGTAAGCAAGGATGGAGGTTGCCAACGTGAGCCTCACCAGAACTGTGGCTGGCTCTGACAAGGAGAGCCCAGTGCCACAGTCTGCTACAAATGCAACGAACTTTTTTGCAGCAGTAGTTAGGTGAATATCCAGAAGCCCAGAGGTCAGAATACCCTGGAGATCAGTCCATCTCCAGCTGGTTTAATGGTATGCAGACAGACCTTAACAGCGAGGGGTGTTATACAGGCTGAAACATCTTTACTGCTCTGTGGGCATGGCCTTAGCCTTCCAACAATACAAACACAACACAGTATACCGTGTCCATTAAATACTCTACATATGCAGAATAATTCAGATGTGTCTCAAGGAACTTGCTACACTTCCTAAGCCACACCACAGCCTTACAGCAGCACTGACTTTGCTGTAGCCTAACCATTTTTCACGAGGAGGGTTACTCACATACCATATACAAACGTTGAATCTAGATACATCAGGCTTTTACCTTAGATGTTTTATATTCTAATTTTTTATGCAACCAACACATACACTTCTGACAGAATGTAGTACCTGAGTACAGAGAGATCAGCAACCAGAGCATTTTGTTCTCAGCTTTATCCTGTAAATTCATGCTACTATTTTCTTTGCACCAATGCAAATGCAAAACCTGGCCCATGTATAAAGACTGCTAAAAGACCTCCCAACTTGCAAGTTATCATTCTGCTAAATGACGAGATTAACATACATCTCACTGTCTAGAATTGTTCTTGTGCTTTGTATTTTGTGACCTTGGGTACTCTCCACCTCATCGTGCCTTCTGATTCCCCCCCCTTCTACACAGGCAGCAAAGAAAGTGCTTACAACTTAGGAAGAACAGGAATTTTCCTGTTAGCTGCACAAAAGCAAGGCTGCTGCAATAAGATGAAATTTAAACCTCTTTGTATAAATTAGGGTTTTGGCTTCTTTTTTTTTTTCCCCTAGAACACTTACACAAGATGCTTTTCAAAGAAAGTATGCATATAGTGTCAAGCTTCCAAGATAAGCTTAGGTAAACTCCTCAGTGTGTTTTTCCTTCCTCCTCTGCCCCTTGCCCCAGACAAACTACCAGCTTAACATTACAAGAGGCGTGCAAGGACTCATTACCTGCTTTAGCTCTGCTTAGAAGTTCTTTCAGCACATGTTGTATACAAGTACATAACTATATAACAAGTACAGGTAGAAGGCAAACCCATGAAGCTGTAAGACTGTACAAATCTATAAATAAAACCTGGTTATGTCCCCACCATACTGACCAAGCACCTTCTAAAGTGTTTTGAGCTGATTTTGTCCTGAAGCCCTGTATTGCTGTTCATCCTGAGGCTACACATCTGTGGAGTAAAAACATAATTTCTCATTTGCAGGTGGCTGCACAGTAAAGGTAACCATACAATAAATACTAGATGAGATACATTATCTATTTGTAGGTGCCTCAGTTAATACCATTTGCATTAAAAACACAAAATACTCCTAACTCGTACACTTGGAAAACTAACTGTAAAGGAAGGGCACGAGTTCACGTTAAAAAGTAGCCTGTCTACATCCTTGGGTGGATCCTGTCACTTCCAAATTAAATCAGTGTTAGTGACCAGAATCAGCTGCATTAAGTTGTCAGAAGTAGTCTGCCAGGGAGTTCTCATGTTGCAAAGCTCCCATTGTGTGACATCCCCACAAGCGTGACAACCCCACAAGTTATCAGTCAGGCTCGATGTATGCCTTCTTTCTGAATTAATCTTTTACTTTGACTCAAAGCCCTTGCCTTTAAAACTGTGTTTACTTAAAAGCTGGTTTTAATTCTCTTCCTTACAAAGGGAAATTTGGAAAAGTATACATGAACCAATGCAGCAATATTACAGGGGTTACACAAGTCCTTGAATAACAGCTTTGAGAGCTATAGACTACTTCATTCATCTTAATGATTATTTAATCTTGGAAGCTGACAGTAAGTTCCTTGCCTACAGCATATTGAAAACTGACAGGGAGAGGGCATGGTAAAGTAATGTGAATTTAATAGCAAAATAAATAATACAGAAGCTACTGCACTGATTGCGTTATTCATTATCCTACTGGAGTCAATAGGAAAGCCGTGCTTCCAACACCTTCTGGAAGAAGTGCAGAGTTTCCACCTGAGCATTATACATGTTTGCAACGAAAAACACATGGCCTTGGACAAGTGACACCCTGCTGAGCCCAGGGTGGTAAGACTGAAAAGGCAGCCTGCCCGCCCTTTCTTCCACCAGTGCTCTCCTGTACAGTAAACTCCACCAAACATGAAAGGAAAACTAATACCGCTCCCAGATATTTTACAGCCCCGGTCTCAAGGGCATGACTTATCTTTTTAGTACAAATCATTGGAATAAAAATACCTGTGAAGGGAATTATTCTCTAGCTATCTATCCCACAGGGCATTGCCAAGCCTCCAACACCCAGGAGAAGGAGAAAGCCTCCTTTCCCAGTGTCTGCAAAACCACCTTCCTCCTCCTTACAATTCTCCAATAGATGTGTGACAGGCAAAAAACATTTTGGCCTTCCAAGGCCGTTAACTTGCCTGTACTGAGTACCAACCACCCAAGTTCTGCTGAGAGCTCAGCACTAGCAACATTATCTGCAAACACCATGGTAGAGGCTTCTGCATATCAAATTGGTCAAGGTTGCCATACCCAGTTTATCACAGCACTGCCTCCTCCATAAGGTTACTTGCAGGTTACTATTCCGTAAGGGATTGACTTGCAGGACTTTTCCGCCAATATTTATGATGACCCTTAACAAATAGAACTAAAACCTGGCCCTGTTATTAAAGAATATATTCTAGATCTCAGTTGATGGAATGCAAATAGCTACAACTCCCAGAACCAACCCATGTATAACTGACTGGCTTTGATTACCCACTGAGACTGATATAAACAATGCACACTCTTACGTTGTTTTATTGCTTTTCAATAACTGCAACTCTTTCAGAGTGAAAAAAGCTATTTTCTATGACTGCAATATTTTCACCAGTTCTGTGTTCTTTTTAAATCTAGTCTTGAGGCTGTTGCAGAGTGACTTTCTCGCCCCTTCCCCTCCATAATCCCCTTCATTTGTATGGATTTGTTCCTGACAATCTGTAAGACACAAACAGGAACAGGACAGTTTTACTCACATGGACATACTCCTCTTTAAGTGTCTCTCAGCTTTCAGAGCTTTGAAGCAAGCGACCCACCACAACCTCCTTCAGCCAGGAGGATGCTGGCATTTGCTGACAAGGTCCAGCACGGATTAGTCTGACTGCTAAACTGCTGCAGGAACGGACACTCTCTGCCTTACACCCATCTAACATTTCAGTCCAGATTTCAAACACCCCTTTGCAAAGCAGAGGTAAGTCTCAAATGCTAAAAACCTGCGTTAAATACATATACCAAGAATATAATGTACCGAGTACATGGTAAAAAATATGCCTTAACACATATGGTGTCTGAAAAGTTAAAAACCAGACATTAACACTTACAAACACAAAACAAGAGCATGATCAGAACAAAGGTTTACTAAACTTGACTTTTTCTGAAATACTATAAAATCTAACAATCATCAGTTGTCTCTAGGACATGCAAGTTAATTGCGTACTTCAGTTGAGCGTAACAGCCCAGTATTTCTGACGTGTCAGCAGTGCGACTCCACCTGCCTCACAGCAACCCACCCCTGGAAAGGCTGTATGGCTCAGGCTACTTTGAAGTCTCCGGCACACTTTGGAAAGGCAACCGCTGGGCCCGTTTAATGTGCCAGTCTCCTGCGGCTGCTGGCACTGCAGCCGCTTCCCTTCCATGCACCTGCCTCCCTCCCCGTGCCACAGGTCTCCGGAGCCAGGTGGCTAAGGCCGCCCCACCCGGACAGAGGGCTGCCCACAACATCCTTTAAAAAAAGCCATAATTAAGTCAGCCTAGAACTTTAACGCACAAAACCCCGCACACATCACGCGCGCACGGAGTTACCACCCCGGGAGCCGGTTACAGGAGCGGGAAGCCCCAGCACGACCGCAGCTCTGCTGCAGGGGCCGGACGCTCCCCTTCGCCCCGTCCGGCTGCGTGCCCGACCGCCCCGCTCCTGCCCACCCCACTCGTGTCCACCCCCCGCCGCGTCCCCGCGCCCCCCGCCGCGTCCCTCCCCGCTGTGGCAGCGGGAGCGCCGCCCGGGAATTAGTATGCCAACAGCAAAACAATCCTGTTGCTTAATAAAATATATATATGTATGTACGTGTGTGTGTATACGTATACACGCGTGTATATATATATATGGCCTGCCAACTTCGGGGGCTCGCCAGCAATGCTGGGGGCTGCGCGCGTTGGGGGGACCCCCCCGCCCTCTGTGCAGCACCCCCAGAACAGCGGTGGGTGGCAGAAGGAGCACCCGGGGAGCGGAGGGCGGAGGGGAGAGGGCGGAGGGGAGGGGGCGGAGGGACCGAGCCGGCCCCTCGGTCCACGGCAGGAGGAGGAGATACCCCGCGCTGCAGCCCAATGGGAATAGTGGCGCTTCCCTTTCTCCCGCTTCCTTTCTCCACCCCCAGCCCCGGGCTGGGGAGGCGGGAGGCGGCAGCGCTGCAGCCCGGCCACCGGCGGGGCGCGGGGCCACTAGCAGCCCCGCACGGCGCCTTCCCCGCCTCCGCAGAAGCACCTGCGGGGAGAAGGATGCTGGGGGGCGGCCGCCCCCCGCCGCGGGAGCGCGGGCTGGCCCCGGAGCCGCCCCGGCGAGGAGGAGGAGGAGAGGAAGAGAAAGGAGCCGGAGGGAAGTGGGGAAGTTGTGCCTTGCCCGCCCCGCCGAGAGCCGGAGCCGTGGGCCCCGCCGGGGGGGCGCGGGCCGCCCCCTCGCTGCTGCTCTCGCTGCTGCTGGGAGCCTCGGCCCCGCTCTGGCTGCGGGCGGAGAAGCTGGGTGAGTGCGGGGGGCGGGGGGGGACCCCGGGGTCCGCGCCGCGCTGGGGCGAGCGGCCGTGGGGGTGCCGGCGCCCTCGCCTTGTCGCCCTGCGGGAGCGTTGCCTGAGCTGCTCTCGGGCTGTATATAGTTGACCTGGTTAATCCTCGCCGGGTTTATCCCCGTGTCTGAGTAGCTGCGAGATTAACATAGTAACCGGCCTTACGGTAAATGTATACTACGGCTTTCTTGATCCTTTGTTAATTAGGATTTTTTTGTTGTTGTTGTTCTAAGTCAAAGAAGTAGTGGAGGAAAAGTCTCCGGCAAGTTGCGGGCGGGAGGCAGGGAGCGGCTCCGGCGGTCCCGGCGGTCCCCGCGGTCCCCGCTGCCACCTGGGCGCCCGGCTCCGGCCGCGCCTCATCGGCCCCGGCGGGAGCCCCGTGCGCGGCGGTCGCCGCTCGGGCACCGGCAGCGGGGCCGGGGCCGGCGGCCCTTGGCCCACAGCTGGATACCGGCAGGTCTGCTCTTCTGCTGAGAAAGAGAAATGCCCTTACTCGTGCCGGCACAAAGTTTCGTGGGAATCTCAAGGGGCTCTTGCAAGCCCTTTTGTGGTACTGCAGTTTGCTAAAATTAGGGCCCAGGTACTATTGTCCTCACCCCGTGTTTTCATGCGGCTCACGGTTAAGCTTCCTGTGTAAATTACATCTGCCTTCTGCTGCCGAGGAGTTGCCCCCTTTTGGCTGTGGCATTGCGTGGCCAGTGCATCCATCTTAGAAGAGTTCGCTGACAGCTACTGGTAGCGTAGTTAACACTGGAAATTAGGCGCCGTAATGAGCTTGACAACACGTTCAGATAAATTAATAGTCCCCGTATTAATGTGGCAACTTGGCTACAAATTCCAGAACCCAGTGCTGTGCATTAGCATTGCATCCAGGTAGTGGTACAAAGTACTTTGTTGGGCTGATTTATACTTGTTTTTCCCGTAACTTCCTATTAATGCAGCTTTCTGATACAGATCTCCACAGAAGGGAGAACTTGGTATGAGTTTTGTGTCGCCTTCCACTTGCCAGCATCATGCCAGCTTTGCTATTCTGTCCTCAATATGTTTCCCTGTTTGAGACTCCAACTTGATACGCTCCAGGAAGTACATATGTAGCAAAGAAAAAAATATTCCTTCAGTCCCCTCTTTTCATCAGTTTTTTGGCAGGTTTTTTTATTTGTTTGTTTCTTCTTTCACCAATGTTTGTCTCGCATGTGATGACATAAAGGATAAAGTCATTTGGAAAGTCAGTTAGAAATACTAAGTTTGCTGAGATTTCTGGGGCTTTTAGTGCATACAGTGGCACTAAGCATTAAGTATGAATCCTACTCCTGTTCCGTATTCCCAAATTAATTGGTAAAAGCACTTACGTTCAAGGCCAGGTTGGATGGGGCTTGGAGCAACCTGGTCTAGTGGACGGTGTCCCTGCCTATGGCAGGGTGGTTGGAACTACATGATCTTTAAGGTGCCTTCCAACCCAAATAACTCTAATTCTATTTGTGAATCTATGTTAAAAAATGTTTCTACTATCAAACCAACAGCATGGAAACACAAGTACTATTTTGCCTGGTTTTCTTTGGACCAAACTGAAATTTGCAAGATAGTCTGTCCAGTGTCTAGAAAGCAGAAGAGAATTTTGACCCCTGTCTTCCCTTTCCCCTCCGGGAGCAGTTATTCTGTTTGTTTCTTTATTGATATTACCCTATAAATTAGGGGCTAAGTGTTCTAAAGTCACACCAGTGGAGAAAGGAGATAAGGGTAAGTGGATACAAACTTCCTATTACGCAAGCTTCTTGACTTCATGTAAAAGTTGTAATGGAGTGCGCAAAGTGCCAGAGTGGATCAAGCTTGAGTTTCAGCTAATTCTGCATCTTGTCACCACTGGTGTCTCCCACCAGCTGGTTCAAAGAAAGATGCGCTAGTTTAAATATATTGAGTTAAAAATACCCATTTTTAAAAATATAGTAGTACATTTTTCTGGCTTCTCATGAGCTGTCTGTACAACCTGCTTTTTTCATGACCAGCTCACCTGCCTCTTCACTTTTTCTGGAGGGATGTTACAGAACAAGGGTGAAGCTGCCGTTACAGCTTCTGTTTTCTTACTTATATTTTAAATTAAGGGAAGGCCTCTTTTTTTCACTTGGCTTGGTTACTTCATAGCATGGCTCGTTATCTGAGTGTGACTGCAGAGCCCAAGTGTCTGCTCTTTTTCTGCTCTTGAAAATGTGTTAAATGTGTGTGTGGTTCGAGGACACCTATGAAACATGGAATAATGATAGGAAAGACAGCATTTAGTGAGCAGATTCTAATTAAAACATTTATAAGCTTAGCAGGTTTCACCTGGGGACAAATATCACATCTATGACTGTCCATGAGTAATAAAGAGCTTTGGGATTTATAATAAAAGGCTCTTTTCCCTTTTTATTCTGCTGTATGCCAATCTTTAACTTCTCTTGCGGCTTCAGTTGCCAGTTCTTTGCTGACAACTACAAAATACACCTTGCTTCCCATCTGCCAACCTCATGCAGCCATGCCTGACCTGGTATCTCTTCTCAAAATCTCCTTCCAGCAGTTCAAACCCAAGGCAGAAGGGAGGCAAACCTGAACATGTTATCTTTGCCTTTTACTGTTCTCTTGTTTTTTCTTCTGGCCTCATTGAACAAGACCTTGAACCACGTAATTGTGGGCAGCAGAAATCAGAGTTGAATCCAAGTCTTCTCAGAGTTTTGAGTCTTCTATTACATTTCTGACCAGTAGGACTTAAAACTGACCTGAGGGTTGACTGTTTGTAGGAAGGCATAAGAGGAATGGGGTTTTTACTCTATTAAGAAGAGGTTTTAAGCCACTGCTCTTGCTGAAACTAATTTATTTTCACTTCATATAAAGTACAGCAATGGAACTAGTTCATGTGGGCTTTGCAAGTGAGCACCTGAACATGAAGTTTGCTTGCAGTATTGCTGGGTCTGTTGACAGGTGTGCCCAGCGCCCAGTTGGAAGAATTGATGGGCAGTAGACTTTTCAATGTTTTGAGGCAAGGCTGTTATTTAATATGACAACAGCATATGCAGTAATTATGAGAGATTATGCTTGTTCTCAGGGGCTTGTAAAAACCCATACTGAAGAATATTGGTGTGATCGAGCTAGTCCACTTTGCATGCCCGTTTCCAGCAGTTTGAAATGCAGACAGAGATGAATCTTTCGTGTACACACACATACACCCACCCCACCCCCAGTTTCTGAATATAAGCGATTGGTAAATTTTCCGTTTGTTTGCATTTTGTCCTTATGTCTGCTTCCTCCCTTGACTCCCTCCATCTTGCCTTGTGAATGCTGACTAGAATCACTAAAGAAGGAGGCAACAGTTTTCTGGTTGCAGTTCATAAGCAATGCATGTACCCACCACATGAAAACTGCAATGTTTTCAGTCGCACAGACATTGTTATAAATAGCTCTAAGCCTGTTATATGTACTTCTCTTTAGGTTATCCAGGGGATGTATTGCAAACAAAATTAGAGACAGGGAGGCCACTGGGAGTCTTGCTGACAAAGGAGGGAGAGAAAGATGCCTTGGGAAAATTGTTACCTGCACATGCATGTAATGTGCGGGGCTGTTGAATCCTACCTATTTTGTGAAAAATATTTGTTGACTTGCATATGCAAAATACACAAATTTATGTTTATCAAAACTGTCACTTTAGTCCACTTGAGCTACACATGTAGCCCAGTAAAAATTAGTTTGAAAAACACTGACTTTGAGGATGCTTACACTGCTGTGTAGATGCCTGAGGTACCTTCTCAAAGCTATTTTAGGTACCAGAAATAGTATAGTTTTGAAAGCGCATCAGGGCTGACACATCATGCCAAGAAGTGTGGTCCTGAGTGATGGGCACTGAAGTCCTCAGCATAGACGTCGCTGTAGTTTGGGGCTGGCTGTATTGTATCACATGCCCTCCTGTGGCACGTACTCATCAACATATGGGTTTGCACCATCTGCTAAAAATAAAACAAGCCAGACAAAATCAAAATAAAATCCTTCTGACTGGATTCAGTGGAATGGTATTGGATCCCAACCATCTGCAATAAAAAATGTTAATAGCACCGCATAAGAATGAGCACACAACTTCCCCAAAAGGTTTAATTAGCGTTACAACTGGGAGTAGGAAACTTCAAACTGGGACAATCTAATAGTGATGTTTAAATAAAAAAGGATAGTTGTTTGACTAGTTTTAGGAGTACAGATATCTTCATTTTAGCTTACAGAATAAATTACAAACTATCTAATTAAACTGATTTTTGCCTGTGAAAATTTTGTCAGTGCTAAAGCCCCATTTTTGAGATTGGCTGGATGCTTGCACATAGAGAGGCTGCCAGTAGTTATGGTTAGGATTGTTGATCCTGTGTAATTAAGCCTGAGAGCTGAGAGCATTATGAGGAGGAAACATTTTGGTCTTTCCTCCTCTCTCTTTCCTTGTCTCTTCTTTTGACAGAGCCAGGACTTGCCTCTCAGGGGGTTTCTTCCAAGACGTGAAGTCTTAGTTTGATGGTGGTGAGGCTTTCTCCCTAAGCACGGTTTCCAGTCCCGGTGCGACCTTACTCATTCTGTTACCCTGGTGGGATGGGGTGCTGTCCGGTGGCAGCAGCTGCCTGTGCGGCAGCTCTGCACTGCTTTTCCACGTAGGCAGAGGGAAGGATGAGGGTGCCCAGGCCGTGCTGACTTTGCTTGTCTCCAGAGTTTCAGTAACGGTGTTCCCAAGTGCCATAAAGAGCGACAGGAGAATAAATGTGGAAAGCAGGGCAGGGCAAGGCTAGAAACCTGGACCTAAGGCCTCTAGAAGACCATGATCTTAATTTTGATATTTAGAATCACACATCTAGGCTCAGGCTGCTCCTATAATTACAGTAATGTTCATCAGGCATTTAGTAGAGCTCTAAAACATTGTTTGTTCCCTCAGCTGCTGCGTAAACCTTGTTTCCATCACAGTTTTAATCTTGTGTTGTTCATTTCTGGCACTTCCTGCACAAATTGTTCAGCGATATTGAATTTCAGTCTAACGTTTTGACATTAAAGTTGGAATCATGTTGATGTCATCTTCCAGATGTTCATGTCTACTGAATAAAAATTATGTTTATTTGTTCTATTTCAAATTACAAAAACACATAGAGAATTCTGGGTGCGATCCCTCATGCTATACAAAGGCCTGTGTGTCCTGTCAGAAATCAAACAAAACTTTTCTCCATGGTGTAGTAGGAGAGACCTCAAAACATTGGAAATGTGGGTGGATTTCTTCACCCATCCGAACAGAATGGCTTTGTTATGTGCCTCGGCCTTGTTGTTGCAGCTGTGGTAACTGCAGAAACTACTTGTATTTTGCTCTGGTGCCACACCAGTTCTCTGTTGGTGGGTTGCTTTGACTTTAATAGTCAGCTATGCTTCATTTGTAAAATGACCTTGTAACAAACAAAGTCCATTTTGTTCTCCAGATGAAAAACTGAAGGAAAAAATATATTTTAACCTGTGAAATAAATTCAAGCATCCTGTGGGTCTCCCTCTACCAGGAGGTTTTGGCAGCAACATCCAAGGTGCACACCAGTGCTGCTGCCCTCCCTGTTGTCTCAGCTTGCTCCTAAAGCCAGGGGGTATTATCCCATGTTTCTTGTGTCAGCACAGTGCAGGGAAATTGAAGTTGAAATGCTTGGGAGCCACAGAGCTGAAGGCTTTAAAACAGAATTTCAATAGACAAGCTGTAATATGAAGTATTGTGCCACATGCGGTGAGTACTTGGGTGGTAACGTTAACATTTTCAAACCCAAGGAGGAGTCAGCACTTGCTGATCTATTAGTATTTAGTCAGAGACAGAACAGGCATAGCTAAACTCACGGACCTTAAAACATGCTGATTTTCAACAAGTGCTAACGCTTGTTTTTGAGAATGAATCTACTGATTTTTTAGATGAAATTAAGTCCCTGTGTTCTCTAGGTGGAAAGCAAAATAGTATTGTAACAAACTAAATCGAGCAGCTACACTGAGGTATTTACTCTTGAGATGAGTGAAAAACTGTTCAGACCTTTCTACTGTATACTGTTTCAAAACTTAAGAACATGATTGTTTGATACAACTGCTAATCAAAAAAATCCAGTCAAATAGAATGAAATTATGGAGTTTCGGTGTAAGTGGTATACACAGGGTAGCACAAAACATTTTCTCTGTACTATTTTTCAGATCCATTTGCAAATACCTTTTATGCAGTCTCAAATTAACATGTCACAGAGCATGCAGAAATGGCACTGTGGATCAAATACAGTTCTACAACTGACACTGTAGTACTTAAGTAGTGTGACTGCTTTCCTTTTTTTTTTTTTTTTTTAAAAATAAATTCAAATATTTTTCACAGCAACTATATGTAACCACAATGAACCAGACAGATTACTAAATTTCCTGGTTTATGCAGTCTCAGAGTGTACCATTCTGGTTAATATCTTGATGATAAGTATCAGGCAGGCTGGTTGCGCGAGAATACTGAAAAAAGGCATTTCTTGCCTTCAGTACTCGAGATCAGGAGCCTGATGTAGCTTTTTGGCCATACTTTCATCTTAGTTCAGTTAATTTTGGGGTCCATTTCTACTGGGCTTGTGAGGAACCACTTGTTATATTATATGTTATATATGGAGGAAATAGCTAGTTTCCTAGAAGCTGGGTTGACTGACTCAAAAAGCAAAACAGAAAATTGCATCTGGCTAGTAAATAGCAATTATTGTTTTAATCACAAACCAATTAATTTTCACTTGAGATATTTGTTAATTTATACCTTGGGGATAATGGGGGGGTTGTGTAATTTGCGTTGAGAAAAGTGTGCTTTCTGTTGTCCTTTCTTACTAACAAACCATGTATTACACCCTGGCATATGAGCAAAAATGGTGAATGTGTGATTGTTCAAGTAAGCTGGGACAGGTTTGATTTCAAAAAAGACCACCCTTCGTTACTGATAACTGTTTATCTTGCTTGACTTGTATCACACTAACAAGGGAATTACATGTTATAAAAAGGGTGATGGTGGTTTCATTCTATCGTGTTCAGCCATTTCCTCCTACCCAAATTGAAGCTGTTCTGAAGTCTTACCTTCCCACCTGCCACAGTAACTGGAACAGTTCTGCTTCAGCCTGTCCCTTATACTGGTGTCTCTGAATTTCCTGTCCCTGTGGGTTTGTCAGTCCTTAGCACTGCTGTGAATATTCCTATTCCTGTGCAACCCAATATTCGAGTCTGGCCCTGAGCTTGCAGCATATGTTTCCCACACAGTCCAAATTCGGTGCAATATACTGTAAGTTAATCTCCAGTAAAGCACAGTGAAGAGAAAAACCTTGGAAGAAAACAGATGGAGAAAGTAGAGCAAACAATTTGCATATATATGATATGTCTCTCAGTTAAGATTAGCATTTCCTACTTTGCCTGAAAAGCCCTTAATAAAAATCCAACTGCATTTTTGCCTCAAATCAGTAGAATCAGAGGAAATGCCCTAATGCCACAGCGTCCCCCAACCCACAGGGAGCCCAGCATGGGGTGGGGTCTCCATCTTCCGCTGCGGTCCCATGTTCCTGCTATGCTGCAGGCAGAGGACAGAGAAAAAACCTCTGTCTCTGCAATATTTGTTCCGCATAGCCTTTATAGCACTGAAGTATCACTGGGGTCCTGGGTTACTCTACATGGGCGGCTGGTGGAGGAGCATGATCATCTTCCCGTTTATGTACCGTCCTTCAAGGTTCCCTCTGAGCATGCAGTTACAGCAAGTGCTTGGGGATGAACTTGGTGCCTTTTCTGCACTTGAAGCCTGTAATGTGGATATGTATCTTACAGTAGGCAGGTATTTGTTAGAAAACAAAAAATCAACTTCCCTTTTACAAAAAGGAGACTCTGCACTTAAGATTGCTCTGAAATTTCCATACATGCATAGCTCTGTCCTCATGTCTCTTTCCAAAAACACACAGACCAATAAAGTGTTGAGGTGGTCAATCACAGCAATATGCCACCTCCATAAACAAAAGCGTTGACAAATATTAAATGCAGCTATGCAGGAAATAAATAAAAATTTACAAATCTCTTTTGTTGCAGCAGTAAAAAAGGCATAGAAGCTTTCTCACACCCACAAGCTCGAGAGTGCTGTATTTAGAGTGCTGAAAAGCAAATTCCAGTGCTGAAACTCACTTCTGTGGAGGACTACATTTGGGTGTACTGCCTAAGTCCTGAAAGCAGTGACTAAAACATACTTATTTTTGACATGTACTCCAGTACTGTCTGTCTTTCACAGATTGTGATGGAACCAGATAGTGATCCTGAAAAGCAAAGGCAAACTAGTTTGCTACTATTTGGGTATTTAATAGAAGCAAAGCAAGAAAATTGTATGATGCTGTTTACATTTTTGTGTAAACCTTGTCTCTCATGTGTTACAGAATCTTGTTCTTTATGAAGTGCAGCAAGTTCTTAATCCTGTGTCCTCATAAATAATTCATGGAAAAAGGACTACCAGGGTGTAGCTGCCGTTGTCTCCTTTTGGCACTGTGATTTCTGTGGTAATCCGAATTGTCATATCACCAAGGTCTCATGTGTAAATGTAGCTAGATAGTGTTAGGTTTCATTCCAACATCAAGTCTCTAACATGTGTATGCAGATGAGATGCTTGCTCTCCAGAAAGTTATTTGATTAAGCAGCAAAATTAATCCAGTCTTTATGGATACAGTGAAACTGGAAGAGTTTCAGTATTTGATTTTCTGGCTCACATTTGTGTTCATTTAAGTAAGATTTACTCTCCTACTTGTTAAGGTTGCAAACCTGCATGCTGGGTGTGAAGTTTCCTCTTTGGTGGAACATGGCTTCCTGTTGATGGAAGAAGCTGCTTATAAGGAGATTTCTGCTTTGTTTTTGCATTTTAGCAGCTAAATAAATAAAATCTCAGATCTTGCTGGGGTTTTGTCTTTGCAGACTTCTGCAAAGGTGAGAGGTTTCAGGGGTAGTAAAGGCTGCCTGGGTTGGTTGTGGCAGTCCTGCAAAGTCACTGCCATGTAGCTCAGCACAGCTGGAAAAATTTCCCTGGCTACTGGCATGTGGCAGTGCTTGCAGTTGCTGTAGAACTCTCTTAACTTTGAAAAACGGTAGTACAGATGTAAGCTACTTTGCTGGATAAGACACTTAGAATGGTTGTTAGGAGTATTTTTTTTTCTATACTTGATGATGGCCATCCAACGTGGTTACCAAAATAACTTTGTATATGTTTGAGGCAGAGCATCTCCTGAGGCTGGCAGCAGGGGACACCCTGGGGAAAGCCAGCCTCCGCCCGCAGCCGGAATCGCAGCGGGAGGGGTGGCAGCTTGGGCACACGGTGGGAGTTTGTGATTTATGGAACCACTGCAGAACCAATTGGAGATCATTTGCTGCTTTTTCGTTCCTGCTTTAAGAGGGACATTACAGTAATAATGTCTGTGAAGAGGAGGAAAAACACACTGTGGTTTGTTTGACCTTCTCCTTTTGCATCCCTTTGAAGCCGGTAAGTAAATAATTTGGGCAACAAAATCGGCACTCCACAATGTTCCTTTCTTTTGCTGTTCTACCTTCTGTTCCTGCTCTCTCAGCCCTCCTCCAAGCCACTGCTTGGTTAGCTTGGGCAGCAAAATGGGTGTCCTGAGGAATTGCTGCAGCACAGGGATTAGAATGTTTCCTGGGAATCTAATGGAGTCAAACAAATGAAAATGCAGTTCAAAGAAGAAGTTTACACACTATTTATTTTGCATTTTGCAAAGTAATACTTGCAAAGTATACTTGAAAGTATACTGCAAAGTGGGGGACTTCTTCCCTTGAAAAGATATTAATACTAATTTAAAGACCATGGCAGATTGCAGTCACTGTTTTTTCAGATGATTATAGACTTGGCCTTAGTTTTCAGTGGTTTATTTGAAAACAGTTTTTGCTGTATCCACAAAATATTGTGAAGAATGTAAAGCTGGACTTCTGAAAAAACCTGCCTTGGATATATATACTTCTTTAGATACAGGGCTCAGCCTGCTGCTCGGGTGGTGTAAATGGCATCTGCCCCGAAATTGTGGTTTGTGAAATCCCCAAATGCATGTGGTCACCCCCACTGCTGCTCCCTGTGACGCCCATGGCTCTGTACCCCAGCACCACTGGGGAGGGGGACTGGGGTTGCTCACCTGCTCAGTAATGCCTCAGGCCCACAGTGTTGCCCTTTGTTTTTGTTACCTGCTTGAGCCCATTGCCAGGAGCAGCACAGAGGCCTGACACCTTCATCGTTCTCTGGAGAAGTGACGGGTTCAGGTCATGGTTGCATGGTGGTCTCTCTCTCTCCCATTATGATGGCTCAGTGAAGAGCTGATGCTCTTGATGCAGGTTTGGCAGTGGAGGGATTGGAGATGAAATGCTTAATTCTGGGTTTTACTCCATCACCTCAGAGCAGTGAAGGTACAAACCGTTTGTGTTCGCAGTGTGCATGATTCTGTTAGTGATGGAGGTCAGAGCAGCCGTATGAAAACCTGAAGTGTTGTCAGACCACAACAGTGGATTTGGATGGCATCTGGCAAAAAGTCTTGGTTTTTCCCTGGTCTTTTCTCCTATCCCACATGAGCAGGGAGGGCACAGGTTTGGCTGGAAAGAGTTGCTTTCTTTTTTAGATACTTGTCTGTTCTTACGCATAACTCAAATCTTCTCTTAAACACGGGCACATAACTCCTTCTTGACTCAGTTATTATTGTATCTTTTAATAAGCTGGAGTTATTGAGGGAAAGCAACATGGAAGACGAGGCGAATTTCACTTCTCCCTGTGGGGCTTCTCGTCAGAGCTTGCAAAGCCGTACCTTCAACTCAGTGGCATTTTCTTCACTTCGGCTGTGTCCATTTGCAGCTGTGGCTCTTCAGAAAATGCTGATTTCTGGCTGAATCAAGAATGTAGGTATACAAACTCAGTTTTCTTGCTCTCTCCTCTCAAGGGAAGGAGGAGTTGGGAAGGAAGAAGGACAAGCTGGCAGCGCCCCACTAGCTTTGCACCCTGGCCTCCACACAGGGTAGGGAGAAAACACCCTGTCCTGGGCACCATCATGATGTGGGCATGCAAAGGATGTCAAACTGGGGGAGAGGAGGTGGAGAGGGAAATTAGGTTGCTTTGAGTGTCTTCATCCCAGTGGAAAGAGATCAGCAGCCAAGGGGCAGCAAGTAGCGGGAGCCTGTAGCCAGAGAGCCTGAGAGAGAAATGCTGGTGCCTGACGGGGCTTGCACAGAGGGGTGGAAGAGGACAGGGAGCTGCTGGCTGTGTGTGTGAGCACACCTAGGTGTAACACGTATTTAGCGCTGGAGTGAGTCCAAGCCTGTTATTAACTGCTTCGTAAGGGTGAATCAGAAGGATGAAGGCGGCAGCTGTTTGCTGCCAGGATGTTGTAGCAATGCTTCTGAAAATGTACTTTGATATCATGCTATGTAGCTGTTTTGTAGTTAGTGGTATAAATGTGTTTCATGAAAGATGCAGCATGTGGAAACTTTTTATAGCAGTTATTTGAAAAACTGTAATCTTCTCCCTAACTCAGAGGGTGATGTGCTGAGTGCTTGGATGAAGGCAGGGTACGTGTGCCCTTATGTGTGTGAGCAAGGGGTGGAAAAGCCTGGGAGACAGGAGTGAGAGGCCAGGGCTTGTCTGTGCACTGGATTTGGGAAGAGGTGGGAGTAGAGTCAGCCTAGCCAGGTGATTTTGGGTGGCAGGAGGGTACCTGAAGGAACCAGCATCATTTTCAGAGGTCTCTAACTCTGCTTCTTCTGGGATCAACTCCATTTTGCTAAAGCCACAGTATCTGTTGGGGCTGTGTCCAGGGCAGCTCACAGTGTGGGGCTGGAGCTCATTCGTGGGCATTGATTTCATTGCCTACATCCATCCTGGGCAGGGTAGATCCTGGAAGGGGCCCTTGTGCCCATGAGCCAGCAGCCATGGTCAGACCCAGCCCAGACACAGCTACTTGGAGCTACGCCTTCACCTTGTCCTACGCACATCCATCATGCATGTGTCTGAGGATGGGAAATGGTGCTGCCTGCCAGCCACCTGGTACCTCCTCTTGCCCTCCCCACAGGGACATGTGCTGGTGTCTTCTGGCAGGTTCCCAGGTTTGGTTTCACATGCAGGCGCTGCTCTCAGCGAGCACCGTGTGAGGGGGCAAGGTGCAGGCGGCGTGCCCGCTGCAACGGCAGAAGGTGCCGGTTGTGGTTCTTACTTGGGGAGTTATTTCCACCTTCTGCTGTAGGAGGCTATTTTTATCTCTGGTAAACAGCCTTCATTCCAGCGCTGTGTGATCTCTGGTGCAACCTGTGCGTAGGCCAACAGGCGGGCACCCGCGATCCAGAGACCACGATCTTGATCTTTATTCAAATGCCTGTGGGAACTTTGTTTACAAAGCATGTTTGATGTGCTTTTAGTAACTCTTGGTGCTGAGGAGAGATTTTATTAAATCTAAGTGTGTTTTGTCTTTCTTGTGCTCCAAAGATTTTGCTTTGCTCTTGTCCAGTGAGAAGTGGTGAAGCCTGGAAGTCCAAGGCAAGGCTGCCACCTTCTTGCCAAATGGGGTGATAGAAAGCAGTTTCCTAGAAGTAAACAGTAAGTGAAAATGTAGTGTTAGCCAGAAATCCTGCATTGAACTGACCAGCTGAATACATGTATTTCCAGCCAGAAGAGCTGTGCCAATAGAAAAGAGTGCGAGATCGGGTATTTAAACCATAGTTTTCATAAGGGGAAGCAGTTGTGTTTTAAATGGAAACGTATCTGAGGTTTGGTCAATACATTTCTATTGAAAATCAAAATGTAATGCGGAAAATAATGTTAAGAACCAAACTAATGGTATTATTGTTCACATTTTTCATTTGAAACTGTGAACAGGGATACGTTTTGAATTCCTTATAGTTTGCCTTCATTTCTGAGCCCTTGATATATAGTGGGATTGTATTTTTAAATTTTTTATTACATTTAGTCATTAAATCTCTCTTTCAATGAGTTATCAGATCCTGAGTTTTATTCCACCTTCCCTCCATACCTTCACACTCCTTGCCTAGGGTGCATTTCTTAGCAAATTTCAGTCCAAGATTTTTATTTTGCTGTGGTAATCTTGCTGAGAAATTAAAAATTTAGAGCTGCAGTCAGGCTTCTCTGTAAGAAGCAATAGTTACTAGGGCTTGGTCTGACTTTTTGCACGCTGCTTTGGTTCTTGTGGTGAACAAGCTTTTGTCATGACCTTTTCCTTTGAGGCAGACAGAACAGAGGCAAGAAGGGATGTTACGAGGCAGGATGGTGCTGTGCTTGCCTCTTACCAGCTGGAGTGTTTGAATGACCATGCTTCATCAGTGAAAAGTCAGAAAATAGCATTTATGCTTTCTCAGCTCAAAAGGTATTCTGGTGTTAATACGCTTCAACACTGACTGAAAGGCAGATGTAAAAAAAAAAAAAAAAAGGAGTTTCCCTGGGAACAAGACCTTGTATAACCTCAACGGAGATTGGCAGGCTGAGGTGTCTGGTGCCCAGTTTTGCCTGTACGCTTTCTGCAGAAATACAATGCTTTGTGACCTGGACAGCTGTCAGGGTCTTACCATGATAGCAGTGTCTTTTCAGTTTTGTACCACAATGGGTCCTTGGGGTTGTACCGATGTGACACAGGCCAGAACATAGCCCAGCGAGGGAAGACTGTGGAACACTAAACTTTTCATTTTAAGGAGTTCATCCCCATGACATTTTGTTGTGGTGGTGTAACTTTTCCCTTTGTTTTTCCCTTTTCTTTCCCAATAAGCGTAAGTTGCAAACCAAGTTCTGGGTTGTAGTTACTTTATTTTCATCAGCCCAACTAAAGTAAATGCTTACTGATAGAAACACACAGTGTAAATTAAAGGCCACGGGCAGTTCTTTTTTAGTACGCAGCAGTTGGCTACACAGGCAGCAAGGTTGTCCTGTGTCCTGCTGCACATGATCTGGTTTTACACTGCTTGGATCTTTGTGGACACCTCTCTGGGTTCATAAAGTTGATAGCTTGTGTACTGTATTACTCTGTATATTTTTATTCCTGTTGTAGAAAGTTTCCATTAAAAGATGATTTGCTCAAGGGGCCAGTTTGCCTTTCATCCTGAGTATTTTCCTATGTATTATGAAATCAATAATGCTTGAATAAAAAACTTGAAAAATGGATGTGTCTTAAAGTATGTGAACAAGGAGCTCTGAAAAAAAAAATTAATATGTTTTATGGTGATATGATTTTGGATCTATGTCTTCTATTCACCACTATTCCAAGCATGAACCTGTGACAAAATTCAATTGTAGGCAAAAAAGCTAGTGATAAAGATAAGGCTTCAAAATAAATTCTGTTTCTTGTGAAAAAGTGGTTGAGTGAGTTGGATGAAATGGCAGTGTAATTATATAGTAGCAAGTTGAAGTTTGATAGCTTGGAGCTTATCTTTGCACAGCATGCCACCTTCCCCCCAACCCCTGGTATGGCACGTTTCTTTATCAACACTTCATTTTTAGTTGTTCATTTTAAAATAATCTCATCAAACTTTAAATTTGTTCCTCCTAGAGATCGTGGAAGGAAATTCAGATAGTCATTGAAGTGCACAGACCAAAACAGTTTTACTAAAATATCCCCAAAGGTAAAATTTTGGGTAGTTAAAGTGAATATTGTGAATTCCCAGCTCTGCAGGATTCTTTATTTTATTAACACTTCTGGAACTAACATTGGTTTTGCAGTGATAAAGGATAACAGAATAGAAGACTCATGTAAATAGTGCCGATGCCCTAACTGACCTAAAACCAAGGACTGCCTGTTATATGCCCGTATCTATGGGACTGGTTCCACTGTTGCAATAGTTTTCATGATTTGGAAGATTCAGCAGAATGAAATGGTTTAAGCTTTAATGTATACATTTTAAGTTACTAGTACACTTTTAAATAGTTCAGCAAAAATTACTTCATTTAGTAGTCAAGGTCTTTGATACTTGCTTCCTTCCCCTCCATGGATGCTTCCTGTTTTCCATGTCCGTCCCCACATCCCTCCATGTATTTCCATGTACCTTTTCCTGTTGTCATGCGTTCTGCTGCAGCTGCTCCTCCAATGCCTCTCCACCAAGGAAAGGCTCCAAAGCTGAGCTGGCTCCTACACAGTGCCACAAAAACACACTTTGTGGGCACCTACCTTCACCCCTGGAGCAAGGAGGCGGCACCACTTAGATCTCCAGGCATGCTACCATGAAGCAGTCCGTGTACCATTAACAATGCACGTCCCACTTCTGTAGCCCCTCTTGTGTTTTTGCCTTGTCCCCTGGGCTTTTTGTATTGTGCAAGTGGTGCAAGCAAACCAACCGGAAAGTAAGATGAGTCAGGTCTGTGACAGTACGTAGTTAAATCATGTCTGTGCTTTCATGTGTGATTCAGTTACCCTCTCTCTGATGGTTCTTTCTATGGAAATAAATTGTGGAACAAGAATTGGGAGAAAACAGTTTAAGGAAGGATCCTACCTATTACATGTGGAATTGCACCTTCAGAGTTTCAGTAGGATTTGGCTGTAAAACAGAAAGCCAGAGAGACTCTGCTTGTACAGGACTGTCAAATACATCTTAGTTCATGAGTATTCCCAGCCCTCCTTTCTCCCGCTTTACAAGAGAAATATGACTGTGTTTATTTGTTGCCAGTGTTCCAACGATAGCATAACTGAGGTGGAGTAAAACAAAATGCTTTTTTAAAAGGTGGAAGCGCACGTGAGATGATTATGTGACCAGCATTTTCTTATGCATTTTTATTGAGGAATATGTTTTGTTTCCCTTCCTTGTTTCTTCTCCTGCTGCAGGGGATGGATGTGGGCACATGGTGATGTATCAGGATAGTGGGACCCTGGCATCCAAGAACTATCCCGGGACATACCCAAACTACACTCTTTGTGAAAAGAAAATCCAAGTGCCTCCGGGAAAACGCTTGATCTTAAAAATTGGAGATCTGGATATCGAATCACAGAAATGTGAATCCAGCTACCTTACCATCCAGAGCTCTTCAACATTGCATGGTATGTAAAAGATAAGGCAGTGGTTGATGCATGAACTGGTAGAAATGTGAGTAAAGGCTGGGTCAGCAGAATGGAAGAAATGTCAGCTTTTGTCCTTTCCTCCTCTTTTTTTGTATTCAAGTGTGCTGTTCTCAGTATGGGAGGCCACTGACCGCACCGTGTGCTGTTCTGCCAAGGCTGGAGGTGCTGCCATGCTGCTCTGTGGAGGGGCCCACCGGGGCTTGTGCCTGCTTCTGGCGCATCCACTGCAGGGGCTCTGCCCTCAGGCCTGCAGAGCTGTACTGTCACAGCTTTGGTAGAGCAAGTACGTGGATCTGTATCGGCCCCATACCCTTCTCGGGTAGCTCACGGGCTAGACAGAGGCAAGATGAGAAGCTGGAGCCAATGATCCTGCACGTCTCTATTTCCTAGGCAGTTCAGGGCTCAGAGAGGAGGTAACCTTTGTTAATGCTACCTATTAGACACTGATAACCTTTGCTAATATACAGGCTTTAATACTCGAAGATATTAAATATGTGCAGCCAGTCTGCACTCCTGTGAGAGATTTGCGCAGGAAGATAAGTGAGTAATCTGCTACAGCTGTGCACTTAAAACAGTCATAATGACAACGGGATCCCCCACAGGGAGAACCTGAGGCCATTCTCAAATCAGTTTTCTCAGCCAGTTGTCGCTGAAACTTTTGATCTGCTCTTTCTAGAAGAGTCAAACTGATTTTCAAGTCAGTGCACCCTTTTTCACAAGTCCGACTTAAAGTCAGGGCTGCAAGAAGTTCCACACTGCAGAAAGAAACTAATGGATTGACAGTTCATAAAATTTTGCCTGCTGGGAGTGGGCTCTAGCCCTTCAGTCAGCTGAGGCTGAATGTGCTGTACTGGACTTAACAAGCAGAATGGATTCAATGGGAAAAGACGATGAAGAGATGAGCTATATAGAGCCTCTGCAGGTTTTCAGCTCACCCAGCTCATTGCTTGGCTCAATAAACTGTGTGGCTCTCCTAAGATGAGGACTCATAAGATATCTTAGTAGTAGGAGGGGGTGATTGCCTTTCATTCATGAGCATGATAGGCCTATCACTCATCTGGTAAGATAAGATCAGGTGAAGTATTACAGCCTTGCTTGCAAAGGAAGGTAAAGGTAATTATTGTTCTCATGGGGGAGTATACGTTTTGAAACTGCCTTTGCTAAGAGCGGGTAGTGACGTGTTGATGCCTAAGCCTCGCATAGAGCTTGATTTGAAGCATAGGGAACATCTCTCTGTGTGCTGGGATGGTTTTTTTTATGTTGTTTCCTTCGTTTCAGATTGGTAAGTAATGAGTTGCGTTCACCTGAAGCAGTTTGTACTTGGCAGTAAGAGATTGGTGATAAGTATTGCATTATTGTATCTTTGAACAATTTTTATGGATGCTATCTTGACAATTGTAATCAAAGGCTTTTCTAGGAAACAAGGATAAATCAATATATTGTTTTCTGAAGTGAAAAATCTTGGATATTGATGGCAATTCCGGCTCCTTACACGTCAGTCTGAAGATATCTTCATGTAGTTCAGTCTGCAGTTACTCAGCCTGCAACCATGAAATACCTGTGTATTATGCAATGAAATCCATATAATGAATTTCTTTAAAGTATTCCCCCACACATTTTCAGACCTGACTGGTGATGTCTGATGCATGTGGACTGTAAATTTGCATTCGCAGTAACGAACTGCACAATTAGCAGATTTTACTCATATGATTAAACAAGTTTTATAGCTTAGGCAGGCATACCATCTGTAATGGTTTTTGTGGTCTGCAGCTTGCTGTAGACTTTCCCACTAGCATACCTACAGAGTCTCTGCTCTATATTCAGGTAAATCCATATGGAAAACCAGTGTGGAAATAGCACTGTATGCATAAATTCATAATATTACTTGTATTTTAAAACACATGGGAATTCATAGATGAGATAAGAGCTTCTGTAAGTCAGTTGTTTCAATAGTCTTGCTATAGCTCTGGGGTTTAATATGCATTTACATAAACAAAAGAAGTTTTGTGAGTAAGCACTGTGAAGTCCATTCAGCCTGTTAAATGACCTTTTAGGTAGCTGTTTCTGAGCCTAGATCTCCTCTTTGCAACCCTCCCCTCTTCATGAACATCTACAGGCAGGACGACATCTTCCCTTTGGCCACAAAGATATTGACCTTTGCCATTGAAATCTTTCACTGGACAGTGGAGAGTTGAAAAGATTTTGCAGGCTTTGAAAACATCTGTGCAATTAAAAACTAATCTTTGCATGTTTTCTGTGTTTGACCTGGGTTTAAAAAGGAAAACCTAAAAAGCCAAGTATGAAAGCTGGTGGTGTGAATGTTACTCATGTTTCAAATTAGCCAAGCAGTCTTTGCTCTTTATAGAAGAGGTTTGCAATTATAAGACAATAAGGTCTAAAGGGAAGTATGTTTTAAATACCATGCTGATCTGTTCAGCTCTACAGAAGACAAAAGAGAATGTTGGTATGCATACAAACATCTGTCGAGGAGTGTATCTGAAGCTTAGAAATTGGTCAGAGGCAAAACACTAGATTATGTGCATAAATATAAAATTAGTGTAAACAAGTCTTCAGATGACAAAGTATTGTTTTCCTTTCAGATTTCTCCCACGTGCTGTCTTTACATTTAGCTGTGATTCATTCATTGTTATAACCTTCTGCTGGGATTCATGCAGTACAGCGAGGAGTAACTCAATTCATGTTTGGGGTATTTATGTTCCATGTAGTAAGGGGAAGCTGTCATATATAAATGAATGGATTGATTGATTTATGTTAGTCATAACATTGATTTCTTCACTTTTGTAAGTCAGTGTCTACGGATTAGGTGACTTACATGCAAGTTTTATTTAAGTTCAGAGCATTCCGTAAATTTTTAAGTTGATAGAATAGTACTATGAATCTAATCCCTTCCTAGAAAAGCCTTGTTTTGTCTCCTAAAGCCTCCCTGCTCAATGGGACACAAATGTGATGCTACAGTTCTTCTCACCTTAGATACTTCTCAGCTTTGATGGACCTGTGAAAGCAGCCACTGCATTTAGATTTCTCCAATACTGCAATCAAAAGGAAGTCATTATATAATCTTAATGAAGCTCTAAAACTGGAGACATAAAGCTGCTGAACACTGTATCTCTGGGTTATTACTCTGCAGACTATTCCTCTGATGTTCACAGGAGGAAGAAACCTGTAGCAAGCCTTTTCTTTCAAACTGTTAGCTTTGTATCCAGACTTAGATGTGAAAATATTAATCATCAGTTAGCAAAGGTAGTCAAAACCAGGTTTGGTGAAACTGAATCACCTTTGTCTGACAAACCTTTAAATATTAGCACAGCTTTGCACGTGTTGTCTCTAGGGGAAATAAATAGATGATTATGTTCTGTTTCAAAGGCATAGCTTTGCACTGGATGAAAATATGGAGGGGTTTTGTCCCACAAAAGGAAAATCTAGAACAAAAATAAATATAAAGCATGATGTCATGGTGTAGACAAGGTGCAACCTTTACTGAAACGCTTTTCTTCTCAAGTTAATAGCATTAGCTGAGCATATTAAAAATACTGAGCTCTGAATAAGAGCTTCTGATTTTTTAATTAGTTAAAGGAATACGTGAAAACAAGACTAACTATGTGGGCCCTGTAGTCCTCAAGAACAAAACTTTCACTACTTGTGAAGGTGTAACATAAAAATGTTTTAGAAGTTCGACAGGACCTGCTTTTAGTCAGTTTCTTTGAATGTCTTTATCAGATTTCTGTACCTCTTTTGACCCTTCTTTCTTACTTTTTCCCCTCGCTTTCCCCAACTAATGGCTTAATATTTTTTCCCTTAATTTGGTGAGATGATCATCAGTCTTGACTGGAGAGATAGATGAAAGAAGAGATAAGTGCCTACTTACTTCTCCATTCACTTGCAGTCAGTAGGAGGTTGATGTGTTCCTCTGGGGTGGATGTCAGATCTGCTGAGTGACTAATAATAATTTGGAGAGTTAGTGCAGTTACCTTGTTCTTGCATAATTTATAGCCCGTAAGTAGCGTCAAATAGATAGAGAAATTACTGAAAATGCTTCCTCCTCCCTGCACCCCATCACTAAGGGTTGTTAGACAAATTGAGCATTTACTGATACATGAGTGTCTGACGGATGCTGACTGAGTGTGTGCATGTGCCTGTATGCACACGGGTGTGGGTGTGCAGGAGAACTGAGCGCTTTTTGGATGCCTTCTACCTGTCATTATGACTTGAGGGGATTCATCGAACTGGTCTTTCCTTATTATGTATTGTAATAAGTGTCTTGCTTGAATAAAGGGAGTGTCCAGGTTTCTTTTTTGCCCCTCAAAGGAAACTTGTTATTACAGTATTGTTTCTGGTATTTCAGGAAATCCAGGGAAATGCCCAGACAAGTTCTCGCTGAAGATCAAGTTGAGCAGTTTCTTGACAGTCAGAACTCTTCTAACATTAGGTTTCGCCTGAGTGGTTGCAGTATCCCAAGGTTTCAGCTCTGGAAAGATTTATGCAATGTAGAATGTCTGTGTTTGTTTTATCAAATGAACTCTTTTTTTTTCCTCTTAGTTGCATAAAATGTATTGTGTATTTTTCTGTGGTTTTTGTTAAACAGCTGCAGTTCTTTATTAATGATTCTTAACTGTTGCTGTGCTTCTGTCTTTGGGTTTGGCTAAAACCACAGCCATGTTAGAAGTGGGGGGTCTCACCTGAGGTCAAGCAGGTCAGGCAGACCTACAGCCTGTGCAGGTGGCCCAGAGCCTCCCTTTTTAAATTGTAATTACTTCTCTGGCCTGACGCTACTTGGGTGCCTTTATCACAGGTTTTGGCAACCCTTTGGAAATGTTAACTGAAAGTTATGTTTGTTTTTCCTTAAATGAGAAATGCTTTCTGCTCAGGCTGAGGTCAGACTGTGGTGCACAGAGTTAAATGCTGAATAACCAGCTTGTCTCATGCTGACTACTTTTGTCAACTCCTATCTACTGAGTATTAAACGCCACCTTCCCCATGTTCTGCAAAGGACACAGAGCAGCACTTTTCATCTCCTGGCATGTCCTTGCAGGGTCACATTGGTTATCCCTGCGCATGTGCATGGCAGGGTTGGAGTGGAGAAGACCTCTCCTCTCAGTAAGGGGGAGAGGAAGAATTACTGCTTATCAAAGTGAAGCATTTGTGTGAAGGTGGAATGGGGATGAATTTCAAAAATGCAGATGTTTTCATACAATGGGTCCTTGCTTGTTTTGTGGGCTGTTTGTGAAAGACTTGCACTCTGGCTGAGTTTTTAGCTCTTAACGTGAAGCAAGTATAATTCGCGTTCCTCGCATCCCCTGTCCTTCCCCTGCTACTGAGGTACTTCCAAATTGCTTTCTTTGAGAAAAGCTACTGACTGTAAGGATCACAATTTAAACATTGTTTCCCCCGAACAAAAGTTAGGAAATTATAATCCTGGAGAGGTAAATCCATAGGATCATTGCTACACCCATGTAGCGAGCTACATAGCTCACTAGCTATGGCTTACTCTGCAAGTAAAGACAGAAAAAAGGGAGAAGATTCCCTGTTGAACAGAGGATGTCATGCATTGATGTCTAAACTGAGTTTCTTAAGGACCTCTGTGAATGTTAAGCTTCAGATTTCAAATGAAGTTGAGGAATTTGAAAGCAGAACAAGCATAGTAAGGTGAATATGCAATAGCTAAAGAGGGAAATAATTACTTTTGAAAGGAAGCAAAACCCTTACAGAAGAGGCAGAAAGTATTAAGATGTACAGAAACAAATGGCATGTAGGCATTGCCAGCTGGTGTGAGAGAAGGGTCCTCTAGGTACAGTGCTTCATAAGGGAAGTAGAAAAAATAAAGGAACATAATTCAGCAAAGCAATCTCAGGAAGTATGCCAGAGCCTGGTTGACAGTAGAAGTATAACTAGACCTCATAAAACCAGACAATGCTGTAAAGATGGTCAGATTTGCAAAACAACACTATTATGAAAAAGACAAAAGCAGTAGACTATTGCTAACATTTAAAATATAAACAACATGTAAAATAGTCTCTTCAGTCTCCAGAGGAGCCAGCCAAAGGATATCCACGAGACAATTTACCCTGTATCTTGCAGGATGTTAATATTGCTTGGAGGCGGTGATTCCAAAATAAAAGTATTTCATGTAAGCCGTCTAAACCGTACTAACACATCAGAAGTTCTGGACGACATTAAATGTTAGTTTAATTATCGAGAATATTAAATTAGGTACATTTGAAATCCCATGGCTCCTAATAGCTCTCCTGCATAATTTAAAAAAAACATATATATTAAAGAATCTGTAGCGAACAGACGGAACCATGGTGGGGTCAGCTCGTTAATGAGACACAGAAGGAAGAAAAGGACCTGGCATCTAGTTGTAGCAGTACTGAAATATGGAAAATACCTACTCAGTTCCATGACATGTAGCACATCTGTTTATTAAATCAAATGCTTTTCTTTGTTCTTAGTAAATAAACCTGCCTGCTTACCCCAGCAGAGCTCCAGCCGAGTCACTTTAACAGGAAGCAGGGAGAGAGACCAGCATTCATGACTTGCTTTTCAAGCCAAATATGCAAAACAACCCACCTCAAACTAACATTAGAAGATGAAAAACTGATAACGTGATCTGGCAGTTCTCAAAAGGGATCTTAAAAAACTTTTGGCTTAGTCCCAGGTTCAGGAATTAAATATTTATCCAGAGTCAAGTCCAAATGCTGCAGTAGAAGTTAGCAGAACTCCTATAAACAAGTTTCTCATTTTCATACCAGACACAAACCAAGGCTTTCTCCATCATCCCTCCTCTCTGCTATGGTTGTACAGTATTCATACAGACAGCCTGGGGAAATCAATAAATCCTAGGTGGAATGGACAGAGAAGAAGGGAACATGTGAGTTTTCGAAGTAGTCGATAAAGTAGTGGTTTTGTCACCTCAATTGCAAGTGAAAAATACTGACTAGTAAATACAGTTTTAAGATGAAGTCTAATGTCAACAGATGCTGATTGGTTTTAATCTTCTAATGTCTATAAAATCTCACAATATGTGTATTCAAGGTAATGGGTAAGTCAGTGGAGAAGAATTCTAGGTGTTGCTGTGGATATAGAAAGTGCATCTAATTCAGGCACATGACGGAGCCTGGGAGACTATCCTTTCTCTGGCTTTACATTAGCGGAAATGGAGGACTGCTGTATGGAAGTGCATAGGAAAGAGTACCTGTGGTTAAAAACAAAGACATTATTTTTTAAAGAGAATTGGAAAACAGATGAAAGCATACAATTTTCTTATCAGTCAAAACTAAACCCAAAGAATTGTCTTGGCCTGGAATTGGCTTTATTTTCTAAGCATTACTAGTTGTCCTCCTGGCAAATTTCTTGGAAGAGAATTAAGAGGTTAAAAAGGCTACTCAGCAAAACCTTGGCAAAATGGAGAGAGGTGCAGCTAAACCTAAAACAATATTCTGGGTAAATCAAATCAGAAAGGTGCTTATACTGGTCATTTTAAACACAATAAGCACTGAAAAGAGTGGACCACCACCTTTTCCTAAATACAGACTGCACATGTCTCTAGTTCTTTCAGGGAGTAAAGAACCTCTAAGGCAAACGGGTGTCTCCTTGGTTTCTCTGAGAACAGCAATAGAGGGGTGAGATACCGCTTATATGTTTTTCTAAACCCTACCTCTCAGCTCTCATTTCTGTATTTGATAGCATGGAAATAAACTGTGCTAGACCTCAGGCAAGTCTGAAGACCTGGGAGCGTAGTGCTGATAGGGTATTACCTGAATTACTGAGAAGAAATGTGTTGACATATTTTGCAAGGCTTCCTCAGTTTGCAATGAAAGAACAAGTGAATGTTTTGTAGTAATGATAGATGTCCCCCTATTTTTTCTTTCCAAGTCTATGCAGAAAAGCGATAAACCTACGGAAAATATTTCTTCCTTCATTCATCCATTCCTCCAGAAAGTGTATGCTCTTTCTTGCTTCTGTATCCTTTAAGGAATTAATCCTGGGCCTCCTTAGTTTTGAGCTACTGATGGGAATCTCTCAGTGCACCAGAACTTCTCTTGGCAGTAATAGCTTGGTAACCCTTCTTGTATTTATTACTTAAAAGTAGAAACTTGTCTTTAGGCATTGCAGGCTGATTTCTTAAGCTGATTGTTTCTGAATTTTTGGCTTTTGTTTGGATTATAAAACTCTTATGTGTCTAGACTATTTTATTTTATTTTATTGTTTTTGCTCATGACATGTGATTTCTTTGTGTAATTATCTGGAACGTATGTAGACTTGCTGCTGGAGGAGACACATAAGCCCTGATCCAGCCAGTGTGTGGTTGAGTGAATCAGCCATCTCAATTATACCTACAGAGGAGATAGGTCACTGCCAATGGCTGCGAGGGAGAGAGCCAAAGAGCACTTGTGAGAAAATATGTAGAGACAGTCCATGAGGGAAGAAAAGGACTAAAGCTTTCTCAGGTGTTTTAATTTGAAGAAATGTGATGCCTCCCTGTCTTCTTCCCTTTTCTCTCTCCTGAAAAAAAAATAATCTAAGTTAGCACTTTACTTCTCCCACTGCAATCTGACACAAAAGACCTTCTCAAATAAATCACTCGTGCAGTTGTCTGGTATGACACAGTGTCAGATGCTGTCTTTTTGATAAGTTCATTTCCTAAGCAATTTGTTTAACCCTTTTTATAGACATTGTTTTCTCTGACTAAGTCATGAGTCATTTTCAAACACGAGTACTCCAGGGAAATGTCACACTTGTCGCTTGTTTCCCTGCCTGCCTGGCTTCGCTGCATGATTTTTATAAGCCAAAAGACAGACTTCCTCCTTTGGTTCGTCCAGTTCTGCTGACAACTGGCTGTCGTTGGATCCGACTGGGCTACTCTGTAGGCTGGTCTTATAGTTGTTATAAGGCCAATGAAGTATTCAGGAGAGATCCTCCCAACAGGATCAAGCAAAATGAAGAAGCTCTTAGGAGCCCGTTAGGAAAGGTACCACTCATCAGATTCATGTTGTGCTGTGACTGTAATTTTTTGTACTTCAAAAGTCAGTTCCATGTTGCCCTAAAGTACCCACCAGCAATAAAATGAGGTTATCTAGGAAAAATGCAAGTGATCATTTTTCATCTGGAGGATTTCCTTTAGGACACAAAAGCTGCCATTAACCTTAACAGAACAGGTGGGCTCAGGGCTTGTGAAGGGTCTTGTTTGTTTTTTCTCTTGGGAAACAGAACAGCTTGATGTTTTACAAAAATCTCTTCTTAGCAGTTTACATTGTAAGTATCCTCATAAATTCAGAAAAATCTACCCAGACTGCTTTGGATTTTCTATGTCATCTGTTCCTGAGGGCAGCCAGGGACAAGCGTTTGCCACCCAGGTGTGGTGACAGGAGGCAAAAGCAAAAACTGTGGCAATCTCAAAAGAAAGCTCCCCTCAGGAACTGACTTCTGAAAAAGAAAAGGTAATTATTAAGAGTCCTGGGCGCGCCTGCTGTCACAAGGAAGGAGTGTCCCAAAGAGTTCCAAGATACTGCAGTTGGTAGCTATAAACCCCTTATCTAATTCAGTGTAAGCTCAAGGTTCTTGTCTCCCTGTCCTGCTCCCTTCATCATCCTCTCTCTCTCCCCCTCTCTTTTTGTTTAAAACTCTAGGGACTCGACCAGTGTACTTCAATAGTACAATGATGTTTTTAAGGGAAAATAAATCAAGACAGGTTCTGAGTCAAGTGGTACTGCCTTATACTACGGTTTGGCTTGTGGCACACAGGTCCTTGAAAACCAGGTACCCTGTTTGTGATCTTCATCTTTCCTGGGTGGCTGCTGTGCTACAGCAGCATGAGCTGTTCGTGCCTGGAGAATTTATCTAGGAGACCCTGTGTAGAGCCCTTGGATTGCTTTTGAACGTTCTGTTCTTTTTTCTAATGAGTTACTGCTGGTTGTAAGCATGCTGTACTTCAAAGGCTTGAAGGGCATTAATCATTCTCTTAAGGCTTATGTGATGAGAGAAGTAGATGCTGGAATTGCTACCATGGAGAGACAACTGGATCCTGGCCACTCCTTCTCAGGGTAACTTTGGAGCTCGTACCCATAAAGGACTGAAGCCAAAACCCTTTTGTCAACATTTGGATTGGTACTGAAGGAGAATGAGTGTGTTATGAAACTGTTTGCTAATCGTGAGAATATTCCAGCCTAATTATGTCATCTAAACTTCTGAAATCTTTGTTCTCTCTGTAGGGCCCTACTGTGGTAATGTGATGCCCATCCCCAAAGAAATCATTCTGGATAGCAATGAAGCGACTATTCACTTTGAGAGTGGATCCCACGTGTCAGGACGAGGCTTTCTGTTGTCCTATGCCAGCAGTGATCATCCAGGTAAAGTGAAATGCCAAAGTAGTAAAGGATTAGTGGCATAGTCCTTCCTATTTCATTATCTATCTTCTCTGCACACACAGATTTTAGTCAGAATGTTTGGTCCTAAATATTTCCAGATTAGCATGAACCATGATATTAATAGCATGTGTACAGAAGCAGTTGTAACATTAACCAGATATAATAGTTGCTGAAATCTTACCTAGACTATTTGCAACACAGGCCCAGTGAAAGATAAAATCAGTACCTTCTCCTTGAAGCACCACTGTAGTCTGGGCTCCAGCCTCTACCGCGCAGTGATAGGATGAAGGAATAGGAGACATTAAGATTCGATTCCTGCATTTAATGTTCCGGGGGTCTGTGCAACTTTGCACAGACAGGGAGAAAAGGGAGATGAAAAGAAAGAGGGAAAACCTCTTTCTGTTGCTTTCTAATAAAATTGCTTAAGTATTATACTGACAGGTTTTCAAACTAATTTCATGTTTAGCCAAATATTTGTCTATATTTCTATGTCCTGCAATGGGGATTGACATTTGTAAACTTTTCACAGATCTAATCACGTGTTTGGAACGAGCAAACCACTACACAAAGGCTGAATACAGGTAAAGAGGGTTTGCAGCTCTCAGCGTTCTGGCTTGCTTTGCCCTATCTGTCATCTGGTTCAATTGTTAGAAAATGTCATCGTTCTGGTTTTCTGGAGAATTTTTTTGAGCTCCAATGCTGTAATACTGCAAGGCCTGGCTGTGGGAAGCAGTAGTGCAGAATGGAGGTCTGCAGCCCAGAAAAATGAGGGCATGGAGTTACAGAGCTCTCAGCAATTCTCATTAGGGCATACGTATACATCGTATATTTAAAAAGAGTTTCCACTTTGAAATTCAAAGTAGCCTCAAATATCAGTGCTTCTCCTGAGAACAGATCACATCCTAGCTGATACAAGATTATCTGAGGACAACCTGTAATTTCGTGGTTCCTTGAACTTTGTGATAGGATTTGAAATGGTAATAAATTGTGCTTTTCTGGCTGTGTCTGGATGTGCATGTAGGCTTCTTATCTGGGCTGTGATGAAAACTCATGTGGTAATATTTCTAGAACAAGAGGATTAAACAGAAATGTCCTTGCAAAACTTCTCTGGTTCTTTGTGTGCTAATTTGTGCAATCCACTCAGGAACTCAAGGGCCTATTTGTTTACCTTGTAGACTCATGAACAGAGCATCAGCTAGAACTTACTGCTAAAATACTTACTGGTTTGAGAACATTTCTTCTGTATGAGTTTGTTTCTGTGTATCATCACTACAGTTCATATTTTAAACAAGCCTCTTTTCTCTCACTACAGCAGATACTGTCCTGCTGGCTGCAGGGACGTAGCAGGTGACATTTCTGGGAATATCAGAGAAGGATACAGAGATGTAAGTACACAGAGTAATGAAGGGAAATTTCTAAGACAGAAGAGAGAAGCATAGCACAACTTCATTTCAACTTTTCTGCTTGATTTTTGTCAGTAATTCTTCCCAGCTGTGTTAGGTATACCTTTTATTGTCAGTATATGAGTATGTTATCAGTATATAAGCACACGGAGACACTTTTCAAACAGACCAATCAATTGTGTGAGAACAAAGTCCACTGACTGTCAAATACACCTACTGACTACTTGTGGTTTCTGGCTTTCTGGAAGAACCCTGCATTGGGTTTCTGCCTTTTGAGGCAGTGGCCATTGACATTTTAAATATTTCTGCGACTTTGGTTTTTACTTGTTTGGAGCCCATGTGCATTTCTTTTCTAAATTTATCTCTCGTAGGGAAAAATATTTCAGTAACACGCGGGTTTTCTTTAAGATCATGCCTGCAGTATCCCAGCAATCTGCTGTTAGATGAAATAAATACTATACACTGCCTAGTCACATCCCACTGATAACTACCAACCTCTTGGGTTGTTTTAACTGCTCGTTCTTTAAAGCGGAGAAGTTGCCTGAGTGTTTGCATTTATCCACAGTTCATACCACACAGTGCTCTGCTCTCTCTGTCCCTCACCCTGGACTGTCATAGAATCCTAGAATGGTTTGGGTTGGAAGGGACCTTAAGAGATCACCTAGTTCCAACCCCCCTGCTGTGGGCAGGACACCTTCCACTAGACCAGGTGCCTGTGAAATCTTTACATCTCTCACAGTGGAATAAGTGTAATCATACCACTGAAGTAAAATCCCTCCCCATCACAAATACAGCAGTTGCTGAGTTTCCAAAAAGTTAGTGTTCATGTTTAACCTGTTCTTCCAGTTATCTGAGCACAGTGCTCCAGCCTGGAAAGTGGCAGAGCTGAAAAAACAAAGAAACGCCACATTACACTCTCATTAGCTGGAGTTATTCCTGCCCTTCATTCGGGTGATTAGGAAAGAAAAACAGCACATGGCATGACCTCATGCAGATCTTATCTGCGCTGAGGAATTCTTGTTAAAGGGGGATTCAGCTTTTCTGATGGGAAGAACCTGCAGGGCTCTCCTGGAGACCTGCTGCCTTTGTGTCCCCACACTTCCCAGCACTCCTTCAAGGGGACAGCCTAGCACCCCAGCTTGGCATCCCAGCCTGTTGAGTAGCATAGCCCGGAATGAAACCAGTCTCTGCCAGTAGCCCCTGGGAATGTCTCCTTTGCATCTTTGCACTGGCACTTTACTGCTCTCACCTAGCCCAGTGGTATGTTATTGCCACCTAGTTGGCATACAAGTTGTCCTGCCTGTATTTTTCAGCATTATCCCACCTCAAATACTGGCAAATGGGCTGTACGTAAAACCCAGCAGTAGCCAGTCATCACAGCCAAATCTCCTAACGTGACTCAAAATTCTAAGGCCAGTAACAGATAGGTCTGCCTTCAGGCCAGTCCATCAAGTAATTACTGTTTTGTCTTTGCAAAGAAGAGTTGCCGTTGCCTTTGACTTTGTTTTCCTGAGGAGTGACATAATATTTCCTAGGTTACAATCTTACAGCACCTTCTTAGAAACGGATTATTTGCTTTTTCATTTGGGGGGGGGGGGAAGGTGACTTTTGGAAACAGTATTTTTTTCAAAAGATTACTGTTCTTTCTCGCTCCCCTGCCTCTTATTCCTCTTGATCCTTTGCCGGATTTTATGAGCTGTAACACCTGTATAAAAGTGGCTTGGAAGTGAAAGCATTAGCAGTTTGTCAGACTGATCCTCTGAGCTTTGGCTTCTGGCGGCTTCTGCGTTTCAGACCTCGCTGCTGTGCAAGTCAGCGATACATGCAGGCGTTATCGCGGATGAGCTGGGCGGTCAGATCAGCGTCACCCAGCAGAAGGGCATCAGCCACTACGAAGGCGTTGTCGCCAACGGTGTCCCCTCGCACGAGTGAGTACCGTGAGTACCGCTGGCAGGGCTGGCTCGGGGAGCAACCCCCAGGGCACAGTGCACTGCCCAGATCAGCAGAAGCAGGTGCGGATGATTTTTTGGGGAGGAAAAAGTGTTAGATATGGGTCTAGGGGCTTTTGGCCTTTGCTTCTACAGCTTTATTAACATGGTGTTGGCATTGCATATAGGAAAATGTTCCAAGTTTTCAGTGGCTCTGTACCATGTAGGGTGGTATTTTCTTTCTTTGCCTTCTATTCCTTCCAAAACATATTTGCAAATCACTTTGTTAGCAGATACATTAAAGTATGATGTTCTGCAGCAAACACCTTTAATCAATGTGCTAATAAATCATGATAAATTCATGTTAAAGTTTAAAAAAAAGCTAGGAAGAATGAATAAATAAAAAATGCTGTTGATCCGTAGGGGATTTAATGAACAACCTCTTAAATGTTGTGTTTTCGACATGTGCAGAGTTTTTCTCATTTAGAGTATTTATAGCAAGGTTGTTATATTTACCACTTATCTTCTGACTTTTAATTGTACTGTTGTTGAGGTAGAAATAAATCCTCTAATCTCTATCCAGCACATTAAGTCCTTCCAGCAACTGCCTCTGTCATTCCTGTTGGTTTATACTTTTTAATTTTCAAACGTTATCTGGTTTTTCATGAGGCTTTTTTTTTTTTTTGTAGGGAGGGAAATCTCCTGAGTCCCATAGCCTACAAGAGCTAAGGGAACATGTCTTTTTTATACTTTTTTCCTGTTTCCCCCATGATTTCCCTACACCCTTCTGACAATTTTAGAATCATGGTTTCATTCATGGAAAAAAAAGAACCGCTTTCATTTGGTCTGTTGCTGTGCTTAAACTTCAGCCCAGATTGAAATGCTTTATATATAACAGCACTGGAGTATACAAAGCTGGGTAACATGTAGACCACTAGCCAAAGGCCTGTAAAGCCTAAGTATTTTCTGTTTTTCTTGAAAGTTAATTGCCAAAGAAATATAATGTGTAATATAAACTTGTCTCAAGCAAAGCAGGACTGAGACCTCAGCTCAGACACCGAGCCCCTCTGTAAAACAAAAATACAAATTCTTTCCATCACATATGCCAGTTTAGTGCAACCTTGATTTAAATATTTTGTGCCATATCTAAAGATGTAATAGAATGGTTTACATATGTTTGTATGTTCGCAATCCTTGACAATCCCAGGAGTAACTTGGACAGTAGCACATAAAATGTTACAATGAAAGGCAGCTGGGATTCCCATTTGTATTTTTTTCACAGTACAAGAGCTAGTGGACAATGAATGAAGCGTGTAAGACAGCAAATGTACGTGTGCTGGGGAAAACCACTGTTTGCATAATTAACCCATCACCTTAATTGCCAAGCATCCTTTTAACGTTGCTATTGACAAAATAGCCTATGCATTTCGTGTGAGTAATAGAAATACCCACAGATATGCAAACTTACTTGTATTACATCAAGTGGGAAAATCCCATTTATGTGAAGGAGAGCTGAGACGTGCACTTCCAGGCTGAAGCCAGCCTTTATGGCTTGGGTTTAGCCCGTTTAATGTGAGGCCCCTGAGAGAGCATTCTAACGAGAAGCGCAGCCCCCTTAGCTCTCCTGCATACTGAGGCAGACAGAGGCACTTCTCCAGCATGATGTACATCCTGAAGGAACTGAATTGCCCCAAGGAGACAACTTGGGCTTTCTACAGTTGATACAGGGAACCATAGGTAAATGGGCTCATACTGAGTCGGATGCCTGGAAACTAGATGGCATGGACTTTGAGAAAAATGGGACCATGAGCGCAGCACTTCCCAGGATGCTTCTGCTGCCCCTGGCAGCTGGGACAATCCCAGGAGCAGGTGAACTGCTGGTGTGAGCCCGTTATTCCAGGAGAAGGAATTCGGAGGATGCAGGGAAATCAGTCCTTTTATTTCAAAACATGAAAAAGTGTTCCTAGAAACAGTGCGCCTGTTTACTAAGCAAATGAACCAATGCATTTCATGTTTTTAAAAAGGCTTTTAGAAGAGGTATTTCCAAAGCGCACGGCTTCCCTGTGCTCGTGGTACATATGTGCTGCAAGAAATTTCTGTGGCACAGCCACTGCCAGCAATAAAAAATTGGTGCTTGGACAGCAGTGCTTTAAGAGCTTTTTAAATGCCCTTAAATAAAAGCTTACTCAAGTTTTTAAAATATCCTTTATAGCAGATTTTAGTACTAAAAATTTAAATTATTTAGTGACTTGAGCTGAAATTGACCTCATCGGAAGCTGCTGCTGGAGTGCATCGAGCTGTTCAATACCTGCTTTGTGACAGGGGAGCTATGGCTCACTTGCCAGCCCGCAAGAGCTGACCTTGGCCTCCCAGACTCCGTTTTTCAGTGCACGTGTGACACTCCAGCATCTGTGAGGTTTTCAGTTCTCATGATCCATGTGTGGACCTGCACCTGCAAATCCTATAATGAAGATCAAGTGGCTGGATTTATTGGGCAGTTCTGATATCCCAGTACAAACGGAGGGGGGGGGGGGGGTAACTTTGTAATGTGCCCTGGGCTGTGTCTGTACGTCTGTGCATGTGAAATCATTTGTCTTTGAAAATGTGAGAAATGGCATGCTCATGAATTGTGAAAGATGAAATTCAGGGTTAACCTGCACTGCTTGTAAAAAGCTTGCTTGAGGCTGACTCTGGGGGGAAAAAAATATTTGTTGCTAAGAGAAATTTATTATGGGAAGCAGCATCCATTTTTTGCAGAGCTGCTGGCACAGGTCTCCCATGCACTCCTGCCACTGGTACTGTTGGTGAGGCAGGATCCTGAAGGTTGTCAGAAAAATGAGGCGCATGGGGCAATACCACCCCTTAAAGGACAAAGTGAAATTTGTGTGACAAATGCCACCTGTCACATTAGGAAGCTGATGAATTACCACTTACTGAATTAGTTTGTCCTCTTCGGTGACTTACAGAATTACAGCAGAAATGTTTCAGTTTGATTTCATAGCTTCATAGACCTTAGAAATGCTGACCTCCTCCCTTTCTTTGCTAAAATTGTAGCCCTCTATTTGAAAGGAATCTGGGTGACTTTTTTATTACAGAGCTTTATCTCATAAATGAGTATTTGAGGAGTGCTGTGATTTCTGTTTTGTGTAGGTTTTACTGATCACGTTAGGTGTTTATTTTCTTCTTTTCTCTTGAAACAGATTGCTTTGTTTCACTAAGGAAGAAAAAATTGGTTTGGCTGTAATGTCAAACTGGTTTGAAAAGAGCAGAGTGCATCTGATCGCCCCTGAGGGTTGCCTGGGGGGAAGATGTGGGAGGCAGGGCTTGAGTATCTCCTTCTAGCTACTCTACCGCCTACATGCCCAAATAAATCAGCTCCCTCCCAGTGCCCTCAGTCGTCTCTGAAGGGCTTCGTTTGCCTGTAGTCATTAGTTTTCCCTCAGTGACAAAAAGAGGCAGTGTTTTTATTGACCTTGACGTGGGACCACTTTCCTATTCCCTGTTTGCAGCACTCTCAAAACATACAGCTGTGTGCATGGCTGTTAGCCCACAGACAGTACCTGGGGGGAAATTTTCCTGGCCAACAACAAAGGGCAGCCCAAAAGGGAGCTGTCTTGACGCTTAAGTGCAGAAGTTGTTTTACTGCTCAGTCACACTGGCCAAGGCTTTTCAAAGGGGCAAGTGATGCATGCAGCTAATTGAAGCGATGTTGAAGGGGTCAGATTTTCAAGAAATCCAAACTAATTTCACATTAAAACCTGGGCTTTTATTTTTAATAGGCAACCAGTCAGAGTCATCAGTTCTGGAATGAAACCTCAGGGGCATCTTGTGGGGAATCAGAAAGCAGCTCCATGGGAGGCCAAGGAAAGCTCAGCTTTCCCTTACAGTGGTGATTTTATCTTGCCCTGCATCGTGCAGGGTTGTATGGAGCAGCCCAAGAAATGCTTTTTCTCCTGAAGCAAAGCAGGCCGTGTCAGAAGGAGGAAGAAAAAGGGAGCCATAGATGTTCTCCCATTAATGAAGCAAAAAGAACCATTCCTGATGGGAGCTGTTGGTTGTGGTTATAACAGAACTGATTCCCATCTGTGTTAAAACAAGGAGTAGTTTTTATTTGGTCTGATATACCTGTAGCCCTGGTAGGAATGGCCAGAGCTGGCATTGTTTAGTCACCATCAAGCAACCGTTAACTCTTTCACAGTGCTTGAGACTGGATTTGCTTCACACTAGATGTGGGCTTAGACTAATAGAAAGTCACTGGTTTTGGTGACATTGTTCTCATTGAAGGTACTGTTGGTGACAGGAGACCTGGGCACGGGGCTAGAGCCGCGCACCACTGGGGGCTCCAGGCTCCAGGGGTTCGCTTTCCCAATCCTGGCTCTTTTGAACGCTCTTCTGTTGCTGGCCAGAGGAGCAGAAGGGGAAAGCATTCCCACAGCAGTACAGGGCCCATGCAGAGGAGAAAAGCAGAAGCATGTGGTGAGAGTTGCAGGCTGATGCGACGGGGAGGCAGTTTAAAGCATAGCAAATGCTCCAAACTATTAACGAGCTGATCTGGGTTCGGTCACGGTGAGAGATGCGCAGGAGTGCTCTCACTGGGGTCAGTAACCAGCCAGCGCAGCGAGCAGCTATCCGGCCAGAGATTTTGCTAGATAGACAGTGGTTCTGCAACTGCACCTCGGCATTCCCGTGGCCACCTCCTGAAAGGCTCAATTACCCTTTTCTTTTCTTGCAGTGGTTCGCTGTCAGATAAGCGGTTTATATTTACTTCAAATGGTAAGAATAATGGCTTTATTTTTAGCTATCAAAATTTTACCTTTTTATGTAAGTGTTTTCTCTAAAAGTTTTGAAAAGTAATCAGGAGAATGTCAGGCTGTGTCTAGGAAAGATATTTTAGGACAGCAATTTCTTAGAATTGGCAAGTGAATAAAAAAATTGAAGGGATGTGAAGCGAGCTAGAAAGAAGCAGAATAGGAATAGGTCATACGCACATAGACGAGCAACAGAAATAGTATTCTGCTGTTACATTTCTGGTGCCAGCATATGAAAAATGGCAATCAGATAATCCCATTTTTATGTACTTTAGGTAGCAGAAAATGAAAGCAGTTTCTCTTCAGACATTTATAAATTCCATCTTCATTATACAAGAGGAGAACGAAAACATAGGAGGAATGAAAATATATTTACATTGCACTGATACAGAACGAGTTTTTGTTTATGACTTTCCAAGATGCAAAAGCATCTTTAATCTGTCAGGCTGTTCATTTGCATGAAACATAGCAAAGAGGGGGGGGGAAATTTTGTGCTTGTTCATTTGAATTATATTTCAGTCATCTGAGATAAAATCATTTACTATTCCACTGAAAACTGTAGAGCACGTAAAGGCCTTTGAAACTGCCAGGGAATTATTTTTAACTTCATTGAAACCTTATTCCACTGGCCCGTTTTCCGTGAAGAACCTTGATGTGCAGAAATTTTGTGGGTTCTTTGGTGGAGTTTGTAATACTTACCTGCAGCTATTATCTTCATGATATCACCTCTTGGCAGCAGCATCAAGGAGCTACTCTAATGAGTAACTTTTCTAGCCCTAATTGCAGGTGAGAATCATGCAATATTTACAGTAAAGTGTTCCCTTCAGTACAGTGCCTTCATCTGAGAAATGTTTTGTACAGCAAAATTAGTTAATGCCATTCTCAAAACATTAAAATTTTCCTTCTGAAATATAATATTAAAATATAAGAAATCTTATATATTAAAATATAAGAAACCAGGAATGAGACAAAACTGCAGAGATTAAAAATGGCAAAAATAGCAGATGTAGTCGGAAGGTGTCGTGTATGTAGGAGTTAAACTGGTAAAGGAGAGGGACCGCAGCGCTCTGGTACTGGATCATCCACTACGAATTGACTGGCAAACACTACAGCTAACGGAGAGCATCAGGCTAGCACTAGATTAAGCAACATCTGACTTTGCTGTTGTGGGTGGTCTTCATATGTTGCTAGCCTAATATAAAAATACGCTGTGAAAACGCGAAATAACTCCTTCTGCCTGTCTGTGTGGGGACTCCTAGGCTGCAACAAATCTCTCAGTCTAGAAGATGGATTCCTCTCCAAGAGCCAGGTTACTGCATCTTCCTACTGGGAGGAGACCAACGAATTTGGGCAACTTTTCCAGTGGTCTCCCAGCAAGGCTTGGCTTCAAGTCCCAGGATTAGCTTGGGCCTCTAACCACAGCAGCAATCGTGAATGGTTGGAGATAGACCTGGGAGAGAAGAAGAGAATAACAGGTATGTCACTGGTCATTAGCAGCTGGGTTTTCAGCTGGAGAAGAAACTGAATGCAGCTCAAAAGCTAATAATGCTCTAATGCAGTGTTTCTTTTGTTGAATGTAATCAAATGGTCTGCACTGAGGACTATTATTTTCCTATTTAAAAAGTCATGGCTATTTACAGGACTGGTCTTCCTATAGGGATACAGGATTGAACTCAACTGTCACGTATGCCTGATCTGTAAACATGCTGTTAGGCTCAGAACAAAATACTTACACAGGAACCAGTAGAGTCTGGATGGATGGTAAATGACTGCTTAAGATCTGTTAATGGTGCAGTTCTGGAATCAGTAAGAAACAGTAAAGTCATAGCCTTTGAAACTGGCCCAGGTGAAAGAAATTCCCATTTCCAACTCCTGGTTTATTTGTAAAAATGTAAATTACAGTTGCTACTAGAGATATAAAGACTGCTGTTATGGATCATAATATCAAAAAGCAATTACTAGTTCTAGAGTCATTAATTTGGGCTCCATTAAAAATTCCATTGCTTTAAAGTCATAATTTAAAACTGATACCCATTCTTCACCCAACTTTTAAACTCAGTTCCAACATAGCTTGAAAAGTAAATTAAGACTGAATGCAAAGTTCTCCCAATTGTTTTGGTTTCTGTGTTTGCATTTGAAATTGTTCCTTTATAACAGACACCTAAAAAATGAAAATTTATTTTGCATTTTGTTGAAAGGGATTAAGACTACTGGTTCTGGATCCACAACACTGAATTTGAACTTTTACGTAAAGACATTTACAATGAACTACAGAAATAACAACTCGAAATGGAGAACTTACAAAGGGATTCTGAGCAATGAAGAAAAGGTAAGGGTAAGTGGGAGGGACAGGAAAATGCAGAGCAATAATGTGTATGCCGCCTTGACTTTGAAAGGCAGGCGTTCGCTGTCAGGAAAGATCAGGAGTTTCAGACTTGTCTAGACTTGGGTTGTCTTTGCCAGTGTAATTTACGGCCATGGAGTAGATAGTGAGCTTGTTGAAACAAGGAAGCTATCCAAGTTGTGAGACACACTCAGGGAGGCATGTGTATATCTGTACCTTCTTTTAAAAGAACAGTGTAATTAAAGCTGTACAACAGGCTGTTCGGGCAAGTCTTCAGCTCAGCTCAGCATTTGCCTGCACTAGGGACACCGTACCCGTGCAGAAGCAGTGGTCAGTACAGCACCAGCAAAGCTGAGATTCGGCTTCAGATGCACCGGGATGGTCAACCCATCCCCCACAAGCAAAACAACCGACTGGGGTAAAAGCAGAGGGCTGCTGGTGGGGCTGTACCCTCACACCCAGCCTCTGTCTGGCCGCCCTACAGTCACCAGGAGCTGCACCGCTCCCTGCCCTCGCTGGTGGGGCCCTTGTGACACAAGTGGGCACACAGCCTACATCTGCTAGGAGTTGGTGTAAGTGAACTTAATGTAACTGCTCTTACACCAAAATACCTCTCCACACAACAGCTTTCACAGGCTCTGAGTGACTTTAAGAATGAACAGATAAAAGCAGCACAACTAGTTTCTGCAGACAAAGGATGTGCTACACAGGTTTGTCTGATAATGTTTTCCCCAGAAAACCTCCTGTTTCCTTTCAAACAAAAAAAAACCCCCAAATGCAAAATCCCCCCTCCCTGCCACCACAGGGTTCAAAGTCAGACCTTCACTCATCATTTCAGCTTGCCTCAGGATAATGCTCTACTTTGTCCTCAGTCCTGATGGCAGCTTTTAAAAACTTGGTAGAGTTGTGGAGAGATTTCCTACTAGCTCTGATTTTCTTAGCTTATATGACAAGGAATTTCACTGTGCAACATCAACTGGTTTAATATTTTTAACTGTTGAACTGAGGCGGTGTTGACCCAAAAAGTGACAAATCAACGTGGCTGAACTGTGAAGGCCAGCCATTAAAAATCTGCAGGTTTTCAGATTTCTACAATGACTTGTTATATAAAAATAATCTTATGGAAGTATTGTATATGATCTTAGTTTCAGCTAAGGTGCGTGACAAAACCTGTCCCATCAGAACCCCATGTGCCTGGCATTTTATCTAAGATAATGCTGAGCTCACTTCCCTATCTCATCAGGCTTTTAAGTTTTCCTAGGTCATGCAAAAGCACCTCCAAGAACTAATTTTGCAAGGACTACTGTTCTGCACGTGGGCTTAGCTGATTCTGGAAAATCCTGTGTAAGTGGAGGGAAAAGGAGACACAACTACATAGTTTAATAGTCGCTCTTCAAGCTTGATACAGGAAGATGACCATTTTACTAAGATGTCTAGAAATATTTCACTTCATTTTTTTCTTTTTACATTTTTATCCCCTGTTGCCCAAGTAAGGGTGCTGCAGTGCTATTAAATAAAAAATGATTGCATTATACCAGCATGCATTAACTAGAAATTACACAGAATTGAAACAGAGTGATAGCCTTTCTTCTCAGAGCTAACAGAAAAATGCAATCATCTGTCAGAACGAAAAAAAAAATATTTCTTTCCAGAACTCTTAATTCCAAAAATCTTGTGGCTGTATCTCGGATTTTCAATATATTAATTTTAGGATAATGGAAAATCTTTGAAGTCAGATGTCAGGAGCACTTTGAAGAAAGAGACTTTTAAAACAGAGCAAACAATGTGCTTACGTTTTGTTGCAGGTATTCCAAGGCAACTCCAACTCTGGTGACATAGTACGGAATAACTTCATCCCTCCAATAGTGGCCCGTTACGTGCGAATTATCCCTCAAACTTGGAACCAAAGAATAGCACTGAAGCTTGAGCTGATGGGTTGTCGAATAATGCAAGGTATGGGGTAAGCAGTGCTCCCCAGGCATGGTGCCTCCAAATCCCCCTGTGCTACCACAGTGCCACTGATGCCCCCTTCTCTTTTGCAGCTAATAGTTCGTTTACGCATTCAATGTGGCAGAAACCAAGTCAGAGCACAGAAACCTCCCTCGGAAAAGAAGACAGGACTGTTACGGAGCCCATCCCGTCAGAAGAAACTAACTTGGGTAACACTACCTAGCCCTGCATTTTCTGTAGGATCATCATGTCTTCAGCCCAGCCTGGCTGAACTTAAACTTTCTTCACAAATCAAAACTTTTAATTTTTCTTTCAGACTCTATTAAAGGTTAATGACAGGGAGAAGAGGGAGGTTGGTTTTGCCTTAAGGCACAGAAAGAGCTTGAAAGCCTTAATTTTCCTTGATGTGTGAAACATCAGGGTTCGGTTTCCCTGTCATATTGGCATGTTTGCTATGCTTGGCAGGTGGCTCAAGGGACTATACCGAACACTCGTCAGCATTTTCTGGAGGAGCTTTTCCTCACGCTCTTCCTTTATTGTATAATTTTGGTAGTACGTGAGGCAGTAGTCTCACAAAAATGTTACTTGAGGGGGTCTAGCGGAGGGCTATGAACATTGTTGGGGGACTGGAGCATTTCCCTTACGAGAAAAAGCTGAGAGAGCTGGGGCTGTTTAGCCTGGAGGAGTCTGGGAGGGGATCTACATCTACATCTATAAATATCTTAAGGGCAAGTATCAAGAGGACACACAAAAGTTCCAGGCTCTTTTCAGTGGTGCCCAGTGACAGGGCAAGGGGCAACGGGCACAAACTGTAGCACAGAAAGTTCCGTCTGAATATGAGCAAAAACATCTTTACTCTGAGGGTGGCAGAGCCCTGGGACAGGCTGCCCAGAGAGGCTGTGGGGTCTCTTTCTCTGGAGACATTCAAAACCTGCCTGAATACAACTCTGTGCCACCTGCTCTGGGAGAACCTGCCTCAGCAGGGGGTTGGACGAGATGGTTTCCAGCGGTTCCTTCCAACACCAGCCGTTCTGCGATTCTCTCTATGCAACCATGACTCCTCCCAGAGCAGGTCACTAGCTCTAAGCAGCATACAGTAGTGCATGTAATTAAACACTTTTCCATAATGCCTGTGCTCATGGGGGCTCAGACAACCTTGATTTGCATACTTCTCCCTGAATTTGCAGTCTTCATCCTTTACTGTTGTGGAGCTAAATCTTTAGATCTTAAAAAGCAAACAAACAAAATTTGTTGCTTATACTGACTGTTTGGTGGACCCGTAGCCAGGCAGGAATTACCACACCCACTACACCAAACACTGCTACCCATAAACGTAACTGATAGCTGTAGAAATGTCTCTTTAAAAAAACCTGGTTGTAAGAAGCAATCACTGTAAGAACAAAAGCTCTTCTGAAACTGCATTGCTTTTGCCAAGAGCAAGCTCAGTTCATCTGTGCAGCAGTATGGTGAATTGTATCCACATTCACTGAAAATTAAATCCACTGAGATTTCATCTGCTAAATTGTAAATACCCTGTGGACACATGTACCACCTTATTCTCACAGACTGGTGTTTGTTAGAATAGTGAACGGTGCACTCCTGGCACAAGAGCCACCCCACTGCTAATTTTCTAATCCCTGCTCTAAACCATGTTGTGTTAGAATTTAACAGAGGCTAAACAGGTTTTTCCCTAGTACCATTCCTGGAAATTTTTGAACTACTTTGACTGAAGTGTTTCAACCAGTTCAACGTGAGCCAGATACTTGGCATGTAAAATTGCAGCCTCATTTGGCATTTTTATAAGCAACTGAAAACAGAGTGTAAGTGGCTTTGTAAAAGTTACCTAAGTGTGTAATAAGACAGAACTGCTCTTTGTAAGGACACATTTAGGTGTTAAGTGTAGGAGAAAGTATATTTAACTCTTGTCTCAACACTGTTCCACATAGGTGCATGGCTGCCAAGTATGGCTGAGGAGTGGTCTTGCAGTTCTATAGTTTTACATTTTCATGCTCTCCTGCAAGGAGCATTCCTGCAAGATTATCTGCCTTTTGCTGTATTCTCTGTAGTAAAAATTACCAACCTCAGAGTAATTTGCCTTTTAAACTTTCATCCTTTTCTTTTTTTCCCCTCATGCAGGCTTAAAGCTTACAGCTATAATTGTCCCTGTCCTCATCGTGCTGTGTCTGTTCCTGTTCTCTGGAATCTGTATCTGTGCAGCCCTACGCAGGTAAGATACTGGCTCTTGTCATAGGAGGCATTTGTGACTACCTAGCTAGCACATCCAACTACGTGCCCTCTTTCCAGACCCTCTTTACCAGGGAGCTGGAAATTGATCCTGTTTGACAGTCTGCCTTTTAAGCAGAACTCATGTCGTGTCTCTGAAAATTGTATTTCTTACTGTACATCTATCTACCCTAGTCAGACAAAAACAAAGGCAAAGCAGGTCAGAACTGCACGCTGCAATTTACAGTCCGATGTAACCAGCTGTTCTCTTCAACCTACATATACCCACAAATACTAAGGTGTAAAGCCATCAAGATGAAATAGTTTCCACACCAAAGCCAACTAAAAATTCACTGAAGGGAGGATTTGAGCTATCTATCTGGATCGTTTTCTTTTATTTCCTTCCTGTTGTGTTTCTTCTTCCCAGTCCCTTAAGTCACAGCACTTAACTTAGTGGGCTGAAAGCGGAGCCTAGCTGTAAGGAGTTGCACACGTATGCTGGTAAGCAGCTAAAAGTAAGCCCCTTCATTTCACACGTCAGAGGACGTGCAGAAGCCCTGCTAACTGTGATTCCTGCTACATGTTCAGTCATGAACCTGCACTTGCATGTAGAGCTGGGAAATGCTTCTGTCAGCAGATGAGGATCTGGAAGTATAAGCAATGCTATGGTGATGTTGCTTCATCACTGGTGGTACCCAGCTCTGCCCTGGATACCTAGAAAATCTATATAAACTAGCCAAAGAATTCAGAAGAGCAGACCCGAAACATAACCTGGAGTGACACATATAGGCAAGGATACATCAAATCAATGAGTGCCAGACCCAAGAAATGTGAACACCGTCACTCAAAACTTGCATGTAGATGGGGAAAAAATGAAATGTCAAAATGCTGGTTTGCATGCCTTACGTTCTAGTAGACACCAGCCTGCAGGAACTCGGAGTGAAGCATTGTCCTCAGCTGCTAACCACAAAGGCTGTCTCTGCTGGAACTAAGGTATAAAGCTGAAATGGTGTAAGTGCAGATGTTTATAAACGCTGTCCTCTCCTCTCAGGCGAGAAGCCAAAGGACTTCCTTATGGATTATCCAGTGCTCAGAAATCAGGTTAGTGGAGAATCACGCACTTTGTCCTCTCCTGTCTGTTGGGCCAGTGGGAAGGGGTTGTCCAACTAAGCATGAAACACATATGAAATAGCATGCACATTTCCTGGTTCAAATTCACCTCTTCATACCAGGGAAACAGCAAACGGTAGTGCCACTTGTGTCATTCTAGTACAGTGCCCTGAGAAACAATATAATTTGGTTTCTATGACAGAAAGGCAATTAGCAAAAGATCTATTATACAGAGTGCATAAATTAGCATGTAAGAGTGCTCCCAGGTGCCCTCCTTTTCCTTCCCTCCTCTAAAATACCTATTTTGCAGAAAATTGCTGCTTTTCTTTCCTTTTCCCCACAGCAGAGGGGATTGCTTTTCTCTAAGAGAGCAAGGGCTAATAACTTTTTATGGCTTTAATATTTTCATCTTGCTTCCCTCCCCGGTTGGGACTATATTTATAAAGCCTAACAATACCAAATTGTACTTCATGTGTAAAATCAGAATAGGGGATTGGCTTGAGGGCTCTGTTTAGGAGATGCCTGCAAAATCCCGGTGAAGGATATTCTTTGTCTTGCTCAGTAATGCTTTCTCCCATCATCTTGGAAGTTAGGGTTTAGCTGTATTTCCTGGCCAGCCAACTCTGTACAGGAATATCCTTCTGAATCTTGACTTTTTGTAAAAAAAGAAACCACTAAGCAATTCACATGTCTCTTGACAAGTGCCTTGCAATAGCTCTGCTCCGAAATTTCATCCCTCGGCAGGTGCTGACGTCAGTGAAAGGAATGCTGTTACCCACTGCAGCTCACCCTCATTAGAAAATTAATTTGTACTTAACATCATATTTGCTAATATGATTTTTCAAGGTCACATCATAATCCTTTCTCACTTGCTAATGAGGACAAATCCCAAGAAATTGGAGACAGCCTCTTACCCAGTTAGTTCATTTGTTGTGTGTGTGTGCTGCGTAAATCAAGCTCCTCCTTAAGCCCTCGTGAACCAGGCTGGGGACTTGGAAAGCTGGGAGCTGAACCCACCTCTCTGCAGACCTCCTGTTGTGGGCTCCAGGCAAATGCCTGACACTGTGGATTTTTTCTCTTCAGTCTCACAAGGATGTCGTGAGAACAAATTAATTGATGAGTGCAGGTGCTCAGATATCAAGAAATGGAAGCCATACTACTCTGGTGAAAAAAAGATATTTTAAGCATTATTTTTGCCACAGAAGCAATGGCAAAGCAGGTAACTGATTTGAAGTTGGTATTTTACTGATATACTTTGTTAAGGCATCAGTGCAGGCACCTACAGAGTTTGAGCCCTTCTGGCCAAGGAAATTCTCTATAAAGTTTTGTTTTCACTTGGAAATCCCAGTTGGTGATTCACTTTTTCCCTTTCACCCTCCAAAATTAGGGGGCTTTTTTTACAAACAGCATGTTTTAGTCTTGCTTTTTAACTACTTTAATATAGTTATAACGAGTACACCAAAACCTAAGCTTTCTGGTCAGTCTTCTGATTGTAAGCATTTAACTTGCTGATAAGCCTTCTATTTTTATTTCTTTATCATAGGTTGTTGGAAACACATCAAGCAGCCCTTCACCAGACATCAGTCAACAGAATTTACCATTAGCTATAATAATGAGAAGGAGACACCACAAAAACTAGATCTGGTCACCAGTGACATGGCAGGTAACAATTGCTCCCGCTGCCACGCATTCGTTTCGCTCTGCATGCCGAGCAGGTAACAGGGAGAGGGATGGGCCAGCAATGTTACAGGCTCCAGCTCTCATGCAAGCTGAGACCCAGGAACAGATTTATCTGTGTTCATCCCAGATGTTACAGTGAAGCAGCTAAATGTATTAGGAGTAAAAACGACTACTGTTTTGGAAACTTTTTCATGGAGTTGTGGGCAAAGAGTTCCTGACTCTGAAATAGTTACAGCTGAAGGTAACCGTGGAAGGCGTTCAGGTATGGATGTAGTGCAAGAACGTGCCTAGAACAGGATAGTTTGCTTTTGCTGACTTAATTTTTGTGTTTCAGTACAAAACACAAATGTTTCTGGAAATGGAACAAAATATATAATGCCCCTTGCTGCTGAGCAAATAGAAGAATTACTTAGTTGGTTTGTGGTGGGATTTCATGCCCAGCTGGAAGTTGTGCTGAGATCCCTGTGCAGCTTTCCTGAACTATTTCAGAGATGAGGCCCACTGAAGTGGAAGCAGGTAGGTGAGAGAGAAGGAAAAAAACCTGTGCTACCTTGGCTCCAGGTGTTTGGATAGAGCAAACCCCCACATCAGTACTATTTGCATCCCAAAGGGATGATGTTTTAATTCATCCTCTTAGCACATCTTACCCCTGCCTAGTCTAGTCTGTCTGGAAAGGCTAGCAAGACCAGCCATTTCATGGGATCAGTGATCAACAGTCTTCCAGAAAGATTTAATTTGCTGTTTCCAGCTTCTAGACTTCAGAAATACCTTAGAATTTCTCCAATGCATTTGGCAGAGAAATTAAAAAACAAATGGATGGTTACTTGTCATGGTTTAAGCCCAGCCAGCAATTAAGCACCACACAGCTGGCTTGCTCACTCCCCCACAGTGGGATGGAAAGAATTGGAAATGTAAAAGTGAGAAAACCCATGAGTTGAGGTAAAGACAGTTTAATAGGTAAAGCAAAAGCTGCGCACCTAAGCAGAGCAAAACAAGGAATTCATTTTTGCCACTTCCCATCGTCAGGCAGATGTTCAGCCATCCCCAGGAAAGCAGGGCTCCGTCATGTGTAATGGTTACTTGGGAAGACAAATGCCATCACTCCAAATGTACCCCCTCCTTCCTTCCTCCCCCAGCTTTTATTGCTGAGCATGACATCATATGGTATGGAATTTGATCAGTCGGGGTCAGCTGTCCCAGACGTGTCCCCTCCCAGCTCCTTATTGCCCCCCCCAGCCTGCTCTCTGGTGGGGTGGAGCAGAAAAGGCCTTGGCTCAGTGCAAGCACTGCTCGGCAATAACTAAACCATCCCTGAATTATCAATGCTGCTTCCAGCACAAATCCAAAACAAGCCCCATACTAGCTGCTATGACGAAAATTAACTCTAGCCCAGCCCAAACCAGCACGTTACTGTAATTCCATACAGTGCTACCCTGGATATCTTTGAAAGATGGTTTCAGTCCTTTACAGAAACTTCCAATGTAAATATGCAGAGACCTATAGAGCAGTTTTATTTCAGGAAGGAAAGGGAGTGAATGAAGGTTGCTCACAAGTCATGGTTGTCTGGTTGTCTGGCTCCCTGGCCATGTCTGGGGAGCCTCTGCTCTCTCTCCATCCTCCCCTTCTGCCACACTCATGGGAAGTCTTAACTCTCAGCCTGGCCAGGCAGCTCCCCAGCCTCAGCATTTCATCTACAGTCCCCTTAGAAATAAGAAACATCAAATAAAAATGTATATGCAGCCCAGAAATGTGCCATTTAATAATGTAATTGCAGAGAGCATGCAACTTGCGTAGAGGTTGACGTGCTGCTTGAGATTCCCTCCCTTTGAATCCCCAGCTGCCTGCTGGTTCCCAAAGGCAGCCAGGAGCAAGTTGAGATGCTTCATCTTGAGCACAGGAGATTGCTGGGGATGGCGGCAGCGATGCTGGGGAGAGCTGCACCACTTAGTGAAATATCATAACACCTTCACCCTACATGCTGAAGTTTGGGAGGTAGCCAGGAACTGCCAAAAAAATTCACAGGACATATGGAATCGAATCCGACGCTCATGTCAGATGAACCACGATGCCAGAAAAGAAACTGAGCTAACTTCTTCACGCCTGCGTCAAAACATGATACTTTAGCAGTGTCATTTACTAGAGCTGTTCAGGCCACTGTATGTATCCGTAAGAGATTGTCACTAGCACCAAAGCGAGAAAGTTAAGAACACTGAATTTTCGCATAATAGTTTTACTGGATTTTTTTAAAACCCTTTTAGTCCAGATCTGCTTACACGGCAGCCTGGCATCTGCCTCGACTAGAGGTGCAAACATGGGCTTCTTGAGGCCACATTTTCTCCATGTTCCTGCCCTGGCCCTTTGCCCATCCCCAGCTCTATCCCTGCTGTCCCCCCTTGACTGGGGTGACTGCCCCGTCCCTCCAGCAGCGCTGGTGCTGCTTCTCCTCCCACAGTTGATCCCTTTTTGTGTGCCTGCAGCAGTGCTGAGCTGGCTTAGCGCCTTTCACACTTCCCTTGACTTTCTTGGCTGCCGTTCCACCTAACTTCATCCTTCTTGTCAGTCATTTACTGTGAGATGTCTTTTAAATAAAGCCGGCACTTGGTCAGGCTCGTTTAAGAATCCTGCGGGCATTTTAATTATTCCTAAAGCAGAACACTTGTTTTGGAGAACAGCTTGTTTGTGGATCTTCATGCAATGTCCTTTGTCTGGTTTGTTGCTAATATTTTGTTGACTTCTCTCTTTTTTTCAGGGCTTTGGAGTACACTCCAGAATTTATTTGGATGGGTAGGTGGGGAAAGGCAGGCAGGGAGTAGGAAAAGGGATGGCAGATTGGAGCTCCTTGGTGGAAGATCTTTTGCCACATTCTGCAACAGGACCAGCGTTGGGGAAAGGCTATCTCACATTCCTGATAACCATGTTTGATACAATAGCAGAGTCATTTTTCAATGTAAAATACCTATCTATGCATAAGTGTTATATACTTAAAAATCACCGATCTGTGCCTTACTCTGAGCAGTTCATGCTTCCTTTTAGATTATCAGCAGCCTCTCATGATTGGGACTGGGACGGTAACACGGAAAGGATCTACTTTTCGGCCCATGGACGCCAAAGATGAGGGAAGAAGGGGGAGTTCAGAGTTTGAAAATCACTATCACTGTCCGCACAGAGCTAACCGGCACGAATATGCTCTGCCCCTGGCCAGCCAAGAGCCCGAATACGCCACCCCCATCATAGAGCGGCACATAGCAAGAGAAAATAATTTCTCCTCTGAGAACGGCTACAATGTACCTGTTGTCTCATCTCAGAAACACTCCCTTTCTGCCGGCAGCTTCTCTAGTTCCTGTAAGACCGACAGCAGGAACGGAGACTATCAGACACCCCAGAGTGTCATAAACTATGACAAACCCAAAGTTAACGGTGTTCTGACCTCTGTGAGCTACAGCATGGACTACCAGAAACCTCAGCCCAGTGCCCTCGGAAGCGAGGGTTACTCAACGCCCAGAGACTGCCTAAAGCCCATAAGCCAGACCGCAATGACAGCTCTCTTGTGATGTGCCGAGCAGGAGCGATGCGGTGCGCCGGAACGTCACTGCACAGCTTTCTGAAGTGAAAACAGAGTTTGGAGGGACTCTGCTGCGGGAGGCAGAAGGCAAACAAGCCCTGTGTACATAATATTGCAGTCTTGCTGGGTTCTGACATCTGAAGAAAGCATATGCTGTTTATCACTGTTTATAGCAAGAGAGATGTTATCAATGAAGACTGTACATCTTATTTTCTGTAACTGATCTCAGTGCTCTATTTGCAACGTGTGCAATTTGTACATAGCTTTTATTTAAGGAGAATTTCTTAAGTTTCCTTTTCACCTGGGGGATCAAAAGGATTGCAGAAATGCGTATTTAAGAAAAACAGGCCTCCTCCTCCCTCTTTATTTTACCTGCTGTTGTACTGGCAGCTGTAAATGTTGAATCTTATGTTTGTGGTGATTCATCTCCTTTCCTATGATAACTGAAGATAGGGCATCACTGTAGTTCTCACTGGGAGGGTAGAAGAAGTAAAACTATTTGAAACAAACAATGTGCACAAGAGAAGGCAGCTGAGCATTTAAATACCGTGCTCAAAACCCACCTTTTCCCAGCTGCTTTTTTAGCAGCAATTCTTACAAGCTTCAGTTTGATCTAGCATATGAGCCGAGCCTGTCTAACTTGCTGTTCATGTTAGAAACAGGTAGAAAGGCTGAAACCAGTTTTGGGTTCAAACCATGGTGATCACCCTGCAGTAGAAAAAAACCAAAAACCAAACCACGAGCCAAACATCTGCCAATCTGGTGGTTTGGGGTTTTTTCAGGAAGTGTGTGTGAAACCAAAATGTGAATTTACGGCTGAGAATTAAATCCCATTCAATCTCTAGCTGATGCTTTTGCTGCTAAACTATAAGGAAATTTGTTCCTTGGCACAAAGCAGCAAATTTCCTGAATTCTTCATTTTTCCACTAGGTATTTTTCTGGTTTACACATTTAGTGTAACATTTCTATTTGAAATATTTCAACTAAGTAAAACACAGTGTGGCTTACTGTTGCAGTTAAATTTGCGAGACAGCAGATCAGCACAGTTATTTTCAAATAGTTTTTCTTTTGCAGCTAATGTTACCCTTACTTCTGTTTTTGGACAAACTTGAAGAAGCGTAGGGATGGGTGCAATGTATCGCACAGTAGCTGGCTCCTCTTTCAGCAGAGGTGTCATTGAAGTGAAACAGCTTCTGGTAGCAACTGGGACTGTCCGCTGCCCTTCTACTTGCAGTACTTGAAGAGTCACTTTGAATTTGAAAGCTTATCCTAGAATGTTGAGAAGTGATATGCTTCTGAGAAGGAAGAATGGTGCTATATTTAAAGCACAGGGTTGGGAAATGAGACCAGTAAAACCTGAGCTCTGGGAAGCTATCCGAAGGCCCTCCTTTTCCTTGCCTGTGAGCTGGGGATAATTTGCAAAGGATGCAACAAAGATTTGTGGTCTGTTTGCAAAGTGCTTTCAGATCCTTGGGTGGAAAGTGCTGTCAGAGTCCAGACGTGTTGCAGTGATACTACTCACAAATACTGCTAACTCCAGTGATACCCAACCTTAAGGCAGGCTTTTAGCGGGCTCTTCGCATATGCTTGTTTTGCAACCTCAAGCGGTGCCATTCCCTCACGCTGCCACACTGCGCATGCAATTCCCGTGCAAAGGAGAGTCAAGGTAACCTTGTAGCCTTCCTGTGTTTGCTGTCAATACAGGTTCTGTGAAATGTCTGAAACACCTCAGGTCCTGAAGTGAAACAGCAGCAGCCTGTTTGTTAGACCGAGCTGGGTGGTGTTGTTTACCTTCTGTTGTTTACATGTCTGTGTAAATAAAGAACACTGGTATTTGTAAATCAGTCACACAGGCCTGCTGCTTAACTCAGTGACTTGATTATCGCTGCACGCCCACTCTCATCACATATCCTGCAGGGTGAGAAAGAAGCGTTCCTCACGCCCTGCAGAAGTGCTGGTTGTACTGCTGCAGTTTGCCGGCCCAGTGTGACAGGCTAAAAAAAGATTCTCTCAGTGCCCCATTTAGTCTGGCTTTTCTGTCCGTAAGCTCTAGAGAAGAAGCACCCATGAACAAACATCTGTAAACAACCCTGCTGCTGGATGCATATAATTGAGGAAAGGATGAGGATGCCCTCCTGATGAGCCTGAAACCAATACTCCGCCCACACAGCTAATTAGCTTGACTTATCACTTTACAAACAAGCAGTGTTCAGTAATCAGGGCTACTCCCCACCTAAATAACGCAGCAGTGCAACGGGACAAGGCAACAGATGACATTACTTGTATTATAATAAATTTTTTGCATGCCCCCACCTCGTGCTTTGCACGTCTGCAGCTTGCTACAAGTGTCAAAGGGTTCCTGGTAGCATGTGCCCATTTCTGCTGCTGTTCAAACCCATCTTAAGACAGCTGGTTTAGCCCAATGAAAAGTTGGGTCTCAGTTTGCACCTTGCCTTCATCACCACCCCCCAACAAAAAACCTGCAAAACTGCTAAAAGATGGGTTAAAATAAACCTCCAAGCATCTCCGTCCTGTCCTCCCTGTGTCTTGGTGCTGACAGGGACAGAAGCAGCACCACAGCTCTGTTGCTCACAGCTCAGGGTCACAGCTGTGGTGCTTCATAGTTCACATCTGAGCAAGTGCTGAGGGCAGTTAACACAAAAAGCCTTGGGCTTCTCCACCTCAGCCTGGGAAATGGGAAGTTTTTAGTGACCCCAGCAGCAGATATGCCAGGGAACTTCCTACCTGTGTAGTCCTTCTGTCCTGGTGGTGGTGGTGGGGATACTAAATCCTGGTGTAGGAAGGAAAGGGGACTGCTTGAACCTCCCCAATGGCAGTGCTTATCCTCATGCTCATCCTCTGAATGGCTTCTCGCATACTGGTACACGAAACTCCAGCTTGTCTACATCAGCCTGTTCTCACCGTCACAACCAGCTGCAGGTATAACACAGGCAGCCTTATCAGACATCACAGATTTAAAAAAAATCTTCCTTGCACAGCGAAGGTTAAAGTGTGCACCATTTTGAGACATTCACATGTTTGAAAGTGCTGTGTTAGCCTGGGTCTCTCCAGTGTCTCTAGAAGCTGGATGAGAACAGGCTCTGAACTGTCAATGGGGACTTTCAATAGCATTTCTGTATCAAACTTCTTTCCAGAACAGGCACTCCCAGTAAACTGGAACAGTAAAGCTAAGCCAGAGTTCACATGACGGTTAAATATTAACTGGTCGTAGCAGTAAGGGCCTGCCTGTCCCTGCTGCATTTGACTGCAAGCCTTTGCCAGGAGCAGGGTCACACACTGTAACTGCGCGTGTCTTTGGCCAAGGGAGTCAGCTCTTGAGGTAAGAAAGTGTAAAAGATGATGTACACTACCTACATCTGAAAAGCCTGTGACATCTAAAAAGTGACAGCTTAGCATGTATTTCCAGACAGTGCCTTATATTTTTAAAAAAGCACAAAACAAAACAGCAAACACACAAACCTACAAAACCCAGCTACAACAAAAGTTCCCTAAACACCACAGCAAAAATACAAATGTTCTTTGCTTTCACCTCCTCAGACGGGGAAATAAATAGCAAATTTTTATTTCTTCTGTCAAGTGCTTTCCAACACTCAATATAATAGCTTTTTTTTTCCCTGTCAAGTGTAATCCTGAAAAGTATTTCCCTGTTGCTAGAGTTTTAACATCAGATATTAAGCCCTACCTTAGTACCTACCAGAATCTTTCCACCCAACAGGCAACGGATTAAAATTAGCCCTTGACTTGCAGACTGGAATTAGGATTTCCCCAGATTTCCCCATCTCAACAGATGTCGACTCACTCACTCATAGCATCCCCCGCTCTCTTTTACCGTCTTTCTCTGGATCAGGCACTTGGCCCCACCTCCCTCTCCAGACACCATCCACAGGATGGGTTCAATCATCTCTGTAGCCCGCTGGCTGCGGCGGTCTCTGCATAGATGGGGGAAGGCAGGAAAAGCAGCAGGGCCAACCTGCATCCCCTGCATCCGATGGGTATTGTGACCGCTGCCACGTTAGCTTAGCTGTTATGGCTGTGTCTCTAGCACCTGAGGGTTTTTAAATGAGGGGTCCCTGCTTCGTCATTAAAAAAAACCCATCCATGAGGTTGGATTCCAGCTATGGGAAGTAGACTGTGAATCCCATGGCTTGTCTGCATTACTGGCACAGCTAAAACCCAGGAAGACTTCCTTCAGACTTCTCCCACTGCCTGCCATTTGGCAGTTCTCCACATCATGGGCAGATTTTAGTGGGCCCCTGTCTGAGGCACAAAATATTCCCTACACAGAGGGGAATGTCAGGCTGTAGGTCCTGTTACGGGGACAGATACCTAACGGTGCTTACCTGTTTGGTGGATCACTATCACTAAAACATGCATGATTTTTTCCCCCATGGTGCTGGAGACTCCTATCCCATGCAGACACACGGCAAGGATCGCTGCACCCTCCCCAGTGCAGCTCCATCATCGAGACTCTCTGGACACATTTCCAGAAGCTGAGCTGCTCCAGGACTCCATTCCATTGCACTGGAGGAAAATGGTCTTGTGGCCGTGCAGAAAATTGCAGAAGGCACCAGAGGCCTTTCAGGGCTTGGGAGATCTAACCTGCTTCTGCACCACAGAACAAAGCAGCTGACCAGTATCACCAAGTGGCAGAGCCCACACCTCTGACCCACACCCACTGCTGACCGAAGAGAAGCATTAAGGGAAACCTCCAAGTCAGCTCTGTTGTGACATCCCAAGGAAGCCCCAGTTTTGTATCCACGTAATACAGGTGGCAATCATCTGACATGAGGACTCACTCGCTATTTCTGAGGGTTCTAAAAACCATAGCAAGGAAGCACTATTGCCATAACAAACTACTGTTTACACTAAGCTACACTGACATCCTCTGACCTTGAAACAGTAGTGTTGCATTTCAGCAACACCTTCAAAAATATGCATATAAATTCACCACTGAGGTAGTTAATAAAAACTAAATGAAGTGCAATTATTTGTCTGTGCCTTGGCTTTTGCCAAAGGGAAGGCAAGCAGGTAATTTTTCTCCAGGGCATTCTAATTCAGCCCAGGATGGCAAGTAACAAAAAGCACAAAAATGAACAGAGTTCTGTGACATCTAAGAAAGGAGTCAGTGGTCTCACAGCAGTCCTGGGGGCCGGGCACTCACTGAAAAGTAACCTCATAGAAATCTATCAGTATGCTTCTGGTCACCCTCTCTCCAAAACCAGGTTAGGTTTGCTCAGCGAGTGGGTGTCTTAAGGACTCCCCTAGCCTGTAATCAGTCCGGACCCAACGAATGCCAAGGTTATGTTCTTGCAGTCCTTTTTTCCTTATTATTTTCCATAATAAAAATTCTATACTGCCCTTTTCTTTCCAATGTCACCTATGATGTAAGCTTGTACTGACCTCCGACCTCCGCTGCAACAGACAGCATGGGGTAAATGAAAGCAGAATTTATCGTTTCATTTGAAACTCATCAGTGTTGTTGATACTATACTGAAAATTACCCTGCCATAGCTGTGTGGGGTTAACAAGACCAACAACATGATGAAGAAGCAGCAGCAGCAATGTCTATGAATTATTGAAGACAGAAGAAGTTTCAAGGAACATGCTTATTTAAAGGGAAGGTCCCATTTAAGCACAATCACTTTCAAACTTAAAATAGAAACCTCTCCTGAGGGCCTCTTTTACTGAAGCCCCACACCCCCCCCCCCACCCACCCCACCCCCCCACCCACCCCCCACCCCCCCACCCCCCCCCACCCCCCACCCCCCCCCCCCGGTACAATCCTACCATCCATGAAGGACACATGAGAAGGCGTCAGATAAAGTATTTCTAAAACTAGATAAAGGCAAGAGGGAAGACATCCTGAGTTGGGGAAAACCTCATGTTATCCATGGTAAGGAGAGCGCCTAGCATCTGACTTTCTGTGCTATCTCATTGTATAGTCTAGACATGAGAATCTGGAGACTTTTTGACTCAGACTTCACTGTATTTGTTCAGGCTGGGCCTCTATTATGCATCTGTAAGTCCTGAAAAACATTTGCCATGCACAGTAGGCAGAGGTTATTCAGTGACCTCTTGTCCTGGGCTAAGTTTATTTACTATTTGTTCAGACACTTGCAACAGAGCTACTGAGCTGCAATGGGACATCCAAGAGATTATAGTCCCAGTTATTTTTATACAGTCACAGGTATTAAAAAGAGAAATCCAGAGAGGAGACAACTTGATTAAGTAAAAGCACAACATTTTTGAGCATAGCAAAAAATATAAGCCACCATACATGACATAGTACTTACTAAGGCTTTTGTGTCCTGAATAACCACCCTGAACTGTCCTCAGGAATCCATAATTTTGACCAGACAGGGGATTTTTAACAGACCTTACTGGAAAATCTCCCTTCACGATCTGCATTATCTGCTCACCTGAAGAGGAACAGTAGCCCTGAATACCCAACATTTCCTCCTGAGTGTGAGATGAGCTACTAAAAGGAGTGAGAAATGATTCAAAACCTGTGACATTCTCCAAGCCAACTCAGATAAGACAAACAATAACAGACTTTAAAAGCACACATACGTTGCCTACTAGAAGGCAGGCAAAAAAATAATGCCAAAATTTGAGGCTTAAAAGAAACACCAAGAACAATTTAATACAAACAGTACAGAAATATACAGCAATAGTTGAAGCCTGACCCACAACAGAGAGCTTATCGGAAGTCCTCCTCCAGGAGAAGTGGCAGATAGCAGAGATGATGGTGATGCTGGCCATAAAAGACGGGAGGAAAAGACCACAGAAAGACAGTAAGTTATAGTAGCCAGCACCCAGCCTCTGGTCTGAGCGATTTAACACCTTGAGCATGCACTAGAAACTTCAGCCTTTACAAACCTATTTTATACATCTTAATTTCTGTGGCCCAGGCAGCCATTTCACAGATGGGCCAACTTTAGGCAGATATTCTGCCACTTGTCCAGAGCTGCAGCAACAAATCAAGAGCGACCAAAAATGTAAAGGGCTCTGAAAACACCTATGGCAAACCTGCGAGAAGTCCTCTGTTGTGCACTGAGGGAAGACAGGGGTCATAAAGACTAAGATGAGCTAGCAGACCTCACTTGAAGAGGCAGCTTTTCTTCACATCTATGGCTAAGCTTTTTATCCTTAAGTGACACCATCTGTTCTGACAGACAGTTTTATAAAATTTGAATAAGGTGACCTGGATAAAGCATGCCCATTATATGGAAATACCGGAGTTATACATGGGAAGGTTGTGGACGGCTCATGCAACTTCTCTTCCACAGATAGCCACGTGCTTTCAGCACCTCATTATGAAAAGCAGCACAAGTCTTTTTTGACAATCCCCAACACAGAGCAAGCCACAGTTTTGGTAACAATGCTGCAATAACTTTTCTACTATCTTATAAATGCTTGGCAGATGGCATTCATAAAATACCTCTTTAGGATAAGTATTTCATTTATATGGGTAACTTTTTGCAGATGAAGTCACACTCCATCCACCCCCACGTATAGTACACTCATGTCACTGTACAAGGATCAGCATAGAGGACATAAATATCTGAGGTACAGAACATTTCACTGAGAAAATCACTGATCACCTGGCTAATGACAACAAGCAAGGTCTGGAGACGGCACTACCATTGGGTGGTCAGTGGAAACCAACAGCAGCAGAGAAAAGATGATGATGGGTCAACGTGAATTGACGGTCCTCTTTCCTCCAGCTGAGAAGCTTCTGTCTGAAACTAGACTAGAGGAAAACCTAATCATCACCTCCGCTTTTTTGCACTTCTTGCCACAGTTTGACACGACATGGGCACCCTCTGTTCCAGCAAAGATCCCAGGAATGCCACCAGGCTGGTTGCATATCATGACTGAAGGGCACTGGCAAAGTGCAGGCAGGAGTGTTTATAAACCTGCCTGATAGCTCGTTTCATGTTTTATCAGTGCATTTGGTGCCTTCCTTTGGGAAGATTTAACCCACTCACAGAGAGAAAAAATTTCACTGCTTGGCTGTGAGCTTGTAAGAGAGTAAAGCACTCATTTGTTAAGTAATTGATGGGGCTATTTAAGTATTTTTTAATAAGTAATGAATCGAGAGCTGTATGAAATTGTGGCTGTGTGTATGTTTATGTGTGCTTGCACATATTCTACACTGAAAGAGAGGACATTTTCTACTCTTAACAAACGTCACCTGCAACTGTACCTGCTACGGGATGCAAACCAGACTGGATATTTGTTATCTTAAAACTGCATGTGAACTAGAAATTGTTCTGACAAATAAAATCTTTCTATTTTTTAAATTAAAAAAAAAAACCAAAACAACAAAACCACAACACCCCAAACCAACAACCAACCTACAAAACAATAGGTTCTCTTTCTCCCAGTGGCGCTAACGCTGAAGATTTGAAGGAGGCTGCTGCCCCCTTTTGGCACTAAATACAAACACTTAGCACCAAAACCAGGATTCTGATCACAGATTTCAATTACTAAATAATAGACAAGTTTCGGTGTTGAAAATAGCATACAAATGAGATAGCCCAAAGCACGCTTGCCTGTTTAACCAGATCACTCAAGACTACCACACTTACCAAGATGTAGCAATCTTAGTACATAGAAGTGCCGTGTTTTAAAATAAAATCAGTTTCAAAGTTAGTAATACGCAACCTGAATTTAAAATAACCACTTTAGGAACACAATAGATCTGAAAAAATTCTGCTACCTCCCTGAATTGTCTTACAACTCCCCACGTCTGCCATAGATTAGCACAACACCTGAACTGGCACACAAACAGGGAGGTCAAATAAATAGGAAACCGTGCGGTAACACTCACTTGACAGCTATAAAAGAAATCCTCATTTATCCCAGAAAGTCAGTTCCTCAGTTCCAAGCCCGAAGCTGAGGTGCGTACCCATTGTAGGGTTTCAGTCATAGCACCCATTGGGAATTGCTTCCCACGGAACCACAAACCACCATGCAAATTATAAATTAAACCAAGAGGAACTGGTGCCTTTATGGACATAGCCCAAAGGCTCTCCGTAAGAGGAGCAGCCTTCTTCCCCTGCCTTTAGCTGAGGAAGGGTACACGGCAGCAAACTCACTACAGGTTGTTCCAGCAGTGCGTGAAGAGGAACACTCCGTTTCTTGTCAGAAGGAAAAGTGTTCAGGGCAAAGAACTTTCCAGCAATGCAAGCCCAGTGGACTGAATACGTGAGCAGCGAGATTGTTAATGCTTCTGTTCCCCTAAAAAAAAAAAAAATTTACAACAAACATAAATACTTGGACAACAGCAAGTAAAATAACATTAGAAAAAATATTTTCATGCCAATCTGGGTTATTCCGTTTTGCAAAATTAGTATTTGTGTAAATATTTATACAGTTAATAGGAAAATTAAGATTTAATCAACAGGATTCATAGAGATTTATAGATACACTTGTTAACAATTTGATGAGTTGCAATTTAACAGAAAAGTTACCAGATGTCTCCCGAGCACCCCTGACTTCGGGCAATCAAAACATGTCTGTGAATGCCTGTACTTTTGACTTTGCCCATTTTTATGTTTTCCTAACCTCCTGTTTGAGACCCAGCCATTGAAAACCAGGCAGCAGAGATCCAACAGCCCCACAACTGATGGAGGGGAAGCTATAGATGGAGGGGAAGCTATAGATGGAGGGGAAGCTATAGATGGAGGGGAAGCTATAGATGGAGGGGAAGCTATAGATGGAGGGGAAGCTATAGATGGAGGGGAAGCTATAGATGGAGGGGAAGCTATAGATGGAGGGAGAAGGCTCAGGCTACAGTACAGAGGAGCAGGGCTTGTGCATTTCAAAAAGGAGATTTGAAGAAATACAGAGTGCCCAAAAATTCATGAGTGATCGTTACTCCAGTAGAACATTACAAAGAAAAAACAGCACAATGTTAACCACTTTCCCTGGATTCTTTTTTAGGAATCAATGCACTTCTAACGTACCTCTCACGGGGGGCCTGGAAGAGCATCCTCCCGCAGAGCCTTCACAATGCTGGCAGCTCTGAAGCTTTCCCTTGGTACAGCTGCGAGAAACAAGTCTTGGCACACTAAACAGAAGGCTGACAAAGAGACACCAAATACTTTTGACAGCTGGTTGAATTAAACACCTCTAAAGCATGTGGAAAATTTACCCACGTGACTTCCATTTTCCCCTAAAAAGTCAAAAATCTTGAAAAATATCACTTGGCCTTATTCAATCATTTGGCTTAGAAGCCCTGTTTGTGCCCTGCACAGATGTGGGCATCAGGAGCAGATACCGAAGTACATCCATGGCAGAGTTACAGGTAAGGTAAAGCTACTCTGAAGCATGAGAAGCAACAACTGCCTTGTTGAGAAAAGAAAAAAAACAAAGAAATTGAGTATTTTTCTTTCAAAGACAGTGTGTTTGCCACTTCTCAGTTCTTGGGTTCCCTTCCAACTGTGAAACTTCTGAAGAACTGGAAATCAAGTTGCATCGAAAAAGACACACTCTGGAGAAAAGGCAAGCTTGAAATAATTTAGGCAATTCTCTTTCAGGTCGTTAAACTGAGGACTTAACCAGCAAAAATGGACTCCTTACATCCTAAACCAGGATGCGGTCCTCTTCTTTTCTGTCATGTGTGGATCTCTGAGAAAAAATGCAGAGGACTATTCACAGTGACCATGGTCGCTGGGAGCAGCCCCGGAGGTCCTTCAGTCAGACACGGGGACACAAAGAAATTTTGAATGATCTTCCTTGAGCTCATGTGACATAAAATTATTTTTTTCTCCTCTTTTCATCTGTTTTCATCTTCATAGCTGGCTCTAATCCTCTGCTTGTTTTGTGACAGCTCAAGTAAGTATAAGTCTTCTCTCCTTTCCCTCCTCCTTCCACCTGCTGAAGTCACCTGTACCTAAACCCTTGTGAAAATTTTAGAGCCAAAAAAATAAGTCCTTGCAGTGTTAGCCCTCACCAATTGTGTATTATACATCTTCTAACTCAACATGACTCAGCCTTGTCTATCAAGACAGTCCCTACCCTCAGAGTCTCCTACTCTCTATTTAACACTCAGTAAATCCTGAAGCACTGCTGCAAATACACCGCCACCACAGCCACCACACCATTACCTTGCATTTGAGCGCTGTTCGTTCAGATGAACTCGATGCTCTAAGGCAAGGCAATGACTCCAGCATAGGCAAGAGATTATTTTTTTTAAGAAATACAATTTAAAACACAAAACAGACACTTAATCTGAAAAGACTTTAATATCAGGACTAAAAATTATAACTTATTATTCCTAATGTGCGTAAAACGAACAAACAAAAGGAAAAAAGGCAGCTTTCACAATTTTACCCAAATGACTTAATCCTTTCACAGGTCTGGGTCTTTATAGCTCTTCTCAGCCAGAAGCATTGGAAGATTTATGGTATTATACAATCAGACACTGCAAATATGTATTTATTTTGAATTTAAATTGAATTTAAATTGAAAAAGATTGAGCAGAAAATGCATCTCAATGAAATTTGAGACACGTCCTATAGCAAATTACATTTTAAAAAAAGATAGTTATTAACTACTGCTGGCCAAGACAGCATTCTTCGGTTTTCCTCATATTGGCTTTTTGGCTGGGTGTCGTCCAGATGCTTAACAGAAAAAGATCACACACAGGGTTAGGTGTCTGTATTTGTAAATAAAAACAGAAGAAAATTACATACCAGTCTGAATTAGGTGCAGAAATCACTGCAATGCAGAAGAGTATATTTATTTACAGGCTAATAAAAATATATCATATTCAGCTTAACTAGGTGTATACATTTCTTGCAAAATGTTCTACCTGCTACCAAAATGACAGTAATCCATGATGTAATAAAGTTTGGACAGATACAATAAATACTTGAACTTTGTTTGATACAATTGTGGATTAACTTATATCGAGATGGCTACAAATCCTCTTCACTGCTGAAAATACACTTCTACAAAGGAAATACTACATACAGCCTTTGATCAGAGTTAAATTTATTGCCATAAAGCACTCTCCTTAACTTACATGCTTTTAATTAACATTGGTCCCAGGTGCCAACAAACACTGTCCACCTTCGTCTTAAAAGACAATTGTCTCACTGAAGAATTTTTGTCATAGGCAAGGAATGATCTACTCAAAAAAAATGCAAAAATTCTTTAGAATATTATTTTATTTATTTACAGTAAAAATATATATACACACAAGTAAACTGTTTTACACTTAAAAAAAAACCAAACAAAAATGAAGCCTGAACACTGACTTTCCTCAGAAATTCTTCCAAGTCTAATTCATTCAACCTCCGGGAATCAGCAGGACTGAGTCTTCCAGTTACTGACAAAGGGGAAAATACACACTTGTCTAATGAATCTGGAAATTCAAACTCGCAAAACTTTTATTAAAAAAGTGTTAATCTCTAAGCATCTCAGAATGACTACATTAAACCAGTATGTTAAATCAGCTGGTAGGAAGTATGGAGTATATGGAGACAGACTGCAGTGTCTGAGCAAAATCCGCCCATTCAAAGGCTTTCTAAACAAAGACTATTAAAAACAGCTGGGAAGAAGATCTGGTGATCGTTTACTGCTACCTGATTTGTCTACTCCTAGTCATTTTCTCCAGCAACTGTTTCTTCTGTTGATCTCCTATATAGGTTAAAAATAGACAAGGTAAGAGCAGAGAAAGGATCCAGCAGCTTCCAGAAGATGAAGAATAGAGCACAGCATGAGAAACTGGTGGACTAGGAATGTTAGGGGCCTAGCTCTAGAAACATTCTCCCACTTCAGGCTACAACTGATCAAGGGCATTAAGTGGAAAATAAGGTGTGCCAAGAAGTAAAGAATAATGAATAAATTAAAAATTTCATCTTTCCCTCAAATAAAGGGAAACTGTACAGGCAAATTTAATGCCTTTTAAAAAAGCTACTAGACTAGTTGGACAAGTCTCATTTCTTAGAACTGCAGCAAGGTTTCATACAGCAGTGATTTTAAAGACATGATTACTACTTGGCTTTGAACTATCCTTTCTGACAGAGGACAACGAGTGTTCCAGGCCACGGACAGTTTGAGAGTACACTGCTGGAGTAACTGTGGGAAAAAACACAAATCTGGATACAAAGTTATGGCAGTGGATTTATCTGCTAACACACCGCCAATGTGTCCTCAAGTTTCTGAAGCTTCAGAAAAAGAAACATGCCTGGGGACCTGTTTCTTCTTCACACAGTTTTATTTTTAAATACTAGTTTCTGTGTGGTGAAAACTGTACAGCTTTGACTATTTTAAAAACCTTCAACAGTATGCTGTATGATAAAGGCTATTATAAAAAAATGAACTAAACAATGTTATTCCACTGAGTAAGTGGAACTCATGCGTGCGCGCACACACACATAAAATGATCACGTAAATAGCGAAGTTAAGGGATTTATAAATAGCAAAATCTTTGAATAAAATATATACATTTTTAGGCTTTCTCTATAAACATATATATATAGTGCTCCTACAAGAGACAAGTAACTGTGTTCTACATCACAATTTAAAACGTAAGATTAGTTGATGTTACTCTAAAGGCCTTTGAGGTTTTTTTCTTATGTTCATCCTACACAGTAACACTTGCAAAGATGTCTTTTCACATTAGTTCCTCTCTCAGTGTACAAAATCCTATCTTTTCACATGACAATTCAACAGCCTGCAGAGCAGTGAATAGGAAAGCTGGCATGGCACACTGAAATAATAAATGCAATTAGAATGTAGAGCTTGCATGTGGAGACTGCTGTACTTCACCAGAAGATCTACAAACAAGAGTATGAGAAACTGGCCAAGAAACCATCCTCAGCATTCCCATTTGCAGTCATGCCATGGGCCTTTAGATGCACACCAATTAAAAGCTATTTTAAGATACACTGCTCTTACAAAAGGAGTAACATTTTGTTCCAACAGTAAGACAATTAAAGGTTAATACAACTGCCATAACGTAAGAGAGAGGGCCAGACACTGTATGATTCTGAGCACCTCCTGTAAAGTACTGTGCGCTCAACTTTCTTTAAAGATTATTTTAATGTGAAATAAGTACGTTCAGTACCCATCAAAAGCACACAGCATTTCGTAACGTCAAGCTAATGATGACCAACTCAAACCACTCTGCATCTGTAGTAACCGTATCCATTCAAGAATGAACACTAAACTGATGATGATCAGAAAAAAAAATACCAAAGGGCACACAAAATTGTGAGTATTTTTCCAAATAATTTTGCATTTAAACCCCCATAATATTCTGTTTAAATACTTTTGGAGCAAGTTTCAAATGGAACAATTCGCAGTGAATTCATTAAAACAACATTGCCAAAAATCTCACTCATAAAACGATCATGGGCTGAAGGATCCTTCACTGTCCCATTTGGATTTTGACAGTCTTTGCTCAAATAAAAGCTCTGGTTTTTATATTCTGAGAAAAAAAAAATCCTTTCTTTTAAAAGTTACAGTTCAAAAATCCTAAGTACAAACCTCATGGATGCAATGGTACAATTCTCCCCCCTCATCCTTCTAGAGTTAAAGCTTCTTTCACAAACAAAAAAGATCAGTTGTCCCTTTAAAACATCACAGGGTCAAGATGAAGCTGGCTACATCTTATTCTGCTTCCCTGGGGACATCAATGAGATTAAAAATTGAATGTATTGAGGTTATCCTTTTCAGAAATCCCATGCTTTGGTGCTTGTTATTAAAAGAAAATTCATTTCACATGCCATGTGTTAGGTATCTACTGTGTGTCACGCAAAAGACAGTTTTCCACATTTAGAATTGCTCACAATGAAGCCCTGAGGTAACTGCCTTTTTTCCAGGCAACAGTAATACAGTTCTTTTTGACATTTAATCATCCTTTTACAACCTACACTAGTATATGCAACTTGGAGCAGTCAATATTGATTATCAATTGTTCCCAAAGATGAAGTCTGTCCAGTTGATTTTTTTGTTTCTTTGTTTTTAGGATAAAGACTCAGCAGAACGGGCTAATTTGGGTGCAGTGTCTTCTAACGGAGCTTCAACTGAATTCCCCAGGTCTCCATTTTCATGTCCATCAATACTTGGTTTCTTATCAAACACTGCAAGTTAAAAAGAGATTTTATTTAAGGGAGAGAAGCAATCTTGGGAAGGACAGATCAGTGAGCCTTATTTCAGAACCTGGACAGAGTGCTGAAATGACTACTAAAATAAGAAATAAGAGCTAATAGTTTTTTTAGCAGAACAGAGTACGACAGGAAAACAGGAACTGTTTCTCCAGCTCTCTGATCTAACAGATGTTATTTCAAGCCAACATCATGAAGTGTTAAGGGGAAATAACTACTCCTAGACCAGAGTCAGGGAAAGATAAGAATAAATTTGAATTTTAACCTCTGTGAAAAGTGATCACAAAAACCACCCCACAAATTAATTCAGTTAATTCAGTTGTATCTAACTAAACCAGGGCAGTAAGTGAGGGACCAAACAGAAGAGCTGACCGCCTACTAGTAGGTTAATTGAAATAACAGTAGATTAATTGTGCAATGACTATAAAACCAGTGTTTTCCATTAACAGGTTGCATATTGAGACTTCAGAATTAAACTGCGCACAACACATTTTAGAAGGTTTACCTTGTGAGGGTTTGACATCCACATTTGTATCTTTCCTATTAGAACTTGAATTTGCACCATCTTCCAGTTCATCAAGATATAAACGATAACGGTGTCCACTCTCATCCTCATATTCTACATTTTCATCATCCGAATCAACTTCTGGAGCAACATACACTACTTCAAATTCAATCTCGCCTCTCTAAAATGCAACAAAAATCACAAATTTACTTACTACTGCACAGCTGCACAATAGGATGACCAAGATGAATTTGGTTACTACAACAAAAACATTTTACTGTTGTAAACACATTTACAGTTATGTTGAATATTCTGGGTATGTGTCTGAACTGAGTTTTTACTGACTAAAGAAGTACAGCTCTACAGCTAAGATTTGCTAAAGTTACCTGAATTTTAGTTAGGTGCCAATACATTTCAAACAGTGACTTCTCAGGAGTAAGTTTTCTGATAAATTAAGTACACCTGTTAACTGCCTGAAAAAGGGAAGTGCAAGGCAGGAAGAAGATTCTAGACCACAAAGTACATGAGAAACATTGTTTGGCTGGAGCTGTTCAGTCATAAAAGAATAAAATGTATGTCACTAAATAATTATTTCTGTGGGGCAATATAATGAGCTGATTTCCATCAGCCTTACTGGAGAATCATTGCCAATACATGGGTTTAACTGAACTAGTACAGACCCAGCATTTTTCTCCTTAAATTGCAAGACATAAGAGGATTAAGTGTAAGGTCATACAGCTTCAGGAATCACTGTAGCTTAGCATACCGTTGTGCTTAACATTATGTGCTTAACACTAATGTGCAAACATTAAAATTTAATAGGCACAATACAGGAAGCACTATAAATGTGCCTACAGGTAACAGGTCCCAACTGACCTGTTGGGAAAGAATAGTTACAGCTTCCTTATGCTTGGCATCTCTTAGATTAACTCCATTTACTGCCAGAATAGCGTCACCAACATGCAGACCTCCACATCGATCAGCAGGTTGTCCAGGATGGATTTCAGAGATCAGTATTGGAACACCATGCTCCTTCCCACCCTATTTAAAAAAAAAAAAAAAAAAGCAGTTTTTTATTAACTGAGATGTCCATTGGCATAAAATCTACATTCTGGTAGTTGCTCTTGAAATGCTTATTTCAACTTCTATTACAAAAGTTAATTATTATTAGAAAATTAGAAAGCATGCTTCAGACAAAAAGAATGTTTAAGAACAACACATGAGATGTTTCCCTTAGTTCTTGCCCCACAAAAGAACGGACAAATTTCAAACATATACTCAGTCAAAGGAGACAATCTCAAAGAACACCAAAAGTGTAAAATCACACATATGATGAGACAACATCAAAACCTCATTAAAAAAGCATATGAAGCAACATATTGACTTGCAAGAAACAATATTCATATTTAGAATAAAAGCGTAAGTCAGAATTTTAAGAATTTGATCTAAAAAGTTAATACAGCTTTTGTTAGGTGTGAGATGACAATACCAATGCTTTCAAAAAAAGCTAAAATCACAATAGCTAAGCTTTGGAAGTTTGTTCTCAGATTGCTTCTGTTCTTCTACAGACTTATCACACTTGAAATTCACCACTGGCTAATCTGCCAAAGTGTCTATATCCTAAAAGTAAGCTGAAATCTTAACTTTTACATGAAGTACCAGTTCTGTTTCCTAATCTATCAAAGTGAGTCTTCAAGTTCTATGACCATAGTTATGGATTTGTGTATGCTTTTTTTCAGGTATTCATAAAAATACATATGCCGATCTACAGATTTTATAGAAGTACAAACACAAATTTAAATTGCTTCTTTTGTGTCATTGAAAATAAATGCAAGTATTTACTGTGATTGAAATTCCTAGTCCTTCATGATCTTCTTTAACTAGCAAAACTTTTCTGATTGGACCAACACCTTGGCTCTTCTTTAAGGCATCAGGATCCTAGTTTGATAAAAAACAGACATAACAAAAATAAATGTGTGAACCAAAAAGCGATGCATTTCGCGTGGTTTTTTGGTTTTTTTTTTTAAATGATATACAGGCAGAATATCAGCAACAGAGTTTTTGACTAGCTCCAGGCAGGGCAAACTTCAGTGCCACTTTACAGACAGGGTATGAAATCAGAAAAGATTCCTCCCTATGCACACCTGATAATTACTTCAATTACTTCAGTGCCAAGTGATATGCAACACAGAACATAACTTCAAAAGAAGGAAATTAGCCAAGTACTAAAAATATAAAGGGACTACATGAAGAAATGCTGACAAGTGCTCAAAAGTTTTATGATGTAAATGGCAATTTAAAACTAATCAAATGATAGAGGATGTAATACAGTCACAAGGAAGAGGTTGCTTATTTATAATAAATGTATTTGCTTATTTATAATAATTTATTATAATAAAAATAAACCATACCAAAAGCCATTCTACTCAAAACTAAAAAGAGAGACTTAAATAGATCAAGGTATTTATTTTGCTTTTGTTAAGCCATTGTTGCCATTATGCATACCCTTAAAATCACACATACACATATCTGTCCACTGATATTTTATATGCAATTAGCATCATAATCAGTTAAGATCCATCTGACCAGCTAAGGTATTTAGAACAGATCAAAGTAAAGCACTTCCTTGAAAATGTTTGGGTTTATGCACTGAACACTGGCATGATTTAACAGGTTATGTGCCAAGCTGGGTGAGTTCTACCAAGGCTACCCAAAGCAAAATGCCTTTTAAAGGTTTTATTTTAAAAAATACCTTTTAGAGGAAAAAAAAAAAATCAATTATTTCACAGAGTGTCAGTTTATCTGGCCTTTAAATATTTTTTTAAAAAAATTAATTTCAGCTCAATCTAATCCTAAACTATTGTTACTCTTGCTTTTTGTAAGCTAGTTAGCTCCACATTTTGATACATAGGTAGTAAAATTCTGCTGTTAAATTCATATTTATACACACAAATAGCAGAGGCTTAGTTTTCAGAAGGACTGAGTGCTCCTAGGCAAGTCAAAGGAATTGTATCATCTTTCATGATCGTTTATGGGGACATGTTATTCAGCATGGAACTGTCTGTCCTTCAGCATACAAAACAAATCTGTAAGTGACATTTGAAAGAACACAATACTGAAGTAAAAACAATCACAAAAGCAAAAAAGTAACTTCTGTTTTCCCCAAATGCTGGAAATTATGGAAGAATGGCTCATCTCTTCCACTTACATGTCCTGGTGGTGCTTGCATTGGTCGTTTTAGATCATTCCGACCTCGACAAGCTCTAATAACAGTTTTGTGACGGTGAAGGTGTATTTCTGCTTCAAGCTGATTCCAGAGCTTGTCATGAGCAGGTCCTTTCATATCTCGGCCCAGTAACTGAATCTGCTGGACCCTACATAATGACAGAGTAAAACAACATGCTGCATTACAACTGAAAAAATGCACTGTACAACTTACGCATTTCATCTGGCTACAGCATGTAGTCACACAGCAACTAGTGCAAGAACTGTGAGGATTTTTGTTTCTTCCTTTTATTCAATTAACTGCAAATGTGAGACTTTACCTACTTAGTCTTAACTTTGGACCTGCTTGCAAAGGAAAAAAACAACAATAAAAAACTTCTCATGCTATGAGACACGGGTTGACTTCACATACCTTCCTGCCAGCTCCTTATCTAAATACTTGGCTGCCAATCTTGCTCCATAAACCTCAGCCTGAAGCACAGCTATGTGTCTACGAAGTGCTTCATTTTCCTTCCTCAGCAATTTCACCTCAGCTTCCAGCTGAGCTTCTTTCACTTTTTCCTTCTTGTTAGCTTCAAGTTCTCTCTCCTTTAACAAAAAGAAAAAAAAAAAAAGACAAAAAATTGTTGAAAAGCTTTTATCAAAGTTAATGGTGAAACAGTACTTACTGTTTCTGCACACACAATCTGAAATTACTCTTCTGCACGCAAGACATGCATGCAGGAAAAAAAATGAAAGCAGGGACACTGGCACTGCAGCTAGTGATTTGCATATCCCCCTCTGGGGAGGTGAGGTCTTGCATTCAACTTTATGCTCCAGACATGATTTTTATCCAGCTTACAACTCCTTAGCACAAAATGCATATACTGGTTCAAAGTTCACAGATGAAAACTGACAACAGTGCTTCTCCCTGTCACACAAAGGTAGCAAAATTTAAATAGCCTGAACATCATCCTTACTTTTTCCTGTGTTCAAATGGAAGATTCGTACAAAGAGAGAGAAGACTATTTCTTAAAATAAAAAATTAACTACAAGCCCACTAAATATTGCAATTTTACAATATTCTTTAGCTATTTTAATATGATTTTTAATACGATGTCACAGAAATGTTCTGAAAGTCTGTATGTCCTTAAAATTACAATTATTTTCATGCTAACAACCAAGAAATGTCCAGCCAAAAACACTTCAAGGAGTCTGAAGACCACAAAAAAATAAAGCCAGAGATTCTATACATGAAGATGCCCACCCTGACAAACTTTATAGAAAAATAAGTGCAAAACACTTGTTGTTTTTTTTTTTTTAAAAAAACAACAATAAAACCCCCAAACCTCCCACATTAAACCCACACTTTAAGCAAGGTATCTTTTTTTTTTCTCCACCCCCCACCCCCCACCCAAAAAAGGAATTAGGGAAATATAAATTAATCCCACTGTGCTCCATCCCAAATGTACAGAAAATGCAAAAACTTTACCTCTTCTAATACTGAGACCACTTAAGTGAAAGGAATTAGTATGCTCAGGTTGCTATTCTACAAAATCTGCTTTAAAAAGAACATGTTTGATTACCTGTGGTTTATATCCCTTTTACAAAGTGGGGAAAAAAATCCCACCTCAAGACAGAAAAATAGTAGAGCCACAGGATCTATTACTGTTTCCTTTTCAAAATGGCTGTCAACTGAGACAGCAGTAAAAACTAAGTTCAACATAATGCATTTTGTAAGACATTTAGAGTACCTAAAAACCCTTGTACTTTGTACTTGTACTAATTACATTGTTAAACAAATAAAACAGGGGAGTGCTACTGAAGAAGCAATAGGACAGAAACAAAATTTTACAGAACTGGCAAGACAAATCTGTTACCAAATTGTGAATACGCTTATTTACTATTCCAAGCCTGAATATAAAACCATGAATATGGTTGATATTACCACATTTGAGAAATTAGGCAAGGTTGGTCCTTCCAAAGAGAGGTATTTCATAATAGGTCTATGTAAGCATTTATAGCTATTTGCCAGAAAGTCAAGTCTGAATTTGATGGGCTCTGCTGTTAAATATTTGTATTAGGTTAGATACATAGAGTACATTAAACATACGTACACATTGGCCAAGACTGCCTAGCATACTGCTCAGGAGGAGCAGCACAAAGATTGCTTGAAATAGCTGGCATTTCACTTCCTGTAATTCCCATATTGACCCAGTTTCAGACCAGGTTTGACTCCGTATGCATGTCAAAAAACGTGTCACACAGAGCCACTTCTGGTCTCTAGCCTTTCAGTCAGAGTTGTCTTGTGAGATGACTCTTCAACAGATCTCTTTCTGAACTGCAGGATCATTTTTAAGCCAAGAATTTTGACCCATCTACATTTCAAGAATAGAGGTTTCTAAAATTATTCCAATTCTCTCTATTATTATGATGGTCTTGGGCTATTTTAATTCACATCCACTGCCAGTAGGGCAATTACAAGCATTCAGGAGTGCCAACGTACTGTGTTGGCTCTGCCACACACTTCAGCTGTAAGAAGGGTCACAGTTCAGACACAACACTTTACAGTTGCTGGAGGGTCCGTATACAGGTACGGTGTTCCTCTAACATTGCCAATATTGCATCAAAGTGCCCTAAATTGTATAAGGCCTCCTGTTTCTATATGTACTCACTTTTAGAACATCTTTTATTTGACAAATATCAGAACACAAAGACTAGAATTTAAGACATAAGAATTTTAGGTACATTATTCACACCCAAATCTCATTTTCTTCCCCACTGCATAATTTTATGCTTCATTTACCGAATAAAAAGTGATAAACTAAAAATTCATAGTATCTTTGCCAATAATGTAGAATGTACCAGCCCTGTCTTCTATTCAGAAAAAAGCTTTACAGATGTATGAGTTCCTCCATGTATCTGAAATACAACTGGGGAGAAGAATTCTAACTTCCCCCAGGAAAGTGATTTGCTGAAGTGATCAAAGATATTTGATTACACTAGCAAATTTCATAAAGCACACCGCATGGTATTTATACAAAAGTAGCCAGCTTAAGAACTCTCAAGACTGAAATCTTCCATTGATTTTCTGCGATTTTGGTTTGCCATTTAAATTATATTTAAACGGAAAGTTAAATGTTACATTTCTAAGTGGAATCACTTTTAGTCATGCATTTTAAACATTACACCTAAAATGCAAGGAACAATGTAATCCCATAGAATTGTTTTCTTCCTATTTTCTCCATTACTATGACTATTGTTCTGTGACTAAGGTGGAAAATTACACTCAGAAGCCATTCTTCTCTGAACTGGCTCCAACTGATCACTACACTAATTAAAAAATCAAAAGGTTTGCAACACGGAATCTCTGATGATGTACTGAAAGAACACGTCTTGTTTTGAACCACTGTAGAGAGATCTGACAAAACTCTCAAAAATGTTTAAAAAATTGAGGAAGTTACAGAACAGTTTCATACTTTCTAGTGTTCACAGTATTGCATAGGTTCTGCAAGATAGAAAAATGTATTTTCTGTTCTTTATATATATACATATAAAAAAAACGTTGACAGGTGTTTTTTTTTAAATACAACACACAATACTTCATATTACATTGATAGGTATATACAGTGTTTATGCTTTAGAAATTTTGTAACACCTAAACATTTTTAGAAACTGCCAGAACAATCAGAATGTCAAACTGCCCAATTACCCCAATAATCACCCCAAATTAGCTGTAACAATAATAAATAAAACACATACAGACTTAGGAAAGAGGGCACCAAAACTAGAAAAGAAAAACTAAAATGCAAAGAAAATTCTTTACAAGGTATCTTGCCAAGTGACAGGAAGAAGGAACAAGCCAGATCTGTTTTGCCAGTTTACATATACATATACAATATATATGTAAGGTGTTGCACAAAACAAAAGTACTGCTTAAACATAACAAAAAAGGCAGTCAGCATACTTACCATTTCATCCACAGAAACGACAGACTTAAGACAGAAGAAAAGAGTTCCATAATTAGAAAAACAGGCAATAGGAACATCAAGAAAATGCAACAACATAAACGACTTACTCTGAAAGAAATTTACCAGCAGATTGTTTATTTTATTAGAAGGCATAAAGAACAAGCACACTGCTATAACTGTACTTAGCAGCAATTTCGTATTTTGCAGTGAAAGTTATTAAAAATCTTATTAAAGATTTTAACCTTATTGTAGTATTGAAAACGATATTTTCTCCTAAAATACCAAGAATCTTTATAAAGCATAGCAACATAATGTGAAATGCATGAAAGCAATTTTGAAGGTATTACTGAAAGAACATTCCATAATACACCATCTATTGTACAGATAATAGGTATTTTTTTTCCTTTCAGAAAGGATAACAAAAGTATTACAAAAGGGACGTAAAAGACAGGGAGAAGTAGCAAAAAAAAAAATACGTCAACTGTAAAACTCAAGAAAAAAGAAATTCAACCAGGCAACTTCATACAGTTAATCGTGCTTGGACTAAGCACATACACTGCTCCTAAAAAGGGATTCAGCCTAAACTACACGATCTTATCAACCGCTCAGCAATCAGAAACATCTAAAAATGTCTTAATTCACCACCATGTACAATTTTAGAGTTTGTAAAATTTATACATTTAGTATACATTTATGCTAAGAGTCTACATACAAAAGAAAAGTGGTTGCCCTTAACAAAGAAAGGAGGAAGTTAACTAGTACAAAACTTTATTTCCCCATCATATATTCTGTAAACACAGTCCTCCTTTGCCCTCAGAGGCTTTCTGACTGCCAGAAGGTCAGCGTGACAATTTTTATTTACCTAAAACTCAGACTTCCCATTTTACTGTCATTTAAGCAGCCTCAGTTCTGCCTGTTCAAGCTTCCCAGACCTTTGAAGCTTTCTGTATCTAGAACAGTTTAAGCTGAGCTTCTATCCATTAAACCTATGAAATCCCTAAAGGCAAAGTAAACCAAACCCCAAAGATTAGTGCTAAATGTTTATAAAAAAAGGAGGAACTGAATGGAATTAAAGACAGCATATCGGTCTAGGCTGTTACTAAATTAAATTTCGACACAGATAAAATCTGAAACAATGCAAGTAAAATGTATTTATTGTAACCTGTAGGAAAAAGACTCCTGTCAATAGCATAGAGATTTAATGTATCTTTAGAAACTGTTTATAACAAGGTAAGGAGAAGCAAAAAGGTTAGAAGTATTACTCTTTATGTCACTCAGGAAATTAAGTCTCACTAATAAAATTTAGGGACCAAAATCACTTACAGTGATGTGTTGGATTAGAAAATGTGCTACATGTGAACCTGCAGCTTAATATTTACAAAACATAACTAATGCTTATTTACAGAGCCACAAAAATTATTAACAGCTCAAAAGGAACTTCTTCATGCTTAAGCTATAATTCAATACAGAACAAAATATGTGCCAACAATCCAGAAAATGTTACTCTCAAACTGAATATGCAAGTATGTAAACCTAGGAACATAGCTCTAATTCAATTACAGCTTCTGGATCTGAAACAGGAAGAATTTGGGTTACTCCTGTTATTCAGTGATTACCTTAGATTGCCTTTAAACCTTACAGTCTGTTACTGTGTTTTATTACACATTAATTAACAGGACAAAATAGCAGAGGAAGCTATTCTAATGTTCCACATATGTTGAGACTAGGTATTTGTTAATGAACCTGCAAAGCAATTTTAAACACAGACAAGAGAACTAGACTTTGATTTATGCCAACAGTTGGAAACCAAAATCTATACAACAGCACTTTTCTAATTTACAAAGTCTTAGTATGAGAGTCTGAATCTGTGCTGCGGCTAATAACAAGGCAGATTACACTCTGGTTATCAGTCAATGTCAACCAATACCACAGATTAATCACTGCTAACTTTTGGTGGGCTTTGTAAATGCCTAAGTTTTTAAAAAACGTATCAAACAAAATTATCAGTGGTTTACTGAGTTCTTTCACAACAGTCTGCTGCATGTAGCAATGGGTAGCACCACAGATGCATCTGCAGCATTCTTAAAGAGAAAGAATGACAACATAGAGAGGTCTGTGATGCCATCTACCCTCTCTCTGTATGGCAAAACAATCCCATGCTTACTCTTGTCAGAGTGTAACTACAATAAAAGCAATAGACTTCCTTCACTTTAGGCTTTTTTAAGATACGTGAAACTCTGGTTGTATTTGTATATCAGAAGTTATTATCTGTTGCAACTTCTGTCTCCAGAAAAGCTTCATAAACCATCAAACTGTTTTCTTATTTTACTTTAAGAAACCAGTAAAAAACAGCTTACATAGAAACAACTTCTTAAAATTCTTATTCATTATTCTGGTGTTATTTATGTTATTACTAATGGTTGCTATTAAATTGTTTTAAAATATTAAATATTATTTTAAAAAGTTAACATACTCTAACGTTTTTAATGTGAGAATTTATAACCAGCTTATTCACACTGGCCAAGGCAGAACTTTAGCCAGGAGAGGGAAAACTATAATATAATCCTCCATGCAAGTCACCCATACTTACCAGTTTTGCCTTAATAGCCCCAGAATCAACACTCTGACCAGTTTTGGCATGTAGCTGAAGTTGAACAGCATGGAGTTGCAAAAGCTGATCATGCACTTCCTTTTCCAATACTGCTTTCTCTGCTTGTGTTTCTGTCAGTTCAGACTTCAGGTCAACTAACTGTGCCTGTGAAGATATAATCCATCATAGTAATTAGAGCAATGATTAAATGGGATCATCAGAACTCAGATAGATAGATACATCATTTGTTGGTACATATACACTACACATGGTGTAATACAGGGAGGAGTACAGGCTATCACAAATTCCTCTATAGCCCAACTTACGCACTGGATCATTTGCAGGCTTTTCTCCCTGACTGCCACAAAATTCATTCATTCACAGACCCAGCATCAACCAACCATACTGCTGAAAGTAACAATAGCTGACTGCCTCATGCAGACAGTGGCATGTGATGCTGTTGTCCACTCCAAAACAGGGCAATGGCATGAAACCTATGTAGGAATAAAACCATAGCAACGTAAATACAATTTAAAACTTTTAAATTATCAAATCTTATTGGGAAAAAATGTATCAAAGTAAAATTACAATTATTAATGCAGTTTTGAAATCAAATAACCCAATTTACAATTGGTCTATTATCAACAGCTTAACTGAAATAGTAAATGAGGTGGGCAAACCAGAAGCCATGAATTAACAAGCCCCTAAAATGCTTATGTAGAAAACCAGGAATAGTTATTAACTCTTTAAAAAGTGGTTTTGAAACATTTTAAATACAGTTTACATGTAGTATTTATATCTGGGATAGAAGAAAAAGTTCTAACATGTTTACCAAGTTACTTGTTATCCTTAAGTTCAAGTAGCATTTTGTAAGATAAACTGCATTTATATAAGCTTTAAAGCTACTATTTCCTCCAAAAAAAAAAAATCTCAGAGAATTTTTAGATAAATTCCCAGAGTACATTTTTGCTTCCAAAAATCTGGAACTAAAAAGCAAATTGAAAAGCCACTCATTTTTTAAAAATGTCCCTCATATTAAAGCAGGGTATTTTAGATATTTTAACAACATTATACTAATGTTCAAATTCACAATGAATATCAAGTTGCAAGACAGCACTCACCCCATTCAACTATGTAAATCACTGCTTTAAAATGTCTGTATCAGTTAAAAAAACCCAACCAAACTTTAAAAAAGGCAGGAAGGATTTATCAGTGGGGAGTACTTACTGGGCCTAACCTTAGGTACGTAATTTGTATGGACAGCTTCCTTAACCTTCCAGCATAATTCAGACAGAAGTAGGCTCTTCCCAAGGTGATTCAGAGCACCTAAATTAGAGCGCAATTTGATGAGATGGATCAAGCCAATCTCCAGCTTGCTGCTAAGAAGAAGAATTATCTCCCTTCCAGCCCCTTGGCTATGCCCCATCACCTGATACCTCCAGGACTGGAGAGTGGGAGAAGTCCTGCCAGTGAGCTCTGCTGATTTCAGACCAGACTCCCCAGAACAGAGAAAAATCACCTCTCCCTGCTGACTTAGACGAAGCCTCAACAGATCAGGTTAGCATTTACTTTCTGTCAAGGAATAAGGCTGCACGCATTTTCACCTTCCAACTGCCAAAATGACAAAAGTCTTGAATAATTTGTAAACCCTCACAGAACTCTAAGGCAGAAATTGCCTTCTATAGTACAATATTTAAAATACTAGAAAGTCATATAATTTTAGATAAACGGGTTACTTACAAAACCACATTATTCTCACCAACAAACAGCCACTGCTAAAGTCTCTCTCCCATAGACTATCTACCCTCAAACAAAAGCAGATAGGTCTAAACTAAAGTAGCAAAAGAAAATATTGCCCGTGAAAGGAGGTGATGATATAGTACAGAGCAGATAACTAAGACCTTAATAATGAAGGCAGTTTGACCCAGTCACAATTTCACATAATGTGTAACAATATTACTTCTATTTTATTATTAGTTGTTACTATTACATAATGCACAATGATATTCTATTTTTTTAAAAAAAGACCACTAATGCCTTCCTCCTTTCAGACAGGTACTATCAGTTAATGTATTGGCTTTTATTGCTTTTTTATACATATATATATACACACAAACACTCATAATTCAAAGTGCCTAGAGAAGCAGAAAGTGGCAAAACAGGTAAATTACACCAGTTTAATATTGTCCAGTTTCAACTAGTAGAGAATCGCATATAAGAAACAGAACAGAGTTCTGGAGGAAAAAAAAACAAAAAAAAAGTTATTTCCCTGTGAAATCTACAAAGCGGTGAGAATGATGGCTACTAGTTTTGCAACATGAATGATGCTCCAAATGGATCACAAAGAGACTGTAAAACTAATAATAAATAAATAAATAAATAAGTCTCTGCGTATAACCCAGGATTTAAATTCGTATCCTGCTCTTTTAATAGAGAACAAAATGAGCAATGGTGTGAGTGCCTATCATGGAAGTAATCTGTTTACACATTATGAAAAGTCATAAATCTATCTTCAGGAAGAGATGCAGATACAAGAGTCACACCAAAAAGCAAACACAGTAGGCTGGTTTCAAATCTTGCGATCTGCTTCTGCGAAATAATGTAAAGATTTGTTAGCTCTCACAGAAGTTCTGCCTTTCTCAGCTTGGCCAGCTCACTTAATTATTTGTATTACTCTTACTAGCACCAATTTTTATCCACATTCCCTCACTTGGTTATAAAGGAATCATATGGAAATTCAACAGCTCTACATTCAGTTTTGGAAGCTACTCAGTAAAAAACAGAGAGGGGGCAGAGACAGCAGAGGAAATGACAAGCACAAACAAGAACTATTGGTAAGGCCATTCCTTCCGAGAGCACCATTCACTGCATGAGGCAGGGGTTCTACAAAAAACAGTGCCAGATCGTATAATTATGTTTCAATTTGCATAAACACAATGATGACACATAATGCTGCACAAGCAGCTGTACCAATCCTTTAATTGGTAGCTTTTTCAGTGCACTCTCCAAGAAGACTGTTGAAGAAGAGATGTCCTGTATTTTGAAGGTCACCTGCAACTGCTCTAGAATTTCCAGAGAGGTCAGTCAGCGGCAGAATTAACAAACACCCACCCACAGCAGACCATTGAGATTCATGGTTAGGAGAGCTTAGGAAGAGCCACCAAACAACAAACAGAGAACAGAAACTTTCATTGGGGAACAATAAGGGGCAGAGGTTGAAGAGAAGGTGGTACGTTTACTTTCATAACACCCTTTAATAGTAACTTGCCGATTCAGCCAAAAGAGGAACTATTCTATATTTAGGGCAGTATACAACTGTGCAGACTAGTAATTATCACACATTAGCAAGTATCATACTGCAAGGTAACACCTTAGTTTCTCTCTGCTAACTCATTTGAGAGTCTACGACCAAGACAACTGACGGTTAGCAGTGGAATGTGACTGTGTGGCTCATGGAAGTATGATTTAATCATGAAAACCTTTATCTAGCCCTAGAGGAATCTAGCAGACAGGACATGAAAGAGACTGAATACGCACAGCTCTTTTTTTCCTTTTATTCTGACATGTCTTGGCGAGGTCAGTGCCTTTTGAGATATGTTCATTTCTCTCTGACTCACTGAAGTTTTGGACACTTCTCTCAGACCAAGATCTGTCACTGGAATTTGGTGCCAATGGCAAAAGGAAGTGCCTCGTCTGGGCCTTACAACGGAAGCCAAAGCTTACTGATATCAACCAGAATATAACCAAGGCTCTTCGTTATTAAAAGAAGTCAGGCCTCTTGCTTGAATGCTCCGCTTTTCCCACCTCTCTTGCCATGGACCACAATCACTAACTTTTCCTGAAGTGCTCTGAGAAATGGCTTCAGTTCAGCTCTGGCTGCTAACTGACAACCTGGAGAAGTTACATAAACTTTATGAGTCAGCATGGAAAAAAAAAAACAACGAACTGCATTACTGACAGAATCACTTCTTTTTCTAGAGTATCTTATTCAAGCTTGTTCTCCAATTTGTCAATAATTATTAGACACATTACCGTTAACTTCTTTGTATTTACTGTCCCAATTACAATCTATACACTGTCAACTACACAAGACATACTACTTTGTTTACCTTTTTTCTCCTCAATGTTCTGAATAAAAAACACAAACAAACCATTAAGACTGATCTGTCTGAGGTGGGGAGCGAAAAGGTAATTTCTGGGGTTTTTTTTCTTCTACAAAGTACCAGAAAACACATGCTATTTCAGAAAAAAGCTACTGCTTCAGATTACCACCACATTGGTCTATAATCAAGCTACCTCTGAACTCTAAGTAAAAGCCTACAACTTTAGCAAACTGAAGATCCTGGTCAAAATAATCAAATAGTAAACCTCAATATTTATCTTACAAACAATATAATACACAGGTAATACCAGAAGAATAGTTTTGAACAGCTAACTGAATATTTATTCATTTTTGGGCATATTTTGCCATTGAACTGGTATTTTGTATTTCAGAGATCTTTAGCCTATGAAAATTAAAACCAAATTTCAATTGAAATAACTCAAGAATTTATAATTTAGTCTTTTTTTCTTCCATAGGAGAGAAAAGAAAGTAAGTCATGGCACTAAGCAACAGGCATAGTTACTCCACAGAGCATTCAAAAATGTTATTGCAAAAATTAAGAAAAACAAAAAACTAGGCAAAACAATCCAGACATAACATCCTTTTTTTTTTTTTTTTGCCTGTTCAAGCAATAATGAGTTATTAAAAAGCTGTATTTGTTATAAAAGATCTTATGCTAAATATGTATTTTATGTTGGCAATATAGTAAATGTCAGCTTAAATGTTGGGGTTGATCGTATTTACAGTCATGGAATTCTTAGTCTTAACTAGTGTTTTTCACTAGTTTCACTGAACAAAATAATACCACTGAGGTCTCTTCCCATTATTTTATATCATATCTTATTTTTTTTCATATGACGGTCTGAACTCTGAGAAAAAAATACTCATTCATCCACCTGTACGTTTTTCATAGGAAAGCAAGTATTAGAATAACCAACCAGAAACCATTTCTTTCTGCAAGATCTCACAGCCATACTCAAAGATCCTATGCTAACTTTGTACACAGGAAAGAATAAAAATGTGGACCTTGTCCAGAACCAACTTACAATGTAAACAAACTAAGGAAATTATGAATAAATGTAACATGAAGGATGAATACAGAGGTGCTTGTGTACAGAACCACGCAACAGGACGTAGACAGAGTGCATGCTAAAACCACAAGTTACCATTTTGCATAACCATCACTGCTTGAATGCAGCATTAAAAGATGGCGACATTGCAACCTCTGAGATCTTAAGCATCAGAGGGAGCACAGAGACTGAGAAAACTTCAGGAAGTGGGATGATGGTGACTAACATACCATGCTAACAGGAAACAATCTACCTCTCACTACTGAAAGGGAAGCCAGTTGCAGGGGAGTGGAGGGCAAACAGAGAGGTGGCACCATCAGGTAAAATAATGACAATGTTTTTAGCTCTGGGAAATGCTTTTTCATTTTCTGAGCTATCATTCCAATTAATGTCTGCAGTATTGACAAGAGTTTTATTTGAGCTAATAGATATAAAAAAAACATCTAAGACTTCGCCATTGCCCAGACATGAGGACATAAAACACAGCTGAGCTGAACTGGAAAATGAGGTCATAGGCCTGAATAACGCTAGGACAAGGCAGTGGCATTATTCACCATACCAAACAAAAATGAAAGGAAGACCTGAATGCCTTCAGCAAAGTGTAGTGAATGCTTTTTAAGGCTTGTAATGGATGCACTTTTTGGTATATCAATTTCTATCTCAAAAAAAGACTAAGCATAATGGACTTACCAAAAAAGATTTTTCAGCAAAGGACAACTAGATACATGCAAAAATACCCATATTATCAGCCTCCAGTGACTAAAAGTCATAAGCCAAGCACTCATCAGATGCCTTTCAAAGTAGTAAACATTCTTTAAATATTTTTTTCATTTTCCTTTAATTTCAGGCCTTTAGGGTACACCTAATTCATTCTCATACCAGCCCTTCTAAAGTCATAAAAGTCTGAAAACTGTCTTTTTTAAATGAAAGATTATTTTTTTCCACCATATCATCTCTAAATGCCAGTAGCTAGGACTCCAAGAAATAGCAAACCAGCAGACTAGCAATAAAAAACCCACAAAACCGGTAACATTTCAACATTTCTTAGTTTCCTAAACATAGAAGTCTAGTGCCATCATTGTATCTGTACATTTACATTTCTTCCTATTTTGCCTTCCCTGCTGATTTGAATTGAATCAATTTTTGAGATTCAAACAGATCTGTTAGAGGGGTAAAGATGCATATGATTAAAGTTCCTTCAAGTTTTGTGCAAAACAGCTGCTAGTAGAAGAAAGTGGCAGATTAGTGCCCAGGATGAGCCAGACCTCAGCTCATCCACCCAGAGACAGGAGCAAACAGCCTGGTGGCCAGGCAGCACAGACACAGTTCTGAGCTAGTGACTCTGCTACTGCTTCTTGTCCAGCCGACTAAGCAAAACTGTAGGTAAATGAAAAGCCAAATGCTGTGGCATGGGAACTCACAGATCATGGGAAAGACAGGGGAGTGCCTAAATTGGAAGGTTTTAGTGACTTGAGAAAGTGCTTGACATTTGCATTACGACAAGTCATTCCCCACAAATCAGTAGAATTGAGGTTTCCAAGCTGCATTGATTCTGTTACCACAAAAACCTCCAGTATATAGATTTTTTAATAGCTAAATTTACAAGAGAGGTCCCTATGAATCTTGCCACAAGACCAAATAAAAATGCATAGACAAATAAAGTGTATTAAGTAGTTTCACTTCTTCAGCAATGTGTCCTCATGTAATTTATGCTAGACTCCAGAAAGTTTATCAACATGGTTATATGTATTTAAAAATTCACTCTTGATCAGGACTATTAACCTTCTGATTTAAAGGCTGAAGGATCTAGGATCATAAAACACAACACAGCACACTTCAATGCTGCAATTACTCTGACTTCCACCCCAGTATATGCACAAAGAAAGCAATAAAATATCAAGATTCGACACTAGCCTATCTACATGACATTACATTTTGAGGACATCTTTTTAAAGACAGAAGTCTCACTTAAAAGTAGGTTAAAAAAAACCCTGATTATGCTTTACCAACAATGAAATTATTATTCCTAAGTGTTCCCATACCATTACACTGCAGGATCGCAGACAATTTTTCAGGACACGACAGCTGCAGCTCCTACAGCTTGGGGCCTAAACGTGCTCACAGACACCAGATACTCAAGTAATGTTGGTTCAATAACAGAAGAGCCTGTTGTGCACAGTTAGAAGCCCCGCAGCCCACGTACTAATATTTTTTTTATGGGGACCCTAACTTTGGTATCAGCTTCTAGATGTGAAGTATCCAAAATTCTCACCTATTAGGTTTCTCTAATTGCTGGAAGAAAGGATTGTCTCCATTATCTCACCAGTGTCACTTCACCACTTTGACTACAGCTCTCCAAAAGACAACACTCAACCCTTCCTCAGTCTTGACTATTTGATTCTTGCTGCCTGTTAGCAGCATTTGCTGTAATTTCTCACACAACCCTACTAAGTTTAATGGGCTGGTTTGAATGACAAACCATGAAACATATCAGAGCCCTATTTATCTCACTGTGCTCCCTGCAAAACTAAAGTGTACAAAATGAGTTTCTGAATAAATGATACACTTTGAAAGTACAATTTTTGTTGATAAAACACCCCTGATTTCAACACAACCAAAGAATGCTTGCCACTTGTCAATGATGAAAATGACTAGCCTGTAAAATTATTTAAAAAGACTGTACCTACAAATCTTTCAATGAAATTAAAAGCCTTTATTTCATTATTATTGTGACCTCCATACACGACATATGTGACTTAAGTTTTTAGTTAAAGCTTTAAATTTAACAAAACAGTCTTTATCATGGTTAATAACAAAATTTATGACTACCGACTCCTTAAATAAACATTACAGTAGCGTAGCTACATAGGTTGTCTTGGTACAAATGCAGTATTAATTTAGTCCACCTTTAATATGTCCCATACAGAGCACAAAGTACATGAGACATCTACAAATTAATTGCTCCACTTTTCAGATTCCATTCTAGTCCTGACAAAACATTCAGAAGACTGGTCAGCAAATAAAAAAGAATGCAAAATAACGTTCATACTTCTTTATCTTCTCTGCTGAAGACCATTCTGGATATGTAATTATCTGCACACTTCTGCCAACAACTAAAAGATAATAATAATACTACATGTAATCTTCTTAAAAATGTGGTTTCCATTTACATAGATTGATACATCAACCAACATTTATGCCAGTCACTGACCTTTTTCATCTGTCATTAAAAGACCTTTTACTGCAGCAACCAATTGTTTTCACTTTGCTTTACATAGTTTCTTGCCACTATTTTACTTTGTATTCAATTGTATCATTATGTTTGCACCTACTTAACAGCAGCACAAATTACATTTGGGATTTTTAAGTCACTGCTCCTACACTTCACCAGTGCTACATTTCCCTCTGCCTCACATTTTTTTCAGGCTGCCCATGCTTCTAGTTATTAAGACACAAATCTGTTTTTAGAAGTCATATTGGTAGTTTTATTATTGCCATTATTTTGAAAGTTTTACTAGCTATGCAACATAATTCAGTAAATAAAACTAACAAATATAAACTAAAATACTGGTTCCCTATCACTTACTCTTTAGCAGCTCCCAACAAAGAAGACAGAGAAAAGGAAAAGACTTCACTACATGCTGATGGAAACTAAAGCAAGCTAGTTAAACTTCTATAGAATTCCAGGGCTTCTGATACCAGAAAATATGAAATAAGTCTAAGTGACCCCTTCAAAACGTGTAATTATTGTGACAGAAGTTATATGTATCAAACTAATGACAATTTAGTACACAAGACAACTGGAAAGTTTATGTAAACTTGTACTTCCACTTCCTGAATTTCTGAAAATTGCTTACATTTTAGGATATAAAATTAGCTGGATCAAATCTCATTCAATTTATTTTCCAAAGACCACATTCTATCCAGTATCAACAGATTTCTATTCCAAAAAAACAGAAAAAGTATTCAGTTAACAGTGTAATAAACAAAGTAACATCTTAGTAAATACTGGAAAATGTTATGACATTTGAAAAAAATAAACAGTTTGCTTTTCTTACGAAGTTATTGCAACTATGTTCCCAGTTTTATAGACATCTGTCATGGGCAAAGAAATCCCTTGGTCTTCAACAGGTGCATTTCTAACTAAAAGGCAAAGAAGAGAGGGGGGGGGGAAATCCAAACAGACCCTCATAAGAACGTGTATGGTCCTACCTTAGTTTAAAAAACACTGCTAAACAAAAAAGCAGGACTATAATTCTGTAGTGTGCTCCATCAGATGGACTTGCACACTGTATGAAAAGTCACCATGAACATAAAGCCACCTATGGTTAGCTTTTTTCGTTTTCTTTTTTTAATAGGGATCTTCAGATTACCTACATAATACTATGTATGCTTTAGCTGATACAGCAAGAAGTTACAAAAGATTTCAGCTTATAGGAACATGTCCCTCTAAATCAGCTGATTCCGAGTTCATCAAGGACATAAAACTACATAGACAATTACCTTCTTAGGCATATACTTAAATGTTTTCCTTAACTTAAGCATGTACATTGGCTTAACACAACTGCCAAGACACAGGGTGTGTTCTGTTAGATGTTCCTTTCTAGCTTATTCATTTAAAATTACAGAATCAGACTGGCAGTCAATGTGCCAGAGTTGAAGTCAAGCTCAGTTTTCACTGGCACATTGACCTACTTCTTTTTACTTCTACAAAACTGCACTATACAGAACTTCTTATTTTTTTTTGCAATGGACGTTTAGACAATGTCACAGTCAGCATCATGTTATTTTTTGACCTCAAGAGATAGCCAAACAGGAAAAAACAAATCCTACGAACTTCCTCTCAATTAAAAATCCACTGAAACCTCACACTGACTGCCAGCCTGCATCTGCTGATTTATAATGCTTTCTGAGAGCAGAGCATCACAAAAAAAATCCCCTTTAAAATGGCAGTCATCTCCTTTTGTTCTAACAGCCTGAGGCCTTACTGCCCTCCATCAAGATACACTTCTTCATTTGTTCATACTGAAGTGAAGCCAAGCTCAGAAAAGACAGTGGCTTCTATCACCTAACACTTTTTTTCCTCTTTGATAAGCTACATAATTCACCTCTGTCCTACTGTGACCAGCAGGAAAAATATGAAAACAAATCCTCCTCCCCTTTTCTTTAATTAGTTTAATTTAGGACTGCAAATGCTATTAGCACAGTAGTGTGCTTATAACCTTTCACCACCCTAAAGCAAAAGTAAATTAATCTGCATATTGTACATCTACATACCTTCAGGTTCCTTCTAAAAATAACTTAACCCTGAAATGGCAACATATATATCCCTCTTTGGAAACTACCATCTTCCTGGAATAGTTTCACTACTCAGAAACATCCTTCATATAATGTTTTACCTAGACTCATCTCTCCAGCAGTAGGCATACAGCAATGCCACCAAAACATTTTTCGCAGCAAAGTCCTACAGCAGCAGCTTCCATCCTCCAAACCAGCTCAAGTTGTGCCTCTTAAAAGCAACTGTATCAATCTGAGGTTGCATATTAAGCTGATAAAGTTGATAACTCAAAGTCTGAACTGCATTTCTTTATTCTTGTATGTAATATTATAGTAAGACCTGACAAATCCAAGAAAATGGAACCCACAAACAACAGAATGATATTCATTTTTTATTATTATTGATTTGGTTTTCCTTTATGAAATAATATCACTCGTTCAGTAAGACGACCGCAGACAAATGCAGCTGTAGGAGTGAAGTTTCAGTTTTTAACAGTCACTTGACACATTCAGTCAAAGTACTATTTTATCCAAATAAACACATATTTCTGAAAATGGATTTAACTTACTGATTTGAATAAGTGTTTGTACTTAAGTAAACTATGACTAATGACACATTCATGAATGCAATGAAAGCACTGTATCAAAATGCACAAGCACTATAAAGTTACAATTGTAAGCTATTAAGAAATCACTGCAATTTTAAGTTATATGAAATACAGTAACTTGCATCATGAAAAAAGTAAAATCACTGATCACATCATAAATTCCAGTATTAATGTTCATAACTTCTTTCAAAATATGGAATTTTATCCTTCATTTTGGACACTTTTGACTAGACTTCTGTGCATGTAAAAAGACAAGACACTCATTCTCAACAGAGCAGCTCCATCTTTTGGAGATTTTAAATGGCAGTTTTCATTTCATGTTTATGACTCTAATAATCATGAGGTCCTAAAATTAACAACCTGCAAGACAATACTACAACCTTCTAAACGTCTGTTTGACAGATAAAAATGCCATTATAGGTATGAAGCCTAATACTAGTATCAGTAATAAAAATATTTCACAAAATAAAAGACTTTTTATTCACTTTTAAAGCACTCACTCTAGATTCTCAGTATCATTTTCAGCAAACAATTACTTCATGCACTTCGACATACACAGTAATTATGCTATTATAACTACTAACTGTGTTCCTTTGCTTTTCAACTCATTTGAAACTGAGGCACAGATCTTCAGTTATTTAGGTGTTCCTGATGATTTTAATAAGATACCAAAACCCTTTCAGGATCCAAGTTTTACAATTTCCTTTCAAAGTATTTAAGCTTGAAACAACTTTTCAAAGAAATATTTACCAAGCATTGACTCATTCTCTTAAAATAACCTGAAAACTCATCTGTTTTACAAGTCTGTGCAAAACACCCACCATCCCTGTGCAATATGCAATAAATGCTGATTGTCTACTATAAACTCCTAAATCTTATTTTACTACGCCTATATAATAAAGCCTACTGTATAGGCTGATAGTACATATACATACCCAATACTAAAATGTACATGAAAGCATAGCAACATAAACACAAAGAATACCATAAACATCGCTACAGGAAGTATGCTGGTGAACTAAAGACTGCAACGAAAAAAGCTCCTAGTTCAACGAGGTCTTGGTTCTACTCTGAAATGTCCTGTTCCTCTGATAAACTCTATGGATTATTGTGCATAACAATGTCTTCATACAGGAAGAAACCTGATTAAAACCAAAGCCAATTTACTTACTTTACTTCCTACTGCAAGGCAGACCTTCAGAAGAACAGGTTACCGTTTGATGACTCTTAAATTCCTTTATTATAATAAGTATAACACAAAGGAATGAAAGAACTGAATTCTGTAGTTTACTTGTCTACCGAAGCTCTTACAAAGCACGTGTATTTCAGAATTTTCCCTCTTACTCCCATATATTTAAAAATTAGTAGAACAAACAATAAAACTTAAAAAGGCATGGCCTACAAGAGATACTGATGAAACTGAAGGGGTTTAGCCCAGGGGAAAGCTAAATGAGGGAAGACACATCAAGTCTTCTAATATGTAACAGGAAGACAAGAGGGTGGTTAACATCCACAACTGTTAAGGACAAGCCAAATGACATCACCTACTAAACCAAAGATGACTCAGGTTGGACAGTTACAAACTGACCATAAAGTCCCCCAGAATCTCCTTCCAGAGTGCTCCAGTTCTCGCACAAGTCAAAAGCACCAGCAGTCCTGCCTCTTGAGCAGCACCAGCACCAGCCAGCCTGGCTACAGCTGATGCTTCTTTCTTCCCACCCTAACTGAAATTCTGGATTAGGTGTGAAGAAAACTTCCTAACAGTAAGGATAGTTATTATTTGTCTGATAGAATGTGCCATCTCTGCCATCAATTTTCTGACACCAAGTTTGGCAGAGAGCCATCTGATCTGCCACGGAGTATGAAGGGACAAGAGAACCTGTCAAAAGTCCATTTCCAACCCATTTTCTGTTTCATTTACCGCTAAGGCGGAATAATGTCCTCATTTTGACCACTAACTATAAGCTTTAAGCACCCTGATCGTTACGCCTTTGTCCCGTTTTTAAAGGGCTTTCCAAATTCACTAGGGACTTAACGCAAATCGAAGACCAGTCAGCGACATCTGTTGCTCAAGACTGCTGTTTTCAACATCAAAGAGAACTTCTTTTGGCACGCACCGCCTCGTGCCCGCGCTATAATAACCAAAACCAGAGGAGCGGCAGGGCCAGACCCGAGCGCCGCGGGGCGGACACTGCCTCCCCGAACGCGGGGCCGGGTTAACCCTGCCCAGCGGCTCCAGCACGGCGCCCAGGGGCGGCAGGGCCCGGCCGGGCCGCTCACGGCCACCGCGGGCAGGGCACGGGCCCCGCCAGCCGCCCCCACCCCTCCCGCCGGGCGCAGCGGGGGACGCGCCGCCAGGCCAGCGCGACCCCGCGGGCAAAGCCCCCCGCCCCCACCTCCGGCCAGGGGCCCCCGGGGGTCCCCTCACCTCCAGCTTGTGGTTGATCTGCGACACGGTCTGCGCCTTGTGGCAGAGCTGGGCGAAGCAGGAGCTGAGGCTGGTCATCTTCTGCCGCCCCTCGTAGGTGATGTCGGCCTGGTCGGGGTCGATCTCGCCCAGCAGCAGGTCCACGTCCACGAAGGCCTTGTCGAACTCCTTCTCCAGCACCTCCAGCCAGCGGAACATGGACACCCCGCCGCCCGCCGCCGAGGCCGAGCCGGCCGCTCCCCCGCCGCAGGCCGCGGCGCCCGGCCCGCAGGAACCGCCGCCCGCCGCCGACATGCTGCCGCCGCCGCCGCCCCCTCCCCTCACACGGCCCGGCCCCCCAGACAGGGCACGGCTGGCGCCCCCCGCCTCAGCCTCCGCCCCGCCTCAGCCGCGGCCCGCTCCCTGCGCGGCTCCCTCCCGCCCCGCAGGACAAGGCAGCGGCGGCAGCAACGGCAGCGGCGAGCCCAGCGCCGCTCCACCGGGGCAGCCACGCAGGGAAGCAGGAGCAGTGTGCCCGGCGCGCATGCGCGGCAGCGCTGACAGGCGGCTTCGGAGGCGGCGCGCTGTCGCCCGGCGGCCAGCGGCGCGCGGCTCGTGCTGCCTGCCACAAGTCCAAGCGGCGCCAGGCAGCAGCGGCCGAGCCCCGAACTCCCGATCGCGGCCGCCGCGCTTTACGGCCTGCCCCGCCAGGGGGCGCTGTGCGCCGGGCCGGGCCGTGAGGGGGTGCGAGAGGCCCCGCCCTTCCGCGGCGCTCGGCCCCGTCCCCCCCGCCGTGCCTCACGAAGCCGCCACGGGTGCGTGTCCAGGGAGTGTTGTCGCCGGCCGGTGAGGCCACCGCTTGGCCTCCGCAGGCAGGGCCGAGGCGTGCGACCCGCCTCTTCCTCTCTGGCTGCCGGTGACGGCTCCTCCCGCCCTGCCCTCTCCAAAAAAGCCCCTCAGAAATGCCCGCGGCGCCTGGCGCGACCTGAGGAACGTTCCGCGGGGCGTTAGGCGTTTCTCAACCTTTTCTCCACCTCAGCCTTGGCGCTGCGGCGCGCCGGCCGCCCTGGGGAAGCTGGCTGCTGGCTCTGAGGGGTCCCCGCCGGGGCCAGCCCGGGGCGGTGACCGGGTGCCCGAAGGAGGCGCTTGGGCCTGGCAGCTGCCGTACAGCACGCCCCTCACAGGCCCCGGCCCCGGGTCGTCCGTATCTCCCAGGAAAGCTCCGTATTTCATGTTCAAGAGGCTGCAGTATCAATAGCTGGGTATATTACTTAAGTACCGTACATGTTTCCCCCCTCCTGCGCGAGCAGGAGAGGAAAGAGAAGCCTTTGCTGCTGCGTGCACAAACATGAGCAGGTGCAAACCACACAGCGGGATTTGCAGTTACACGTTCATTGCTCGTGCTCAGCAAAGATGCAAACTTGCAAGTCGTGTATGAAAAGGAGCGCCCCAGGCACCTTTGTATCTCTAGAAGCACTATTGAATGCAGTTATACCCATGTAAAAGATATTTGCATATTTTTTTTTAGCTCATCCTGGTTCTGAAAATGCAATAAATTTCAGGGAATGAGCTATCTCTACACAGGTGCTTTCTCCAGGGTGCTGCAATTGGTTCTGATGTTGATTTCAGTGCAAGTTTAATTAGCAGGTCTTGTGGAGATCTAGCACAGCTTGACTTCATTGCATCAAAGTTGTAATTCCACCTCAAAAGAGGAAAAAGATCATTTTAACACAGATCAGGACCCTAATCCTGCCTACAATGTGGCCCCACAAACTGTCCTGCCAGCACAACAAGAAGGGAGGCACAGAGGCCCTCCAGTCAGCAGAGGAGTGGAGACCAAGAAAATGGTAAGCTACCAGGACCCCTGCACGCCCTGCCCTTGGCCTGCAGGGCATCCTGGGGTGTGTTTCTTCCCTTGCTCCACTCTGCATAAATAATTGATTGGGACACAGAGGGACAGAAAGATACCATTTTACAGCACAATGGTTAGACCGCTCACCTGGAATGTGAAGAGGTATGTCAAAGCAGGAAAGAACTGTACTTCCATCAATCTCTGCTTTCAGAAGAGCTGGATAAAAGCAAACTTCACCACTAACAGTAGATGCCATGTTTCCTCTTGGATCTGCTATCATAGGCTTAACAAGAAGCCTACCGATTGTTACTACAAACCTCTCATTTGCCCTTCAAATTGCACTGTAATTGGAAGTAGGTAGTAATGAACTGGGCACCTAACAGGTTCTCTTACTGTTAAGCCCATCTATGATGGAAACAAAATCTACAAACACCTTTGGATATAGCTACAGAAAAAAATCTGGCTTAGTAAATTGGTGTATTCAGAATAGTAGCTGAGCAAAGGGTTTAAGTGTCTAAAGTCATCCAAGTGCTTCTGAGTGAGACCAGCATTTGTTTGACCTTCATTCTAATGTTCATTCTCCACATTCGTGTTGACTGTCTTTTTTACACAACAGGGTCTGACAGAAAATCAAAGTATTTGCTGTATCAAAAGCTAAACTATTATTATTGTTTAAATTAGTTCAGCCACACAATAAAATTGTTTCAGGACTATCAGTTTTTATGTTAGCTTTGGCTTTGATTCTGGTAGATATCACAATGGAGAGCTACCTACAGAATTACATTACATTCATTGCCCTTTTTTTAAAAGGAACAGTAATCTATCACTTAGCCAAACATTAGAATTTTCTGCTAATATACCTCTAGCATGTATTTGGACAGTAGTGCCTGCTTATCTTGAGAAGGAAGTTTCCCATAGTTACTACCTAACGTATCTATAGCAAATACTGCCTTTAAAACCCTTATACTTAATGTAATTGAAGTATGACTGCTTCTTTTTAAGGAATCACATATTATCAGGTTTTTAGTGTCCTTTTCCTTTAGCTTAGGGGTTGGTCCAGCTCTGTCTTAAATTGTCTTTATCTACTGTGGTATTGGAGTTTTGTGGTCATTAGTTTTAATTCTTTCATCTCTTATCAGTGCTACCTTTGTTTTGCATTCCCTTACATTTCACAGGTCAAACAAGGTTTTGTCTCTGCTTATTCCACTCAAAGATTAGCTTCTTAAATACAAGTCTTTTAGAAGCCTACCTGCAGTGTAATATCAGTCTAATACTTGCTAGGCTATGGATAAAAGAAGGAATGCTATATATTGAGAAAGTCTGCAGTTCTGACACTGTATCTTGGTAAATGTAGTTATCATTAGGTACTATTTATCCCTCAGCACAAATACTGTGTAAAAGGGGGGTTGAAATTAAAATCAGATATCACTAATATAAGGGTAAACACATGAATAATTTAATTATCTCAAAAGCATACTTGTAAATCCCCTAGAAAATTCTGATCAATTCCAGTTACCCTTGAAATGCCTGCCAAAAGTCCACAGACCACTGTAACTCTGTTCTGTAAGCAAGCTGTGCAGTAATTATGGAATTGAACCTAAGAAAGGTTAGTAGTTTTGCCCTTCAATTAGATAAAATCGATTTAAAGTAAACTGTAGTATATTCTACCCTGATAACATCAACAAAATAATTAACATTTAAAGAACAGCAGTAGTTTGAGTCAACTGGTCTAGCACTAAGAATCACTTCTACAGCCAGGAGACATTTATAACAATCAAATAGTTGCAGCAAGTTATATATCAAAAAGAATGTAAATTTGCTGAATAATTTTAATGTTAAAGGTACGTCACTGAAAGTTTCCTGATCTGCTCATCTGACCTTATCTATGATGTGGTAGAGCTGATGTGGTAGCTAATCACCAGCTAATTTCTTCACATATAATTTATGCACATAACTTCAGTTCTTTTAGACAAGGTATAGAGAATGTGAGGTGTGTTGTGCTGCTATTAAGTACATTTGAGTACAAACAGTACTTCATAAATTTAAACCTACATACTTGAACTGATTACTGGAGTACCTGATAAATTATCTGAAAACTTATTTTGTGCTTAAAGAATGGATTACCTTAAACATGAGGAGGACACATTTTCATACAAAACAAAGCAAAGTAATACCTAAATCAAAAGAAAAAAACTCAAAAACTTTGATCGACATCTCCATTGCTGTATATTTGGCATCTAGTGTCCATGCCAAGACTGGGAAAGTGTTGTATGAGATACTCTACAAACCTTTGGTTAGACCTAGCCTATGCACAAAGAATTTACAATATAAACACATGTGTTTGCACGAGTGTCAGTTCACCTGGAAACTTCTGTAATTGCAGCTGCCCAGCTGTGCGTGCCAGGCTGCAGTGTGCGCACATGTCAAGGCCATCTTCTGTGTAGTTAGCGCTGAAGCATCTTGAGTGGTTTGATTGCATGGGTGGTTGTACAGTCACAAGTGGGGACACCAAAGGGCAAAAGAGGAAATAAAAAAGAGTATCTTGCAGTATCAAATTATGGGAGAAAACGGAGATGATAAAACAAGATTTTCATGTTCTAAAAAAGGAGCTATACTAGAATGTGCCTTTCTGAAGCAAGTTAGAGGAAGATATCCATCTGCGCTGATACTTAAAGGAACATATATTTTCAGTTGTCATTACAGAAAATTTCTGCTAACAAAACTGAGACTTTTTAGTTTTTTGCAGTAGGGGACTCCTGCCTTGAAGTCCTAGAGAGTTCATAGCTCCATTTTACAGTCCATGCAGTAAGTCCATGGGTGCAACAATTCACTCACTACTGTTTTAAGGGACGTTCACTCCTTATTGGTTTCTTCTTACACAAGACAACTTCCTGAATTCCTGACTTCTTCAGGCCAGCTTTTCTTTTTTACAGTGTTTATTGTGGTCTTATTCTCATGCTTTGTATGTGTACACTTATGCTTAGCTTTACATTTTGGATTTTTGTTTAATTTTTTAAAATGAATAAAACACATTCCAAAAACGTTCAGCTTTCATAGCGTGGAAGAACGAAACCCTCTTTTTGTGCACACAGTGGGTATGATTTAGAAAACTGCTGTTTCAGAGTCCTAAACTTGTTGAAACTGTGCCTCGCCGTTTGAAGAGTAGACACTTTGTACAGTTTCAGCTCCATTCTGGTTTCGTTGGATGTGCAGTCACTAGCAGGCTGCTCCTAAAGGCTAAAGACACAGGAAATGGAAGGGCCAGAACTAGCTTGCTTCCCTTACAGGTCACAGTTGTTAACTACTGACCTGAAACACTTTTGTGTGTAAAAAGCCCTGGAAACAGAATTGTCATGGTTCCACTATTGATTGGATGATCCATCCCTGCCACTTAACTTTTAGGTGGTGGTGCACGAGGCGCAGTCTCACATAGGTCAATTACAGATCTTACGTAAATGTTCATATACAAAAGGCCTGTATGTTTAAATTCTAGGTTGAGAATGGATTCAGCCATCATATCTGCCCTCTTTGTTCCTTTTGGGACTAATTTGGAATATCATTACTAGGAAAACTGTCATTATACCATATCATAATCTGTGATTTCATGGGCACTGCTCTGTGTGGCTCAGTTATTAATGAAGAACAATTCTCCATCAAGTGGATGCCGTTAGCAACAATACTTTGAAAGCCAATTATAGCAGCACTAGTGGCATATGTGTATGTAAATATTTAAACTGACCTGCTTCACGTGGGTGCTGCTTGTTTGTTGTTTGTGGAGTGCCTGCCCAAGATGTATCTGATCTTGCCTAGCACCCCTCACAGCACTATCATAAAACTGGCAATGACTAAAATTCCTTGCTATGTGAATTTTTGTTTCAGAAAGTTTCATTCCTTTCAACAGATTTCACTGTGCTAGTTCTTCTGGAATGCAAACATGCCAAGGACAGGCAAAATGTGAGAAATTCATAAAGGGTTATCACTTTCATCTCCTCTATGTAGCCAGCATGGAGGAAGAAAAGGAAACCTACCTTATTGTGTGGAGGAAAAGTCTGCTTTAAGTCATCCAGCAGCTGTTTCCATTGTACGAAGATGACCTTGCCTGGAGTTAGAAAACACATTCTCCACATACTATGAAAGCAGATGAAAAATATTTCCACAAAATTCTTGGCTTATGAAGAAGATTGAGACATCATTTTCAGACAGGTCTCTTAACTGTTTTTGTGAAACTCTACCTGCAGTCTTACTTTGTATGAATAAACCAAAACATCACTTTTGATAAATTTATAATCTTTATATTAATTAGTTATTATTACTTTGCCTGGAATGCATCTATGTTGACATTCTTCATTCAGTGTAATACTCTGAGGCTCTTTGTTTAAGAAACATTTCTGTAAAGCAGTTCAGATTATTTCAAGATGATTAAGGGAAGCATAATGTTTTTAAAAACAGTATCATTATTGTTTCCCTCAGCAGACCAATCCGTTCTGGAGAGGAGTGCTTGATTGGAGGTAACCTTTGCAGCAGACAAATGCCATTTGTTGTCCCTATAAAAAAACAGTCCAAATCCAAGTTGAAAACCTCCAGCAAAAGATAATTTTGAATTCACACTTAGTCAGTGGCAGGCACTTGATAGCATATGGCAGCTAAATATGCCAAGGATTCTTTAGAGCATACGCCATCACTTAGCAACTCCTAGTTGCCAAACTGCTTGTGCTTGTGACATCCCTCAGGGACCAAGTTCCTACCCATGCCCTCTGCAGACCCTAAGCTGATCTCTTCCTGCAATTTCTCATTTTCATAGACAAGGGACACCCTGACTATAAGAACTCAGTTTCTCTATGTCTTTTGTGATAAGACTGCATCTTCCCTTTTGTGGTCTGTGCCCTCATGTACGTTGCAAGGGATCCATCTTCACATTTGATGGGCTGTCTTGACTCAGACATTTCTAAACACTCCATAACTAGAGTTTTGCACATTCATTCTTCTAATTTTAATGTCACCTTACTTTTATGTGGTTTTCTAAATGTCATCTTAGGTTAAAAAATTATGTCTTGACATACATACTTGTGCTTTTGTCAATCCTCAGACTTTGGTGAAGAAATAACCAGTACTGTAGATGCTGAAATCTTGCGTGAGGCATGACTTGTACAAAAATATGATATTTTTATTATACTAACTGATATATTTGGGAAAAAAAAACCAAACCAAACTTTACAGCCATTTTTGAGCCCTTCTTCAGATCTGAAATAAAACCAGCAACCTTGAAAGACCTTCTAATTTCCATTAACTCAAGCTTATGTTTTATGCAAATTTGTAGGATATATTTTACCACTTTGCCATGACACTCTGTAACCTGTGTCCATATTAAATGCCAGCAACACAAAAGAGTCTGACATGGACTCTGGGTTTAGCAGGTTTTGATTTTAAGTGTTTACCGTTGGTTAAAGCACATACCATGTAAAATCACAGAATCATGGGTTGGGTTGGAAGGGACCTTAAAGATCATCTAGTTCCAAGCCCCCTGCCATGGGCAGGGACACCTTCCACCAGACCAGGTTGCTCACAGCCCCATCCAGCCTGGCCTGGAACACTTCCAGGGATGGGGCATCCACAGCTTCTCTGGGCAGCCTGTGCCTGTGCCTCACCACCCTCACAGTGAAGAATTCCTTCCTAATAGCAAATACAAATCTACCCTCTTTCAGCTTAAAGCCATTCCCCTTTGTCCTATCACTACCTGCTTTTGTAAAAAGTCTCTCTCCAGCTTTCTTGTAGGCCCCCTTTAGGTACTGGGAGGCTGCTGTAAGGTCTCCCCAGAGCCTTCTCTTCTCCAGGCTGATCAACCCCAGCTCTCTCAGTCTTTCTCATAGGGGAGTTACTCCAGCCCTCTGATCACATCTGTGGCCCTCCTCTGGACTCTGTAACTGGTCCATGTCCTTATGTTGTCCCTGGGACTTCTTGCGTGGGCAAGTTACAGGTACTATCATTCATTCTTTCTGACAGAGAAATGATGGAGGGGAATGTCATGCCATTAGTCCCGCACAGGAATCCCTATTGAAAGGCATGGAGGGTTTGCATAAAAAGTGCTGGCAGGAAATGGCCACCAGTGATTGCCATTCTTAACATCCCCCTGTGAAGCTATGCAACTCATAGGCAGCCGTGCTCCTTCCAAAACAGAGATCCTGGAATGTTTATTCAGCCTTTTTTTCTTTGTGCTCACATCTTCCCACTAGGTTTATGCACATACAGTCCTGCGACTCTTCATCAGTTCCACTTCCACCAGGTCTCCTAGAATCAATAAAAAACCTACAGGTCATAGTTTTGTGCAAAAGCAAAGGCATCAGACGTGTCAGAATTCGTACAGAATAGATTTTAACAGATCGTCTTTCATAGCTATCACTTGAAAATACCTAGCTGCTGAAAGCAGACATGTATCAGAAATCAATGGATACATACTGTCATCTTGGTTAAGTCGCTGTTAATATCCCATAAATGAACTATTAATCCAGTAAGTTTCCCTTCATTAGTTTGAAAAGACCAAGGATATAAGTATTGCTCAAAAATGGAAAGAGCCAAGAATATTGCACCTTGCTGTGGCATTACCTTGTAACTACAGCTGTGAATTCTAACATCGGCTGAGTGACTTGTAATGTACAAAATAGGGAAGGATGCAAGATACGGCTCTTACTTAAAGGGATTCTCATACTGACTCTGCAGTACTCTAGAGCTCTAAACTTAAAACTGTAGGGTTTGCTCTGCATTTCTTTTAACCCTCCTTGAACAAAAAGCAGTTGCTTTTTGATGACATCTCTGAGGAACACAGATTTCTACATAAGGTCCTGAGCAGTATTATCTTAGTGACATTTAAACTCAGTGGAAAGAATGGATCAAAGACTGTTCCAGGGTGTGCTGAAATATACCACAGGTAGCTGTCAGTGTGCAGACAGGTTTACACTTTTGTCTGGGTACTTTGACTCTCTACTCTGGACACAAACCAGGTACCAAACACTAGATCAAGGTATGTTAAAATATTTGTTTTAAAGCACCATTGCTAATCCTGCTTACCCGCTCATTTTTGCTCAATTGATCATGATGGCATAAGTCAGGCAGGATTTTTCTGCATAGCTTGTTGAACATGCCAATTTGACAGGCTGCTTTAGGGAACGGTTTCCGCTCTTGCTGTTTGGTTTAGCAGATGCTGAGTTGCAGTTCTTTACTCACAGTGTAGGGGATTAAGGAGACAGAAGCATCTCCAGGAGGCAATATGGCAATTGTCCAGTGTAAACCAGCTGCATCCATTAGGCAGTCCCATCAAGGACTGTCCCCAGTTCAGTTACCCATTTGTCAAATCGATTTGGCATCATCTTCTGCTTGGAAAAATAACTGGCCTAGTTCTGCATTCAAGGAATAGGATTAGCTACAACTGAAGATATGACAGAGAGGATTGAAAGAAGCCGGTAACAGTGCAAAGCAGATAAGTATGATAAGATACAAAGGTTCCAGAAGTACACTGCTTTGTACATTGTAATTTACTGAGTACAAAGGAAAAAACAACATACAGAAAGTTCCCAAAATAATCAGAAGCCAAGAGAAGCACTAATAAGTAGAAAGAAAACTCTGAAGAGAACCTTAGGTCCTCCATCTGTTACAGAGTAAATAGGTGTTACTGATCACCTACTACATGATTTACACTAAATGCTTTCAAGCATTTCACATCTGTAATTTTCAAATACAAGAATAACTAAACTTTGATTTACGGGAATTACACAAACACAGGCAGCTTAGACTTCTGTTCATTCTTTAAACAATGTGCACCAACCAGCAGCACTCAGCTGTACCACAGATACTCAGAAAGTGAATAGAACGTTTTAACTTTAAAATAATAGCTGTCTGAGTTTGGGGTTTTTTTGGAGGGGCTGAATAATTCAAGAAGAAGAGTGAAAAAGCTTCAGTGTTGGCTGTAGTTGTGTTTTTACTGTTTCAAATACTGGGTCACAGAAGATACAAAGGTTTTACAGCCTGGCTATAAAACAGCTCTTTATCTTTTCTCCACTAATTCTTTGGTGTCACATTTAACAAAACTAGGAAACTGGAGATAATATGGATGTTTGCAGATTAGATGTCAGGTAATAAATAACACTAATTTCACATACCTACAAATGTAAAGGCACCTTATCACTGTTTAATTTTCTCACTCTTTGTAATGCCTGCCAACAGTTTAACCCAGGCAAATTACGGTATTGTTTTTACTGTTTTTTCTCTGGGATAAAACACACACTCATAATATCCTTTTATCAGATTTCATGGTATAAAAGGACTTTGGTGCTTAATTCAAGCTGTACATTGTTGCCGAAACAATTTCAGAGCTCCTGTTTTGGAAGATGTATTTATCTTACCTTTTAGTCTTCTTTTCTTTCCACAGTGGTCTAAGTACCACTTGTCCAAGAAGATGCAGCTGTGACCCTGCCCAGTCAGTGCAATGTTACAGAGCTACAGAAATCCCCAGAGAGATTCCTTTTACCACCAGGAGACTCTACATCAGTCACAGCAAAATTAAACAACTCCAGGTAGGAAAAAATGCAGTAAAAATACTTTCTGTAGTGTGCTCTAGCTGAAAGCTGGGCTTCCCAGATGGTGGTGGCTTTCAGGTGAAGGGAGAATCTTATTCCACATTCTAAGAACTGTTGAAATGCTGCCAGATCTGCTTTTACTTTTACTTACTTTTTAATATGTAAATATATTCCTATAGTGTTTTCATTATCCTGCAGTCTCTGAGCACTAGTCCACACTGCCACAATGATATTTTGTATGCAACTCAAAAAATAGTAATTTACAACTAGGAGCCTTGTTGATTTGTTTTTTATGTGGTCAAATAATCACTGGCTTCCAAGTAATTTTTTAACTTGTTAAAAGCTTTTTGCTACAATATAATACTTGTAAATGGAAAGGTTTTATGTAGCTAGAATCATTTCCCTAATGAATGAAATTGCAGTTCTTTTCCCCCTCTGGAATTGCAAGTATCAGTTACAATTGCTATTAGAAATGCCAGAGGAAATAAGCCAGAATCTAAGGCAGAGTGTGAAATGTCTCTAAAAGCAACGCTCGGCCTATCTAATAACCCATGTAAATGATAGCAGCTTCTAACTGAAGCTGCCAGCTATTTTTGTTTTTAAAAAAGTTTATTCTGGGTTTCTTGAGACATCACTGGATCCCATTATTAAAATTAATTATCACTGGATCAGTTTATGCTCATTTTTCACTGCACTGTTGAATGGTGCTTCTGTTTCCTACCCTGAAATATGTGTATCTAATAAATTCAACTGCTATAGATAGACAGAAGGGAAATACAACCACTTGTATTGTACATGCTTGCTGTATATCAGTTTACTACAAATAATAAGAAATGCTTGATTCAAAAGAGATACATTTTCTCTTAAGTATGCTTGTCCTTTTACAAAGAATATAACTTGAACTGCTCTGAAATGCATCTTTGATTTTGCTCTCAGAGTTGAATGAAATAGGCTAGAAGGCAGCTTAGACCTGGGATCTACCATCTAGGATACCTGTGACCTACTGAAAAATAGTAATTTTACAATTCAACTTTGAAGAGTTTACTTCTCTTTTAGCTGCTACTAATATTTCTGGTTTTTTTGGTTTAGCTCCCATACCTACAAGAGTCAAAGTTCACTGGTGTGATTTAGTTGTATTGATGTACTCTAGTTAAACAAAAAATCTGTCAAATGAATTCTTTATTAGGAAATACATTTTCTGTTAAAAATTAATTCTTTATTAGGAAATACATTTTCTGTTAAAAACAAAAAAACAAAAACAAAAAACCAAACACAACAAAAAAACCCACCACAATTATTTTCTTTCCAAGATAAGGAAGATGAACTATTTTTCCTTTCTTAGCGCTAGTTGCCCATACTTGTCAACAACTCTTCAGTTACTAACTGATAAAGAGGCCTTAGGTTCTGACTAGAGCAAAAGACAGGTATTATAAAGCATTTAAATGTTGGATATAAGTGAATGGAGTAGTAGAATAAATGTTATATGACTGTTCAGAACAAATGGTGTGTGAAACCATCTAAGGAGAGAGTTTTTTACTTTATACATTAATTCAGCTGAGCCATCAGTATGCCTTACTTCTACTACTGACTTTGCACTGAAAGGAAGTACTTTTATGCTATCTGCCTGTAGTTATGTAGATTGTTTCCTTAACATTAGATTGTTGAATATATTTTTCACTTTTCTTTCCATGCAACAAGATATGCTTCTGAGGTCTTGACATCATAAATACATATGCTTAATTTTATACAGCTGAGCAATTCCATTGGTACATATCATAGCGCTTGCAGAAAAATGTTTTGATTTCTGCTGATAAAGTATGTCTGGAAGCGCTAAAAGAACTCTAGGGGATTTTGTTTTTTGGTTTTTGGTTTTTAAATTCCTTCATTTAGCTAATCTTAGAGAAAATAACGTATTTTCAAAAAGAAGTTGAATGGAAGCCTAGCCTTCCCACAGCTGACCTCCAAGAGACTTTTATACATAAGCATTCACATATACTATCATTTGGCAATCAGCTGCTTCAGAATAAGAAACAAATATTGCTTCAAACTGAATACCAATTACTTTTGGATATTATTGTGCATTAGTTATTACTAACATTGTAAGGAAATTAAAAAGAAAAAATACGATTGTATGCTAGGTACAATATGTTTGGAGGAAAACCAAGAAAAAAGTACATCTCTTCTAAGTAGATCAACTTTTTATTTGTTCTGACAGGGTTGATCATCAATGAAAACACTAGCTGGGATTTTTGCTTTTGGTATTTTTACAAACTGGAGACTTCCTAATAAAAAACTGGATTCATTTTTAGCATATTTTTTCAATAATTTCTGCCTCTTTCATTGGAAGATCAACTACAACCTGTTTACTCTCACTTTAAGATTTAGTTTATTTTAACTATATTAATACATGGGATTTTATCTGCTAAAATAAAATTGTTTATCTGGCCCCCACAATCAGGTTTAAACAGACTGGTTTAAACAGACTGGTTTAAGAAACTGCTTATAACAAAACCCAAAACAAAAGTTCTAAAAGAAAAAAAAGCCATAACAAAAGAAAATATTATTAAAATACCAGTATCTTAGATCAATTTTCAGAAGATCTACTTTTTAAAAACTGTATTAGTATCACTTTACAGTCAGTTCAGAGAATAAAATGTCGCTTCATAGCAAAAAGAGAGCTGATAGGCTTTCAAATCTGTCTTGAACCACATTAAAAAGACTGGGTGGTTTGTAACAGCATGGATAAATGTTTAAGTCTCAAAACAGCATAGTGACAAAGCCTAGAAAAGCATACGAAATAGGTGGAAAAAAGAGGCCTAACACCATTACAGAATGAATGTCTGTACATTGACCTTCATGTAGCTCTCTGTCACTTAATAAAATGAAAACTAAGTCTCTTAGAGACATACAGCAATCAACTGAGGAAAAGCAGGAAATAGTGCTCTTGAACTTAGAAGAGAAAATGTGTTGAACTTATGAAGGTTCTCAGGAACATCTGAGCTGAGACAAAAGCAAATGTTTTAGAACAGTGTTGAGGTGAAGGAGAAGGTAGGTTTGTTCGCCTTTAGCAGAGCTGGACTTGATGATCTTTATGGATGCCTCCCAGCTTGAGATATTTTAAGATTCTAAGTTTCACATTTGTCTCAATTTCGTTAAGACTGTTTTGACATTTACATACGATTATGCTTTTCTGCTGTTGAGCAATGCAGTTCATTCCTTTGGGACTTCTCACGATAAAGCTTTGCAAGATTAGACTCCTAATCATGACCAAAACTGGACATGCAATTCTTTAATTTTTACATAGCAATAGAGGTATATGTTACAAAATTGCATTTATAGAAAAAAAATAGAAAATGGACAACTTTGTTATTTACTGTTGGGAATGTAAGCTTTTTTATGGAAGTACATTCCTTCATTGAACTTAAGTGTAATTGGCGGAGAAACCTGCATCAGTAGAGGTTCCACACCTATACTTTCTCACTAACTGCATCAAATCTTGCAATGCTTGGAAATTACTTTACAAGACAGAATAAATGTAATCAGAAGGTAGTAACAACTAAGGATACCAACGCAAAATGAAATCTGATGACTCTTTCACAGCTGTGTGAGCTGTAATTGTAACAGAAGTTAAAATGCAGAGTTTGTAGCTAAGGTACAGAGATACAACCTAAAACTATGCAAGAGTTGGATAAATGAAGCTGGAAGGAATCTTTTGACAATCACCTTTATAAGCTGATTTCACCTACACAAGTATGACAGCCAAATGTATTCAATCAGGATCACAGAACAAAATTACTACCCAGTATCTGTGCTGCAAAAGAACTTGTACCACCTTTTGTGTAGACTCCTGACTGTGATGAGGGGTTATGCTGTAGAACATGCTTTATAGCTACTCTCAGTGAGAGTAAAATGTGCTGGTAGCTACTAAGCCCTGGGGGAAACAGCATGAAGAGTATAGGGTTAATTTAACATCTCTTCCTGAGATGGTACCCCTGAGACCACCCTGTAGTGAGATATTTATTGGACGTAAGAAGGGAAAATGGATGAGGACACTCCTTCCAATTTCTCCCATGCAGAACACCTGATCATCTTGCTCTAAGCTTTCTCAGATTCCGTTATAGATGAATTTTCAAAAATCAAGCACCTAGGTCAATGGGCAGCATCTCCAATAATTTCAGAAAACTACTGTTTAAGCAATTGGTGTGCTCAGAGAACTCCTGGGTTCACCCTCATTGCATGCTTCCAAATATCTCAGCGTGGAGGAATCTGCCAGATTCAATTAAATTTGCTTCTTAACTTTGGACACAAGATGGCAAGCTTTGTAAACAAGCAGGTTCCAACAGAGCAGAAAAACAATTAAGCAATTAGTATGCCTCTGTATATTATAGTCACAGTCAACATCCAAGTTCCATTTACCACTGCAAAACATGTTTTTATTACCAACTAACAAAACCTAAGTTCCTGTAAAGCAATCTGTTCCACAGAAGTGATTTTCAGACCAAGCTGATCTGACACTGTTGGTTTGGTCATCTTAATATGTGAGGTTTTTACTTTACAGAAAAGGAGAGACAGTGGGCGGAGAGAAGAAATACAAGCATTGGATTTTAGTTTCCTGCCAAAACTTTATAGTAGGGAGAGGTGATGATATCCATGTGTACTTCCTCTGGGGAATATACGCTACAGCGACAATACTGCTGATATATGGAAATGACTGTATGGTGAACTCAAAACTGCTCCAGAAAGCTCCATCGAGTGCAGTGAACGTTAACAACCATATACTCTCTGCAAAGATTTCTGCCACTGGTGATATTAGCTCTCCATTTTATATAGGCTATCCACCAGGCAGAAATAAAAGGAATATTCCTTCTTCAAACATGTGTTTGCTCAAAACCAGACACAGTATGGACTTAAACAACAAAATTCTAGAAAAGTGAATACTGGCAAATCACAGGTACCTATAGTAACACCTCTATTGTTACCATTTCCCTTAGTTTCTAATTCTAAACATATAGTTTTTCAATACGTACTAGCATCCAGGAGTAGTAACCAGTGAGGAGATCCATAAATAGATGGTGTACTATCATATGATTTTTTTTTTTCTCTTTAAGATTACTGACTTCAGGAGGATGTCAGCCCTTGAAGAACTGGTCCTGTCATGCAGTGGCACAGAATCAATAGAAAACAACACTTTCAAAACTCTGAGCATGTTGAAGTCCCTGGAACTCTACAAAAACCAGCTAAAGCAAATACCCACCTTCCTCCCATCTGGCCTTGAAATTTTAAAACTCGCTGATAACTCCATCAACACTCTGCATGCATCTGATTTTGAAGGTTTAATGAAACTAAGGGTGCTTGATATTCGGAACAACTTGATTGTGACTCTGCCTCCGAGTGCATTTTCCTCCCTTTGCAATTTACAAAGTCTGATTCTTGATGGTAACAACATGGAATCTGTGTCTGCACAACTTAAGCTTCCTAGGCTGAAGTATCTGAGCATGGCTGATAATAAACTGAACTCGTTCCCAACCAACTTCTTTGCATCTTTCCAAAATCTACAGTTTCTCAGTTTAAGGGGCAACTTTCTGACAAAAGTGCCTCTTGACCTACCTAAATCCCTGCTGTCACTAAAATTAGAGAAAAACCAACTTAAAACAATAAGACTTCGAGACATGAAACACCTAGAAAATCTGTCTGAGTTCTTCCTGTCAGAAAATCAGCTAATATCAATAGATGGTGCTCAGCTTCTTCCTAATTTAACAACACTGGAGCTCTCCAAGAACCAGCTCCATGCTATGCCACTCAGGCTGCCCAGCAGACTGCAGAAACTTGACTGCAGCAATAACCTGATTCAAAAGGTGACAGCGCAGGACTTCCAAGGACTACAAGACCTCAAGCACTTGTTTCTTGACAACAATGCTGTTAGAATGTTTGAGGCAGGAGCTCTTCAGCAGTGTGCGCAGCTTTCAAATCTGGCGCTGGAACAGAACCTCCTCATTTCTATTCCGCTGAGGCAAGTAAATCTGAAGAAGCTGGTTCTCAGGTGTCACCTCCCCTTCCTTACATTATGAGAATGAGGGCCAAACTGGGAAAAAAACCCACCTGTATTATGACCCAGTCATGGTAGAAGTCTATCCATACCATAAACCCATTGCCATAACTGATGCTAATTAGCACTCTTGTTAGCAGTCTCAGCATAGAAGTAGAGTTGTTTTCATTACATCTGTGGCTCCCAGTGATTCTACTCATTTCACATCTCTCCTTGCCAGTGAGACTTTGTTTAATTAGCACACGCATAAGAGGAACCTGCTAGGAGAATATAACAGAATTATTACAGAGAAGTTATACTGCTGCTTAGATTTATCTTCCCCCATAACACAAAATTAATAGAGCATTCAATAAAAAGGAAAGACAGCTATTTTAAAGCTGATGTTTCTACCAACCCACACTGAGTTTATTATTGTTAAAATATTAGGATTTCAGGAAGTGAGTCTGGTCAAAAATAATACGCTTTTTTCAGTGCATATTAGTATTCCCAACTTCATTAAATTCATACATTACAAAGTATTTGGAATGCATATGAGCTCTCCAGCTTCAGGCTATAAGCAAAATTCCAGTCAAAGGAGCACAGAAGAAACATCCCATGGGCACACTAATGCCCTGCATACAGGTTCTCTTGCATTTATCTGAGTGTTGGTCCTGGCCATTATCAGAGATGGCATATTAAGCCAAATGAAGGCTGGTCTGATATAAAGTGGCAATTTTTTTATTTCAAAAAGCTGTGCAATAAGACGGCATAAAAATAGCAAAGTAATTCCATTAACATCAACTTCTTTAACACAACCGCACTATTAAATTTTATTTTTATGGCTTGTGGACAGGTTTAACTAGCCCACATAAATAATGCAGTAAAATTTCAATTCATTTACCATCAGGTCCTTTAGCATTTGAATCTATTTGGCAGCAGCTTTATAATCAGAAAGTGATTTAGTGGTGTATAAATATTTGATTTAAGTCTAGCTTGACAGGAATGTTTAATGCTTTCTAGTTACTTTAGTATTGTCTAATCCATCTTATTTTACAACCTTCGCAGTCAAGAGAATTAACAGGAAGGCGCTCTCTATTAGCCTTTAAACAGTACAGTTTTTAAAGGAGATATTGGGGACTTTTATTTTCAACTCAACAATGAATACAGATTTCAAGGGGGGGGCTCTAAACATAAAAGAGGGGGAAAATGACAAGGTGTAAAATTTATGTACCTAATTGTCTGATGATCACCAGGTACAGATGGATATACAGAAATAGAAGTGTTATTTCTGACAGTTATCCGAGAACTCAGCCACCAGTGTCAAAGGTTAAAAAATATAGTTAACATGCCACAGTTATTTGGCAGGAATGAGGAGAAAGAAAGCCTCTTTTGGTTTTGGGTTTGTTTGGGGCTTTTTTCTGAGAATAATCCACAAATCCAAGTATTTTCAGGACTTGTAAATAAGAGCCTATATACTCCATAAAATCTTGCAGGGAAGAGTCTGATGATACTCCCTGGAGTGGCAGCAGCACAGTATGGCTGCCATGGTCAGCTCCCAAGTGAGCACGGCTTCTCTGCCAGCAGCAGGATCACTTACCACATACTCCAGTGCCATTAGTTTCTCAAGATTAACACAGCCTGAAGTAAAAAAATACAGTCATAAAGCCTGAGACTAACATTAGTACAGTACGACTCTTCACAGGTTTAAGGACTTGCTTTTACAAGCCTTTAGACTGTAATCACTCTGGATAAACATCTCAGGTGATACCCTACTGCCTTTGACATTGGTGGCACTAGGGCTTTACCCCAGAGCACCCTTCTGACATTACAGTGTCATATTGGGCAAGTATAATCATCACCCATGGTTAGGTTTCAAAACAGACTTATTGCAATCACAAGCATTTGATAAGATCAGATTTTGTGACATGACTCTCCATATCAATGTGAATTTTTTATCTCCCCCAGGAAATACAGCACAATACAGAAGTGCCCTACTCTTGAAATAGTCCCACAAAGTTGTAAGATTTACATAAATATGGCAACCATCTTTCAGCCTAGTAAGTCAAACTCAGTTTCATGAAAAAAGCTGGTGAGGGTCACAATGTACCCTTTTTGTAATTTTCAGAGGCATCATATATGATTACATTGAGATAAACTAACACATCAGTCTTTACCAGTTGTGGCATACTGCTGTTTTTTTCAAAATAGCTCTTGATAGTATTATTTATAGTTTCCCTGAGAGTTTCAGTAAAAAAGTTTCCTTTAAATCTCTTACCATAACTCTTTAATTTCATCACCTTGCATACTACTATAGTAAAATGATTTTTAAGGTACTTTCAAATTAATTTTATTAAAAATATTCCATGGCAATTAACTGGCTTTTCTGTTAAGCACTTGTCACTAACTATCGCAGGAGGAAATTAGAAGATCATAAATAAGCAAGACTTTTGAAATAACTGTCTTATCATACAGATTTGTAAGATGAATGAAAATAAGAATGATACTGACCAGTCTAATATCATATCCAGAAGTTATCAGCTTTTTTTTTCTTTTAAATGTAACCAGTTCTAATTCCCTATAGTACTATTTAAAAAGATGATCAAAAAGCACTTCTATTTTCCCTGCTGCTTATTCTTAAACAGGATATGACCAGACAGACTACTTCTGTGATGATTAATGTTTGAATCTGATGGGAGCAGGAAAACAAAACGGAAGAAAAATTCTAGTTTTTTATGAACTGAAAAACCTTTTTAAACAAATCACATATAGAAGTACTTGAAGGAGCAGTGTTTCCATGCTTTTCTAAACTTTTGATCTTTCATGGTGCTGTAATTTGGTCATTGGCATACTTATGGCATTGGAGAGTACAAAATGCATTTTTAAGCTTGACACTCAATTGAACATATAACTTTCTTCATAGTACAATACAGTAGGACTGCTGTTTAGTTCAGTCGCACAAACACAGTCAGTACATGTCAGAACTGTAATTATTTGGGAAAACAGTTTTAAGGGTGCATAGACAGTATTCCTATAATTAAAAAAAAAAAAACCACAACATGGACACTTCAGAACCACATCTTTTTTGCAGAAGATTGCATTTTTTTGTAAGTGCTAGTTTTATTTTAATATGTCAGAAGTGCCTGGGCAAATACTTGCCATCAAATACCACTTACACAAACTGAATCAAGACAATGAACATAACACCTTGTATGTATTTTTATTTTTATTCAGACTTCCAGATACACTTGCTAGATTGGATCTAAAGGGAAATGACATAGAGGATGTTGGAGAACAAGAGCTGAAGGACTTGAAACAGCTTCAAGTTTTAAATTTACGGAATAACAAGATATCTGCCTTGGATCGCAAAGTCTTAGAGTATTTACCTCGTCTTCGTCATCTGTATTTAGATGGAAACCCTTGGAACTGCACCTGTGACCTTCTCAGAACAAGAAGAGCACTGGTGGCCAAAGGAACGGATGTCAGGGGAGGGCAGTGCGCAGCACCAGCAGAAAGCCGAGGAGAAAGTTGGATGTCTTCCAAAAAGATTCTGCAGCAATGTGAAGACAGTTTGTCTTCCATGGAACAAGGCAAAGAGGACAGAAAGAAAATGAAACCCAATGAGGCCTCCAGTGTTGCAGTAAACACAGATGATGATTACTATGATTATGAACTAGATTAACCCCATGGTTAATCTGTGGTGAACCTTAACATTGCTGCCCACTATCACCAGCATCTCTACTGACAACCAGCCTGCTGGTCTGGTATTAGCTTTTCCTCGTTAATTTGTACTATACGAGGTAATAGCTGGTAACAGAAGGGCTATAGTAAGGATACCATTGTAAACTGAAAACCGTAAAAAAAATAGTTTTTTTAAAATGCCATTAGCATTATGTAGTTTGAGGGATGTGAGAATACAAATACTACCTCTTAGAAAAGCAGTCTGTAACTCTGTATGGACCTTTTTATAGTAGAACATTCTTATAATCGCATTAAAAAACCCCATAAATAAAATCCTGCAATACTGCAAGACACTATTACTAGGAGTCTGGCATTCAACACATTTAAACTTACAGTTCTGGAGTTTGAGATGGAGAGTTACACTGATGTGGGCAATTTCTCAGGATTGCTCAGAAATTCTTGCTTTTGAGAACTGAATTTCAGTTTTCCTGAAATATTTGCCTAGACATTTGCTCCAGGCAAAACACAGAAGACTCATCTTCGTCACAGCAAATGCAACAAACAGAAGAATCAGTGTCATGGTTAATGAGATTTAATACTAGTTTCAAAGTTAAATAATAGTGAGGAATGAAAACATTGCGGGCAACTTGAGCCGATTCTGTTGTTATAAAGAGAAGGGAGATTCTCAGGAAATAGATCTATGCCTCTGACAAATATTTGGATAAGATCAAGTGAGATTAACTCTTTGGAAGAGTCTATTGGAAGAGCTGAATAGCTAATTGACTACAATATACCTCAAGATGCTGTGTGTATACTTTTGGGTTAGGGGTACTTCCCATGGGAGTGCACACTGCAAGTGCCTCCCTTCACTGGCAGGAACCTTCCAGACCTCTGCACGCAAAAAAAAAAAGGACTTTATGGGATATACATCAACTCTGATGTATGTACAAATTTTATCAAGCAGTTCCCAAAGTGCCTGAAATCTAAACAAAATTGCATTACTGAGACCACTAAACCCAGTGATCTACAAACAGTAATCTAAGGGGTTTCCTGGCAGTTCATAATCTCAGCTGATAACTGAGGAGTAACACCAGCAAATTGCTTTTCAAAGCAAACAGTTTCTATTATTCTTTATCTTCTGTTGGCATTCAGGAACTGAGTGATCACTCACCTTCGCAGAGGCTGTTCTGTCAGGTGTCAGAACGCAGCTATTTGGTTATGTTGCCTATGCAAACGCAATTGACGCTTGGGTTTCTTAGGCACCCAACACATTAAGCTATACAACTGGACTAAAAGACCAAAGTTCATTTTTCTTCACAAATTAACTTTTTAGTGTATCACCAGCCACTCGGATTTTGGTAGCTAAAGACTTAGGTGGCACAGCACAAGCCTTCCTCATGGTTTGTCTCTCGGTGTTTTTGCTGGCTAATAGTCTGTATTACAAGTCTGGGAAGTAGTTGTTTTTATGAACAACAGAATTTTAAATTCAATTTTATATTGGCGGATTCTTTTAATGAGAGTGCTTTAAATACCTCCCTCCCTTTGTCTTTTCAGCCCACCCATCGGTCTGACGGCACAGGGCTGGCTTGTTAGCTCTATCTTGTGCCGCTGTGGGATTCGTCCCTTCGGATTCGGGGGCCGGTACACGCCGAGGCAGCACACCCTGCAGCTTCCGTGGGCACCGGGGAGATGGGGCGCGCGCCCCCGAGCCTCACCGGCCCGGCCGCCCGGAGCCCTCGCGCGGGCCGCGGGGCCGGCGGGGTGGCACGTGCCGGTTTCACTGAGCAGTATTACAAGCCACCCGTGAGGCCCGGCTGCCCTGCGGCGTTCCCCTTTCCCCCGCCCCGTCCCAAACGCCAGCGCGAACGAGGCCCCACGGCCGCCAAGAAGACCCTCTCCTCAGGCGAGCCCGAGGCCGAGCCCAGGCCGCGGCCCGGCCCCGCGGGGAAACCCGCATGGAAGCGCTGGGAGGGCCGGCGCGCAGCAACGAGCGCCCCCACCCCCGCGTCACGCCGCGCCCGCGGCCCCGGTCACCCCCGCGCCGTCCCCGCCCCCGGGCACAGGTGGGGTCGGTGCCAGCGACGGCCGCCAGGGGGCGCGGCTCCGGCCCGAGACCCCGCCCACTCCTGAGGGGCGGAGCGCGGCCCCGCCCCGCCCCGCCCCGGGCCGTTCCCAGCCTGCCCTCCCACCCCCGCCCCGCCCCGTCCCGTCCCTCAGGGCCACGTCATTCGCTCTCCGTGGCCGGAAGTGATGGCAGCTGCCCGGCGGCCAACGGGCGCCGTGCGTGTGGCGGGGTGAGAGGTGAAAGATCAGGCGGGGCGTAGGAAGATGGCCGCGCTGGCGGCGCTCGCCGGGCGGTGGGCGCGGACGTACTGAGAGGATGGCGGCGGCGCGGCGAGCGGCGCGCTGCGGCTGAGACACCCCCCGCGGCTCCCCCGGCGGGCCCCGCGCCGCTGCCCCCTGCGCTCCTGTCGGTTGGCGGCGGCGCCGCCGCCCCGCGCCGCGCGCCCCCCATGAGCGGGGCGGGCGGGCTGGCGTGGCGCGCGCTGCACGCCCTGCTGCGCGCCCTGCTCTGCCTGCAGCGCGCGCTGCTGGCCTGCCTGCGCGGCCGCGCCGCCGCCGGGCCCCGCGCCTGGCTCTGGCGCCGCGCCGCCTCCGCCGCCGCCTCCTGCGCCCTCCTGGCGCCCGCCGCCGGGGCTTTCGCCTTCCGCAAGGCGGGCGCGGCGCGGCGGCGGCCCGGGGGCGCGGCGCAGCGGCGGCAGCGGTGGCGCTCGGACGGGCGAGCCCTGCAGAAGCTGCCGGTGCACATGGGGCTGGTGGTGACCGAGGAGGAGCCGAGCTACGCGGACATGGCCAGCCTGGTGGTGTGGTGCATGGCGGTGGGCATCTCCTATGTCAGCGTCTACGACCATAATGGTGAGCGGGAGTGCGGGGGAGGTCGTGCCGCGGAGGCGCCCCGGGGAAGCGCTGCCGGGCCCCGCGGCGCCGTCCGGCTGGGGCCGGGGGAGGGGCTCCCGCTCCCGGGGTCTTCCCGAGCCGCGTGCCGGCCTCGCCGTCGGCAGCTTCTTTCTCGTCCCCTGGAGCCGCTTGGCCTCTGCGGAGCTCCTGGCCCTGGTAAGCTGGGGAACGCTCCGAGTGACCTCCTGCTCTAGCTCCTGGGTCAGGGTGACCTGATGCCGCCTGCTCACTGGTGGGGACAGGTGTGGTGGGGCCTTTCAGGAACCTTGTCCCTAGCCCTGGGCTGACAGGAACCGCTGGCATCTGAAAGCTATGGCCGTGTAGGGTACAGGCTGTTAGTAGAGAAGTTAGAGCTTTAGCTTCAGAGCTTGTAAGAGCAGGTGTTATGAGCCATGTCTGAATTTCCAGAAGTAGATGAATGAGAGCAGCCATCTAATTTCATGTACTCCCTTCCATGTGAAGAGGCAGGATGGAAAGGTGGTTGGACATAAACATGTATGTCCTGTGTGCAGTCTGTATTGTAAAATTAAATTATCTGGCCTGCATGTGGCATAAGGACTATTGCTACTTGATGTTTGAATTAACCCCGAGCCAGTGCTTGTGAAAACTTTAGTGGTTTTTCATATCTTCTATGTGACTATTCATTTCTGGGTCTTGGGTGCAAGACTGAACTCTTGCTCTTGCAGGTATGTTGATTCCATGTCACTGAGTATCTTAATGATAAGTTCAGGGTTTGGATTTAATGTTCTGTGGAATAATTGTGGAACGAATCTGTCTTCCTCACAGCTGTCCTTTTCTGCTCAGGTGATGAAGCCAGTCATATTCAAGATATTCTTAGGTGAAGCTTTCTGCCTAGCTGTTGAGATGTGATCTCTAACTGAGACTAGATAAGCTATCAGCTCAGAAGGGCTAATAATGCATGAGATGGACTGTGTCTTGAATCTGTCCTCTCTGGAGGAGAAAGCTTCATGCTGGAGATCCCTGTGCTGTTGCTGTCAGTGGTGACACTTGCTTTGAGCTGCTTCTGATGGCTGTCTAGAGATGTCATGCAAATTAGATCAACTCTGTGGATTTATGCCAGTTTAGAAGTACAGTCTATAATAGTTTTCTAGTACTTTTTCAGGAAAAACTCAGCAGTGCCTCCCACGTAAGTAGCTGATTGTCATCAAGTGTGCAAAAGCATTTGAGATGTGCAGGCCTTTCCCTGAACATAGGCATTTGTGAATATTTTGTTTTTCTAAACCACTGCCGTTAAGAGTTCTGTTTCATGTCTGGTCCTTTATATGTGATAAAGGACTTAAATAGCTTGACTTTCACTAAATTCTCTAAGATCTTTTTAAGAAACTGGGCTTAATGCCAGTCATGCAGTTTAAACTGGCCATCTGTTCTGGGCTGTTGTGGAACTTGGTTATGTTGTGTTTCAGTGGGAGAGTATTTTCTCATTTGAAACTCAAGGAATGGTGTAAAATATATGGATAACATCTCGAGGACAGAGAAAACAGTCAGCACCTTCTGAAAAGCCATTTACATGTTGATGTTTTCTTGTTGTCAACTTGGAAAGCATTCAACCATGTTAAATGCTGCAGAGCAAACATTAGTACCAAAAGAGAGTGAGACTATCCCTTGAAGCCTGAAGAGACACATTTTATTGTATGGGATCTCTAGATTTCTGTCAGACCTCAAATAAGTTATCTGCACTATTGCCTAATGTGTTCTGTGTGTATGTTTAATTCCTTTTTAGATCCCTGCATTGTGCTGCATAAATGGTGTCAATGAGAACTGAATTGAGGGACAGATACAGCTGAGTGTCATGTTTATTGGTGGTCTTAGTTTTTGGCTTGCTGGCTGTGCAACTGTTCAACGCTGGGGAGGGAGGAGGCATCAGCCAATGCTTTGGTAGCCGCTGTCACTGAGTTCCTGTCTGACAAGCAGGAGCCAGTTCTGTTGTAGTGTCTTGACACCTTCATTAGGCAGAAGCCACTTCTGCTTTTTCAGCACACGTGTTGAGATCCAGTCAGATCTAAGACTGACTTAAAACCTGTAAATAGAATGACCAGAAATGACAAGGTTATGTCCTTTGAAGAGTAGGGTAGCTTAATAAGCTTGCAGAGCAATTGTCATTGTTGGCAGCTCAGGGAAAAAAAAGTATCTTTGAGATTATTTGCTGCTGTTTCCATAGATTGTAGCATTCGTGCTAAAGTTGCATGTTAAGAGGTTTTGTTAACACCTTTGACAACTGAAAGTGTAGCCATGTTCTCATTGCTCTAGTATCAAGACAATGTTCTTCAGTAGTTCATTCTTCTGTTAGTTCCTTGATACCAGAGTATGCCGGTTTAATTGCCAGCTTGAATTCCAGTCTGTTGGAACATAATTGAAGAATGCAAGATGATGCAGAACAATTAAAATGTTTTAAATGGGTGGCTTTTGCCAGACTTTCAGAGTTGATGAGGATAGGCTGCCATTACACATGGATGTTCTTCACAGGTTTTCTGGGATAGTAGCCACAACTGCTTTTTGCACAGCATCTTGTCAGCTGAGCCTTTTAAACTGGTTTCAGAGAGTGAGCAACTAGTCATTCATATGGCTTGAGTATGTGCTTCTGGTAACAGCAGATACATTGCCTTTCTTTCGGTGATAAGCTCCTTATGGTGTCTGGATTGAGCATGCAGTATTTCCAGATAGAGTTGTTAAGTAGGATGTTACAGTTGTTGCTAAATCTGGTTCTTAGTAATAGTGATGTCTGGAACCCTTGATGGTAACACCAGTGTAGTGAGGATGAATAAAATTGGGTACAGCTTGCTTTTATCAGTAAGCAAAAGGTGAACCTTAACTACGCTATACACTTGTTTTAAGCTTCTCAGGTAGTGAGACTTTTGGCCTGCTGATCTGCTTCAGAGAGGTTTTGTGTTAATACAGTTATACCAACTATTGACTTATCAAAAATAAGTTGTCCCTACTGATGCTGGCTGTGGTGAAGAAGGAAATGCAATGACAAGTGCTCTGAATCTGTGTTAGATGTACTGAGGTATACTTTAGTTTAGTTCCTTTTTTTTTTTCCCACTGCATATTTGTGGTATAGAGATTCTTCTCATTGCAACAGGAAACTGATTACAAGAGTGGTCTTCCCTGGTTACGTTTTCTGGAAGAAATACTGTGTCAGTTTCCTGCAGAAGGATTACATTAAAAATGTGTCCTTAATTGCCCCTTTTGTAGGAGGAGAGGGAAGCATGAAGTACTTTCTTTAAAGAAGTGACAGATAAGCTGTTTATTTGTTTATAGTAGTGAATTTTTGTATTTTTAACAAAATTACTAAATAGTAGGTTGTATCTATATTCTTTGGTGTCAAGCTAAGTAGCTGCATCCCTGCTGATGCTAGTGTGTTACAGCAGCTGCACCAGTAACTGTAAGGGCAACTTGGCTGGAGCTGATTCCTGTGGGCAGTTACAGAACCCAGTATGCTACAAATGTATTGGGTAATACTTGTGGGATGTGATTAGGTACTTGGCTGTCTTCTCTGAATCCATGAAGTATGCCAGAAGCCTGGGGTAAAAAGGTCTTTGCAGAATGCAAGAGGATCATAATGTAAGAAACTGTCTTGTACTGTAATAAATATATGGTGCTATGAGTTGCAGTGCTCAAAACCGATCTCCACCCCTGCCCTAGCAGGCTTGGCGGCCTAAGGTGGCATGCTTTTACTGCATCTGGTGTGTAGGGGCCTCTTTCATTCTCTCAGTTTATTAATATGCAGCAGAACAAAGCCATAATAAACATAATGCTGCTGGCTGCACCTTGGTTATTAAATCCAGATTGACTAAAACTTAACTGTTTTGATCAAGGATTTTATTTCTGTGGACTTCTGTATTGCCAGTCCTATTACTTGGTAGAAATCCAGCTATGCTGATCAAGACCTTATCTCTGAAGTAATAATGCAGCCTTCCCACAGTCAGAAGGCAGTGATTGTACAATTATATAGTAGCAGTTGGAAGTACCTTCTGGGGAGCAGAAGCCTTTGACCCGTGTCACATGCTTCAGCTTTCTTCTGTTAAAGTTACTTTGCCATTTGGGAGCTTGCTTGAGCGTTACTTCTGTACGTCAGTGAAGCTCTCCTGAGATAGTTTGGGATGTGTCTAGAATGCCTTTTGGGAGCTTGCTGAATCTTGGCATTTGAGTAGTTTGGGGTCCTGAGTAGATGCTTCAGGCTGAAGGTTTCTTAAAAGGCGTAGTACGACTGTATTGAGAACTTGGGTTTCTTCATCCGGGGTTTAGCTGTCCAGTGAACTGCTTCTCACCAATTCTCCCTTAGAAATTCTTTGAAAGGATAGAGTATTGCAGTAATCAAAAGAAATTAAAAGCCTACATTCAGGGCTAACAAAATAGTCTCTTCCAAATTACTTGATAATTTTGAAGTTCTAGTCAATCCATGAAACTTTCTGGGCATTCAGTATGTTCGCTTCATTGGGGGAGATAACACAAAATCACAATTTTCTTATTTACCAGAACACTTTTGTGAAATATATGCCATGCGATACTGGTATAAGTCTTCACCCATGTTAAACTTTATTTTCAATGGTTTTATTTTGGTATTTGGTTGGGAGGAGTCCGCAGACCACATTTATTAAAAGGACTAACGCTGATCTGTAGAAAGTAATCTACTTATAGGTATGGGTGGTATGAAAGCAGTATCTCTTCTCTTGATTGCTGATGAGCTCTTGTTCTCCTGGTACAGAACGTCCCTCCAAGAAGAAATGTGGGAGGAATGGTCACCCATGAGGTTTTAAGTTCTAACTTGTATTCTTAGTGCTAGCTTAAGTAGCTTCAATGGGGGTGAAGCTTAAGTGACCTCAGCCACTTTCAAAGTTGGATTGTATTTTTTCTAGGCTCTTGTATTCTAGCTTTCCATATCCTATAAGGTCCAGTGTAATGCCTGCTTTCCTCTGTTATCAGCCAGCATGATCCAACATGAGGATGTGGGCAGAAGTTGTTCCTGTGTTAAAAGTTTCTTGACCATTTGAAGTGGGTTATGATTTGATGTTTCTCAAACTGTTGATACTTTGATGCTTTAAACAGACTTGTTACCTTACGACTATTCCCTTGTTGGCACTGGAGGGGAGCTGAGAAAGTACTGAAATGCTGTGGAAATGTATTCTTTCCTATGCTTAACTTTGGTTAAGGTGTTTCCTCGTGAGGAAGAGCCAACTCTTATTCTGTGTTTTACTGGATTGTGCTGCATTATAATGCAGGGCAAGTGAGAATGTTGAACCTTGAGATGCTACCGAGGCATGAACAGGTGGTGGCTGTGGTAGTCTAGCCGGACAAACAGATGGTTGATGCCAGCTGTGTCAGTTGTTCCCTTCCCAGTTTGCACTTCCTGTCACTTTTGAGCCTTGCTTCTGCTGACCTCGCAGCCTATTAATTACAGAGGGATTTGTCAGTCTCTAACCCTAAAATGCTGCAACACCACGGTTGTCTGCGAAGGGGCATGGCTTGTAACTACTGCAAAACTGAGCAAAAGGCACATGCCCTGGAAAAGAGCTCTGTAAGGAGGACTGCTGCAGGAAACTAACCCGCTTCTGGTTTGCCTCTGCTGTAAGGGGGACTAATGATCAATAGCAGGTATGCAGCTTGTGTTGTAAAAATGAAAATCACCCCTGGAAACAGCTCACAAGTTCTCAGTTTCTGCTGGTGAGTTGGTTGGTTGTTTTTTTTTTTTGTTTTTTTTTGTTTTTTTTCCAGAACTACTGAAGTTTGTACTCTCTTGCTTTGGGAATTATAGTGCTTAAATATGCATAATTCTTAAAACACTTCATTTACTGGAATATACGCATTTTTACTAGCCTGTAAGGACTCCCAAGTCGTAACTGAACAAAACTGTTTCTGCTTTTCAAAAAAAAAAAATGTTTCTAATGAGAAATAATAGTGACAATTTCATGATTGTGTTCCATATTAGAAATAGTAGTCGGGCTGAAATTCTCCCCACTTAACAGCGAACAGCTGTTCTATTGCTAGAATTTATTAGACCTCTTGTCAGGCACTAATGTTCTATAATGTTAAAATCATGTTATGGACTTGCTTTCAACTTGTGTAAGACTGAACAAAATGGGAATGTAGGATTAAATCAAGATTTAAGTCTTGCTGCCTAGGAACACTTGAATTCTGTCAGTGAGTTGATCTGCTCGTGCACTCTTGATTACTCTATCATATATACATTAGCAAAAGCATCTTCCAGAACTAACTTGGATGTATTTTATAAATTTTACGAAATGAACCTTGTAGGCAAATGTTTTTGAGATACATAAGGGAGTCTGTGTCTGAGCCACAACTATGCAAAATAATTTTTAAAGTCAAGTGTAAATTTGGTCCATGTATGTTGCTTCTGGCTGGACTTGCCATTGTATGCATTGGTAAGAAAAACTCTTGTCCACTGAGTGAGAGACGAAATGCTGAAGGAGTAAAGTTCCCCAAAGTTATTGGTTTTAAATGAAGATTTCAGTTTGGATGTTTTCTACCTTCTGATGTGCTTCAGGATCATCTCTGCAGGAAAACTGTAGGTGTGTCAAGGTTAGCGGATCAGTTGGAATTTAGGTGTGGAGGTCTTTCCAGGAAAGACTTATTACAATTGTACAGTGATAATACCACAATACAGTGATAACTACAATAGCTTCCAGTTTATGTAAAACTGCTGTTCAAAGAGCAACACAGGACCCAGGTTTGAACGAAGGAGGTGGGTGAAATATGTGAGGAGAGTGAAAGGGAAATGCTGGTGATACTTGGATAAATCTCAAGAACAAATCTAGCATGTCTTCAGTATCCACTGTATGTATTAAAGGACTTGGTCCAGCAAAGGTCCTTATCTGATGCTCTTTCTTATAGAGCAGTAAGCACCTTGGTCTGTTCTCCTGCCTGTTATCCTCAATGCCTTAATTTACTTCAGAGCTGGAGTCTGGATTCTTAAATCTGTTCTTCCGACCTTTGATGGGAATAGGTAACAACTTTTCAAGAGAAAAGAATTGATGTCATTTGTGTTGGGTGGGAAGAAGAGAGCAGCTGTCTGTTTCCAGATTGGGAGACCCTCCTAACTATGCCAACTCATTTTCTGATTATTGAACATCAGGTGTGTTTTTTCTCATCTTGAAAAGTGGACTGAAGTCAAGTGACTCTTAGAGGTGAGGTACATGCAACCTCGTACAGATCTTACTTGAAGATGGTGTGGGATTAGCAATGGCAATAGCTGCACTGATCTTAGGTGTAAGGAAGACAGTGCTAACTCTAGCACAGAACAGACTTACCCGAGCAGAGTTGTATCAAACAGTAAAGCAGCAGTCTCAATTTCTAATACGTATGAATATACACTAATAAGCAGGAGCACAAAGTGTAACAATTTAACATTAGACTTAGTGAAAATCTAACACTTTTTTTTCTATCAAGGTTGCTGCCTTACTGAGGTTTACTTGTCTGTCAACATGTGAAATCAGTTATAAGCATTGCAAATACTTGTGTAACGAAGCAAATTATTTTTTTGCAGGAAGTGTCCAGGATGGGAGGAAAATCAGATGCTTTACCACCTGTTAAAACCTCTAATGAAACCTGTGTAGAAATACTAACTCACTAGGCCTAAAGGCTAGCATATTAAATGTGTTGTATCGCTTCATCTTGCAAACTAACTCCTGATATATTACATACAGTCTTAACCCAATGCTTATACACTGACCACTGCTGATGTGGAAATGGCTGTTTGTAGCAGTTACTAGTATCAGAATTGCGTTGAGCTGTTGAATCAAGTTCAGTGTTTCTTGTTAGATTGTGTGGGCATTTTTGGACTGGTCAACAGAAGTGCTTGACATGGGATTTCTGAATGAAACCTGAGGTCTTAGTGCCAACCCCTGAATACAATGTGATAAAAGCATTATCAATTCCTAAGTAAATATGGCTAGCCACACTGTTGCATGGTAGATAATTAAGCTGAAACACTTAATTTTTACTGTGGCTTTTAATTATAAATAGTTGTGTCTCAAGAGCTAGGATTTATTTTAGAATGGGATCCTAAGTATATTGAGTTAGCAGGTTTTTGTAATCTGCTGCACTCAAAATATGTCTGCCATAAACAGGTAAGCATAAAAAGGCCTTGGAGGCTGCATTAATTCCTTGAAATATACAGCTTGTGAAATCCTGTTTTTAGGAAATCTATAATGTTGGCCATAGCGTAAGAGTGCACAGTTACTGTGCCTGATACACTGATTTAGTATTGACTTGCACTGTTAGCCTGGGGCTTCAGTAGTAAGACAGTAAGTGGTAGCAGACTTAATCTGCAGACTTAATCTGCAAACCTACAGCAGCATGGGCATTAAAGAAACTTGATGGCCCTGTACTGGTAGGGTATTGCTGTCTCAAACTATTGCTAGCTTACTAAGGACAGTAAGTCTTAAACTATCCCTCATGCAATTGCAGCTTGCTACTTAAACCAGCCTGGGTGAAAGAGGAACAAAAGCACATTAATTCTTTTTGCAAGGTCACTAAAGCTAGTCATATGCAGTAGCAGTTGTTTTGGATTCTTATCGTACTTGTGAACTCCAGTTTGAAACCAGTACTGACTACCTGATTCTCTTTTCTTCTTGCCTAGTGTCAGATTTGTTTTGTGCTACCCTTTGTAGGAGTTGGCTGACATGCACCCTTTTTTAAAGGTATTTTCAAGAGGAATAATTCAAGATTGATGGATGAAATTTTGAAACAGCAGCAAGAACTCTTAGGACTAGATTGCTCAAAGTACACAGTGGAATTTGTGAATCAAGACAAAGCTGATCAAGGTAAGATGAATTGTGAGGAGGGATTGGTATGACTAAATAGCTGTATATAAATCATAACTCTGCTTTTCCTTAAACACAATCCTGTGTACCTTTCCCTTCATTAAGCAACTGATTATCATGCAACCTTCCTTGGATAATATTGAACTTCCATTGTGCTGCTTTGTTCCTAACTGATAATACAGTAATGCCCTCTTTCCCATAGTGATGATTACTGGGTAGCCTGATCTTTCCTTTACCCTGACTGTTGTACCATGACCCTTTTAATGCATCAGTGTAGCTCAATGCTATTGTTTCAGTGAAGTGAATTCTTTTGCTGAGAGAGTTGAAAAAGCACTGGAGTAATTGTAAGGGACCTGATGTCAAGTTAACACTTCTATCTTTCCAAACTTATACATCAGAGTGGGAAGGAAGAAGGGAAAGAGCAAAACTGCACATTGTCATGGCAATGTATAATGACACTGGGAAGGTAAAGGTTGTAAGTTAAAAAAAATAATACTACTCTGTGATAGCAGCTTTTGCATGTAGAAATGAGAAACAGGAATATGCTTCAAGGTTAATGTTCCTTATTCAATATTGTGTGCTGCAAGTATTCATTTATGTATGCTGAGTAACCAAATGCTAGAATTCTGTTCAAAATGTAGTAAGTCATAAGCATGTGCTTACTAAAGCAGGCCTTTGCCTTAGAGGGGTAGATTGATACTTACAGCTCTCCTAACTGTGGCTTGTAATATTTAAATAGGTTTCATAATAAAAAAACAACCCTTGTGTTTTAGGGCAATCATGCTACATAGTTTAAAGACTTAAGAAAAAACTACATTTCGCAAGCTGTAGTACATTTAGCTGCATTTAAGAGGCTGCTGGCTGCGTTTTGCTTCCTGTAAAAGAGACGATGGGATGACAAGATCACTTGCACCAGTTTTCCAGCACAGAGTTCTATGTGTTTCAACATAAACTTACCTTATAAGCAACTTAGGCTAAGGTGCTAGCGTTTACATGGAAGCATCCAAGTTTCATGTTATTTCTCTTTATTCCTGTGAAGGTTGAAATAACAAACAGAAAATGGGGTAGACAGGCTGCTAATGTCACTAACTAGCATACTTAGCTACACTTACCTGAATCAGGATCTTTACATCCAGACTAAATGAACTACTCAAAGACTGCTCAAGACTTGCTGACTGAAAAGGTACATTTAAGTCTCGGGAGCCTTTTGTGAAGGAAACTATGAAAAGCAGAGGTGTTTTCTGCTCTTTTTAGAATTTTTCACTCTTTCTTAGAAGGCTCCACAGTCAGATCAGATGCTCCATACTTCGAACCGAGCAACCTGATATCTGTCCATTTTATAATATTAAACTGCAACTTTTAACTTTTGAGAAGCAAAATGACATGTCTTCTATTTATGAATACTGTTAGAGATCCTTTAACATAGGACATGTGACAAATTAAACAATATCAAGGAACAATTATTTTCATTATGGTAGTTTTGGATAGACTGAGGGTTTTTGAGGTGTTCTTATGAGTCTTCTGACTGTATTCTGTGGTTCTTTGCAGTCAAGTTCTGCACTTTTAAGAAACACTCTTTTGAAGTATCTGATTATAATAACAACCCTAAGTTCTATATAAGTCTTGTACATCCCCACACTAGTATTTAACCTAGTTACTTCAAGCTGGGTTTAGGACACTCTTGGTAGCCTTCAGCTTTAAGTTTTGCTGAGTTACCTAAGGGGTACCTTATCAGAACTGATGATAAAGCAAGTCACGTAGTGTGAGGAGACTCTTACCTCACAATAGTGTAGACAGTAAGATTGTTGTGAAATGTCGTCTTAAGTCAGCCATAGAGATTAATGGGTCAATTTCATTGCTATTACATCTGGTTCCTAGCTCTCTGTAGCAACCTTAAATCAATGTTGGAACTCTTGCATCAGTTTTGAAATGCTGCTGAAAGATTCTGGGATCATATTTGGGAAGAGCTCCAGCTTAATCAGTGTCACATGAGTGTCCACAGCAGCTGTTGAAACACCTTCCCCTTTTAGGGTAGGAATTAGATCTTTTTTCCCTTTCCCTGAACTGCAGATCTTTCTGCAGTAACGACTCCCCAGTTTACTGTTTAGGCACTTTCCTCTCACTGCTTTGCCTGACAGTGTAAGAACAAATGCAAATTTCCTGGAAGACTCTACGTGTCAAGACTGACATTAATTAAACGACTTTTCAGAAGACCTCTCAAAATAATTGCCTTAAATTTGTGTTTTAGTAATACAGCAAATCCAGAAGACTTAACTACTCCTGTAAGAGATGGATCAAGTGTATCCAGTTGTATAATACAGGAAGTAAACTACAAGTTCCTTTCAAATATATCCTGTGACTATCTAAAGCACATTCAAAACAACTATATTTCTGTTGCTTTTAAACTGTGTTTTGTACTTTCAGTTTTAAATTGCCAATCTACATTGAAGGTGCTGTCTCCAGAAGATGGAAAAGCAGACATAGTAAAAGCTGCTCAGAACTTTTGTCAATTGGTAGCACAGCAGCAAAGAACATACACAGACCTGGATGTGAATGTGTTAGACAACTTATTAAGTAGTAAGTATGACATGGTCGTGGGGAAGAGGGGAAAGAGTATCAGATTTGTAACAGTTTTGGTTTCTAGTATATTTATTGCCTAGAATGTATGCATCTTGATGCTTAGGCTATCGGGGTAAGTTATGACTTGCTTTTAGGCTTCTGCTAAGAATTTCTTACTGGTCTACTCTCTTTTGAACTTTTTTCTTTAAGCAGAAAAAGGAAACTTTAAGCTATATTGCAGAGTCTTAGCTTTTCAGAGTTTACAGCCTCTGTGGGATGTTGTGCAGTGAGTTTTCTGAAAAAAAAGTACCGCAGGGATCACTTGAAACTAGACTGTTATAACTTAGGTTAACTTGCAGGCTAGCATGCTGCAAACCCGGGTATGGGCAGAGTCTTTTCCGGATCTAGTTACAGCATTTAAAGCTGTTACTGCTGCCTAACTACTGCCCTGAGTGCAGATGGTAGTGTACTTTATGATCTTTTTCTGCCGTGTAACCCACACTAGCTTAGTTATCTTCATTACTGATTCATGCAGATTGCTAACTCTGCGCTGAGGTGCATGGCTACGTGCAATAGCTATGAAAAGGGCAGGGCTGCCCTAATCTCACACCTGGGAGAAGTAGTTCAGAGCAAGCCTCCACTTCCCCAGTGGTGCTATAGAGCTGTAATAGTTGCTCAGCTTTCCTAGGTGGTTCATGCATGTTAATTGCAGCATAATTAGCTTGGCAGGGTTCAGGTTTCAGATTGCACACTTCATCTTGGATGTCTGCAGGCACACTATTTTAAGTGTGGCTTCTGTTAATTGGATATCAGAGTGATTATTTTTTTTCTTTTAAAATTGGTGGTCGACTGAATTGCTCTGCAGACTGACTGCTGTTGCAGTTTGGACACTTCAATCTCCACTTCAAACTGAATTCTATCCCTGTTGTCAGCATGCGGTTTGATAGCTTCTCACTAACAGAATTATTAAACATATTGAATAAGGTATCTGAACAAGTAACATAAGACATTTGTCCTGTTATACTACAAAGGCAGTTTTAAGGAAGTGAATAATTGCTTCTTTAAAACAGTCACTCATTTAATGAAAAACTGGTGAAAAATTATACCCATGTATGTATTTTGGCCAGTGATGTTTAACTGGAGTTTCTCAGACACTTACGATCTTTTGTCTGTGCATTTAAGTGTCTGGGTATGGTAAAAGTATTAGGTCCAGTCGTACATTGAATAGGATTCTTGTTCAAGTAATGCATGCTAGCTAAGCACAGAAAGAGAAATCTCCTAGACTTTGAAACTGTCAGATTAAGCAGCCTGTTTCAAAGTTTACACTTTTATGTGGCTAATAACTAAGGATAGTATTTATAACTAGTCCTGCTTATTAATTGGCTTGGTTTTGATGTTTGGGCCAGTTGGAGATGATCTATTCTTTCATGACTTATTTAGTAGCAGCTTATGAAACTACTTATTTTAGTTGTAAGCAAATTTAGTTTCTGTGCATCCTTAATGGAAAGATATTGAATGTAAACATCTGTGAGTTACTGATGTAAGATGTAATTAGTTCTGAAAAGCATTACTTGAGTAGCTTTATTTTTAGGGTTTGCATTCATGGTGACTGCCGTAAGTTTCTCGTTCTTCATATTTTAATTTAAATACCTGATAATGTAGGTTTTTAACTTTATGTTCATATTTAAGATGCAGTTATTGAAGTCTAATGTTGAAATGGTATGGTTCTAGCTTGTCATGTGGCGTTTCTGGTTCTTAATCCACTCATGCTCTAATTCTTACAGCTTGCATTTTCTTCAGTGTAAGAGTACTTTCTTATGAGCGATGCCTCAACTAACCAGCTTGTTTTCAGAAAAGTAGGATTAAAAAAAAGCTGCATTATAATATTGTCTCTACTTGCTGTCCACCTTCCCAGTAAAGAACATGACTATCAATTAAGGCTGTTGAAGTCGCCCTAAAAAAATCTATGTGGAGAAGAGAAGGGTAGTGCTATCAGCTCTAGAAATTCCTTCATATTCCCCTCTCAGAACTCCTGACCTAGAAGGGATGTTGCCAGTTTCCTGTCCCTTGAGTGTCCAAGCCTTTTGGCTTTTTTTTGTTTTTTTTTGAGTCCATTTCCAAATCCTTCTATCATGTGCTAAACTTGGAGAGTGCTGTAACTCTAGCAGCTCTGAAGGAGCTTCCACGTGTGAAGTATCTGTAGTGTTGATAAATTTAGGTAGAGAAATGAATGCAGAGTGGAAAGCTGTGTTTAGAGTAGGCTGTTCTGACAGTAATACTACAGTGTACATTTTCATTTTCCTTCAGATAGGAACCAGAAGGAAGTATTAGCATTAACTGGGCTCTGAAGGTCTTTCCCTGTTTGAAAAGCCATTGCAGTGTTGAAGATCCTGCCGCTGAACTGGCCAGCTGAGGAGTACTCAGCTACTGAATCAGCTGATGAGTAAAGCTGTCCACTTCCTCCAGAGTCCCCACTTCTAAGTATTCACTGCTTCCCTGCAAAGCTCTTTCATACTAACATGCAAGCTTCTGAACACATAAGTGGCTTTTGCTTTATAATTTTTTCTTAACTTTGGGATGAGATTTGGAAGATGGCACAAAGCAGTCATGTAAATACTTCATCCTTCCTCAGAAATACACATGCTTGGGAACATAGCTTCTTTACCTCTGGTAAAAAGATTACTGTTCCGATGATTCAGTGAGGAGGGAGGATATGAACTTTCTGAAGTCTCCAGCTTCTGTTTCAAAACCTGGGTGGAGTGAAATCTGATAGAACTGTAGTTTCCTGTTCTGTTATTCCCAAAGTTTAACTTCCTCTACAATTAAACTTAGACTTGTAAAAGGCTCTTAACTGGTTTGGGTGTGTTGGGTTTTTTTAAAAACAAGTGAGAAAACTGAGAAATAACATATGAAGTTCAGAACAAATGAGCAGTATTAAACTTTTATCTGTTAAAGGTGGGCGTTATGCAGTGTAAGCACTCTTGCTGTTAACTCATAGAATGAGTGGGTAATGGAAGGGGTGACAAGAAATAGCATGCGATAATTATGACTAATTGCAGCACTATAGCACAGTAGGGTTATGGCTGCTGGAATGCTTTTCAGATGAGGTAGGTAGGTGCATGAAGAACACTGTACCTTCTTGGGTCCCTTTGGGGTACTGTACTGGTTTTCACATGTTACCCTAATCAACTTGCTAGAATTAGCAGGGAAAGCTGGACTAATACTGTTCTAAGCGTATTGCCTGTCTGTCAATTTTAGCCTGGTCTAGCTCAGGCATGGCAGAAGTTTATGGAAGGGAGACTGTGGTTTGGTCACTGATTTGTCTTCAACATTAGAAGATCAATAGGATGCTCTCATCAGTGCAATGACAGTGACTGGGGTTTTAAGGTATGGGGAGTAAAAGTGTGGGCACCTAATGAAGTCTCCTTCAGTGTTACCTAGCCCTGCCCTGGGATGGGTCATGCTGTCTGCTTAGTAATGGGAGGGGGGAAAAAAAATGGCCCTGTCCTTCCTCACTCATCTAACTAGAAAGATTTCACCTGCAACAGTTTGTCTGAAACATTATAGTAAAAGTTGTTTTTAAAATTGTCTGTCTAGCTCCATAGTGAGACAGGAGCAATTCATCTGACAGGATTTTTTTTACAACTTGTTTTCCTAATGGTCTGCAATATCAAGTTGTTCTTAAGTTTGGATTTTTTTGGTGTTAATAGTCCTTTTACTCTACTTGACTACAACTCTGCGTAGTTAAGACTGCAGTAGGTTGGAGTCAGGGTACAGCATGTTCTATGCTACTAAAATAAAGTTTGCCAAGACAAAATTAGAACAAGTCAGGGTTAAGGTTTGCTGTTACTCAGAACAATGTAAGTGTTCCTATCACTTCCTTACCAAGTCTTTGAAAGTTACCTGATGTAAAAGTAACAGCCCGGATTGGCCTGCAGTGGGTACCTTAGCTTTTGCTTAGTTTGTCCTGCTCAGGTGGTGCAAGACCAGTCTGTCCTCCTGGGCTTTTAATTGTTAACTTGTCCTTAGGAGGGTCACTTCATTCAAAAAAAACCCAAATGCATTTAATGAAAAACCAGATGCCTTAGGGTTTAGAAATAAAACAAGTCTTCTGGTGAATTAAATAAAACCTAATTGAACTTGTTCTTACAGGTACAAATGGATTTCCTGATCCTGATTTAGTCTTGAAGTTTGGTCCTGTGGACAGCACGTTAGGATTCCTTCCATGGCACATCAGGCTGACAGAGATCATGTGAGTTGCGTATAAATACTGTGAAATGGGTTGGAATAATAACTAACTGTTGTGGTTAGTTGGCAACAGCTGGCAACTAAATACCACACAGCTGCTTGATCACCCCTTTCCCCACCCACCCTGTTGTGGGGTGTGGAGGAGAATCGGGGAAAAAAAGTAAAACCTGTGAGTTAAGAACAATTTAATTGAAATAAAATGTAATAACACTGTAATAATTGTAATGAAAAGGAAGACTACAAAAAGACAGAGAAATAAAACCCAAGAAAGACAAGTGATGCACAATACAGTTGCTCACCACCTGCTTACCAATGCCCAGCCAGTCCCTGGCAGCGATGGGCCCCTCCTGGCCAATTCCCCTCAGTTTATATACTGAGCATGACATTCTATGGTGTGGAATATCCTTTTGGCTAGTTTGGGTCAGCTGTTCCCTCTCGGCTCCTTGTGCACTCCCTCAGTGGCAGAGCATGGGAAGCTGAAAAGGTCTTGAGTTAGAGTAAGCATTACTTAGCAGCAACTAAAACTTCTTTGTGTTAACATCATTCTCATACTAAATCAAAAAACACAGCACTGTACCAGCTACTAGTAAGAAAATCAATTCTATCCCAGCCAAAACCAGGACAGTGGCTAAAGTCTTTGTGACTTTATGGAAAGAGGAGATCTGTCTAAACAAAGGTGCCTGGAGATTGATTTGAGAATATTAAAGAATTGTTAAATGAAACCTGTCAAGCATCCATTGTTGCAGCTTTAGCTATGGTTAGGCAACAGCAGGCTTTATTCTTCGGGCTTAAGGAACAACTTCTGTCACCATCTAGTCTCTGTGGTCCAATCCCAGTTCTGTCAGTGTTCCTTATGTGGGTTGAGTTGCTAACAGGTTTCTAACAGGGAAACTAAGAATATAAGGGAAATAAGATAATGCAAGATGATCATATCTCTGGATAACTTTCCAATTTTGAAAATAGCTGAACTGACTAGAGTTGCTGTGTTTCTTAAATCTGAGAGCTTTTATAGGGCACTTAAATGTCTGGGCAAACTTGTGCTTCTGCAGCTCTCACTAATGCGAAGTGCCCGGTGTGCTCTAATGGGTAGGCTTTGTTTTAGAGGGTAACACGGTGCTAACAGCTAGTTCAGTTACTAGAGTTGAGTGATAACAGTGTTGTTCTCAGCTTCACAAGGTTACTTAGACAACAGCTTGCTTTAAGTAGTGATATCCCTGACTGCCCGTACAAATGGTGCAGTGTTTATAAAAGCTTATTTTGACTCTTCTAACTTGCTTTCTCAGTTCTTTGCCTTCCCACCTGAACATCAGCTATGAAGACTTCTTCTCTGCCCTCCATCACTATGCAGCCTGTGAGCAGCGATGGGGAAAGTGACTTTTGGCTAAGCATGGAGTCAGGCTCTCTGTGGGAAGGAATTGATGTCTGTTTACAAGCACCTGTGACCCATAAGTCTGGTTCATAGTCCTTTCTTAATTTATCAACAGATTCAATAAAGTGTCTTACCTTTCTAGAGAGTCTGTGTGAATGCGTGAGAATCTATGGGGAGGGGAAAATTCACAGGTTATCTTCATGAAAACAAAGTTACTGTAAGCAAAACTGTTCAGAGCTGAATTACTCTCATTTTCATGTCCAAGTGACCAAAAGAACATGCAAGAATTAAGTCTTGTGAAATGTACAGGACAACATAAAAAAGAGTTCTGTGCCCTGAAGGTCCTTAAATCCAAGGAAGAACTTTCATGTTGGTTTGTTTCTTTTTAATTCTATATGGTCAGGCATTCTGGGGCAAATCATCTGGTTTATCTTCAAATACATTTACTATATAATATGTGAATTTCAGAGGGGACCATTTTGTTAACTGAGAATAGAGACTGCTACTTGGCTGTGATGACTAAGCCAGCAGTAGGTAGCAAGTTCTAGAAATACTGAGAAGATTCCATAAAAAGGAATGGCTGCTTCTATGGTAAGTGGATTAGGCATTCTGTGTAGCACTATCCATTTTCTCTCTCTCTTCGCCCCCTTCCTTCTCCCCACCCCCCCTTGAAGAGGTCAAATCATAGTATTGCTACAGCCCTGAATGAAATTTTTTTAGCATCAGGTTAGTTTTTCCGTAGGGACTAAGCATAAACAGTACTATGTATTGTTTGTATACCTATCTTCCCCATAAAATTCTCACTTAATGTGACAAGCTGGCTGAGGCTCTGGCATCACTTGCTGAAAAACCTGAAAACTGACTCTGTCCACTTCCATGGCTAATGTGACTTGCTTGTTGTGCTCGTGTACCCAGCAGGGAGTCTGGTTAAGCCTTTTGTTAGGTTTGTTCTGAACTGCGTGTTGGAAGTTTGAATGGGAGTCTGCAGCAGACAAGAAGATGAAGCTGCACTACAGTATCTCAAAACTGAGATAACTAAATAGCTGAATGGTCTTCATTGTGGAATGCCCCGTTTGGGTTACATTCCTGTTGTTGGAAGTAATTTGAAATTGGAAGTCTTTATAGCAGCATTTGGACAAAGCAATATCTTTAGAGCTGTATTACTGGAGATGAGAATTAATATTGCGGCCTTCCGCCCTACAGACTGTAGAACTGTTGGACACTTCATTCTGGAAGTGTTTCCTTATATTTTTTCTTTCCCCTCTTCAAAATGAGTGTTGCTTTATATCTCCTTTGGGATAGACATGTCACTAGAAGGGAAAACAACTGCTTTTAAAAAAGGGAATTGCCAGATTTTAAATGAATGCTGCTATGTGAAACAGTATATTTCAACTGTTGTAGCTTCATGTAGTGTTATAAAGGTGATTGTGTAAACTCTGAGTATGACAAAAACCTGCAGCTAAGATCAGATTGCAGTTACAGGAAAGAGCTGTGGTCTACTTCATCTCATAAAAGAGAAGGGGATGTTTAATCAATTAACTAATGTTTTTGACATCAAATAACATTCTATATGAGCTGGAATGTTCAGAGCACAGTTGGCTGCCTTTTGCAGACTGGTCTCTGATGTTTACCAGTTACTGTGTGGCAGAGAAGATGAACAGTTGTGCAGTGTTTCCTGGGTTCTGTCATTGCCATAGGAAAGCTTTCTTGCTGAATGTTAATTGTGGGGAGCCTGTTGGAAGCTACCTGGAGTACTGAAGTTTATCTGTAATATTAATTTTGTTTCTTTAAAATGTAAGGTTGTGTTTAAGTTACCATGTGTAAGTGTTACTGTGTCACTGAAGCAGTTCTGGTGCTGGCAGTAAAGATATAAAATGGGAAAAGCCTAGTTTAGTCCTCAAAAGTAATCTATTTTTTATATGTGTATCAAACTGCCAAAGAATACTTCTAATACCTGAGCTCCCCTCAATCCTCAAACTTCTGCCTATCTCAACTAAAAAGACTTGTTTTCTACTGGAGATGGGTCTCAAGGTCTAATATTTGTCTATAGAGGGATGCTTAATGAAACTAAAATATGATTAGTTCAGCTGCATTTGATTCAACTTAATCAAATCTCTTCTGATGGCTAGTTTAATTGTGAATGAAGTGTTCCTCCTGGAATTAATGTAGTTGAACTAATCCATGTTATCACTTAGTTGGGGTTATTTTACTGTCCCTGTGTGGGCAATCTTCAGTGAGCTGTGCCAAATGCACTGTGCATATCCACAACTTGATCTCTGAATGTATGTCATTGCAGTTAGCACCTCTCCCTGCCTTGTTCTGTGTGAAGGTCTGTGGTATAGCTGTGACATGCTGTATGGCTGTAGTCTCTGGGTACCTGTACATAATGTGTAAAACAAGTTTTTATGATTAGGGAATCAATTTATTGAACTTTATTATTGAAAGTTAAATCTGAATCTGTAAACCAAGAAATCAATAAAAGACTATAATCTTTCTACAGGCTATGGTGATACATGAACGCTTTCGCAGGTTTGACTGAGATGTAATCTTACTCATATTGCTACATCACTCTGGGAAAGTAGAGAACTTAAATGGCATGCTCTTAAATTGCTTTCTGTGTTGTAAGAACTAGACAGATTGTCTACTACTTCCAACTTCATAGAAGCTAATGTGTGAGCTTTTATGGTAAAGCATTTACTGTAAAAAATATGGTAATAATAATAAAAAAAAACCCACCAAAAAACCACCAGAGAAAGAAAATCAAGCCCTTTTTGATTGCCCTGGGAACTTGCTAAACTTGTTCCTGGCTACTAAAAAGCTTGCTTCCTGGTGCTGAGTCAGTCCTGAACCTCGTGCTGGGCTCGGCTAGCTGCCAGCTCTCTCCTTTGGAGCATGGTGAAGCTGAGGACATGGTGTAGAAGAAGCCTCCACAGCCTGCGGGGTGCCTGGGTGCTGAGCATGAACCCTTTTGAAACGGGAAGTTAGTGTTCAGGTAAGTTTTGAAAAAGTACTGAGCGTCGTGGTGGGTACCAAGCTGAGCATGAGCCAGCCCACAATGAAGGTCAGCGGCCTTCGGGGTTGTGTTAAGGTGAGCGTTGCTAGCAGGTCAAGGGAGGTGACCCTTTCTACTCAGACCTGGTGAGGAATCTGGAGTGCTGGGTCCAGTTCTGGGGTTCCTTGGTCCAAGAGAGAGGTGGGCCGCTGGACCTAGTCCAGCAAAAGGCCATGATTATGCTGGTTAAGGAGTGGCGCTTCAGTTGTACAAGCAGAGGCTGAGAGAGCTAGGACTAAACAGCCTGGAGAAGGATCAGGAGGGATCTTGCCAACGTTTATAAATAAATGAGGGAGAGGGAGTAAAAACAGCCTCATTCTTCTTGATGGTGCTTACTGACAGGCTGGGCGGCAGTGGGTGCAAATTCAAATATAGGAGAATCTATGTAAACATCAGCAAAAACTTCCTCTGAGGGTGGTCGGAGAGTGGAGGAGGTTGCCCAGAGAGGTTGGGTGCTGGGCTAGATCATCTCTGGAGGTGTCTGCTAACCTCAGCTGTGCTGTGAAATGGAGAACTGGGTCGGCAAACAAGTTACTTTACAGAGAAGGGAGTTTTCAGCGAATAAATAGTCTGCTGTTGCCAGAATTCAGCATATGGTGCTTCCATGCTGGCTTTTATCTGCATATGCTTCAATCTAGAGGAAAGCCCTAGGTGGTGGAGCACTATTGGCGGGCTGGCACACTCCATTCACAACAGTGAAAGAGCATGCTGGGCACGGGCAGTGGTGAGTTTTCAGTAGGCTTGCCAATTAAAAAATCCCAACTATTGACAGAAAAAAATATTCTTTGTTCAGGTATTTTGTGATAGAGGCTCTTTGTTGGAGAATGTGATAAGAGACAGGTTTTTCTTCCTTCATTCCTTAGCAAATGCTGCTGGCACTCTGTTTCCTTAGATATGCAAGTTCCTGGTAAGAAAACTCATGTTATTGAAGGTAAATCTTTGGTATGCCCTCGATGATGCCCAAAATTTGTTACCATGCAACTCAATAGACAGCAAATGCAGAGGAACGAGCATGGCTTTTCACCAAATTGGCTTACACCTAGCTTCACGCTTGCCAGCATTAAGCTGGCTCTTAAAAAGCTCTTCGGTTGCCTCTGGTGCATGTGGAGTTATTACTTGCACGCATACAACCTGCCTGTAAAGGTTAATAGTAGCTTCCGAACTGGAGCTGGCTCTAGGGCAGTGTTAGGTATGGTGCTGCTGGGGCTCTCCTACCTCAGCTGGTTTTTAATAGAGTCAGCGATGATGGCTCGCTGCAGTTAATCTTTGGTATTGAAATTACAAATTATTAGAGGTGTCTGGATGGTGGAAAATTCAGCTTCACTTGCCCCAGTGTGAGAGCCCCCATTAACTACTACTCTCTTAACAAATTTCTTAACAATTACTACTTCTCTCTTAACAATTTTGTCAAATTTCTACATCTTTCCTCTTTTTTTTCCTTTCCGGTGGTACACAGTAGTTTAGCAAAGGAACTAGATGAGGTTCTGAAATAGTTGCTTTGCAGTGGGGAATCTGGGGACATGGTCGATGCTACAGCTGTTACAGGAGTAGGCCTACAAAGCAGCTCCTGAAATTACAGTGATTTTTAGGACTTCTTTTTATGAATGTGCATTGAGGAACCATACAGCATAGCATGCTGCATTGAGCGAAGACTGGTAAGCAAGCAGAATGCAAAGTAAAGGTCATTCCTTTAAGAAGAAAGTATATTCTTACACGCTTACATCTGTAAGTGCTTTCTAAAGTACTTCACAAAAGTGACAAAAAAAGAATAACCTGCTGGTTGGATTTCCAGTATATTTCATGAATTCAGCTTGTGTGAAATCGTAACTGCCCTGAATAGTCTCAAGTTTGGTTTTTTATACTTAAAAACATCCTTTTTAAAAAAAAACGTTGGTTGTTTTTCCACTTGAATTAACGTGATATTAAATGTTTATTCATTGGCACTGAAAGGTAGGTATAACTATAAAAACCAAAGCGTATGTGCAGATAGTTTTAGCCTCTGTCTGCTGATCCCGATGTATCAGCTGCCTTGCAGGTGGGCTTTGCCCCACATTGCCAGCCAGGACTGTGCTGCCCAGGCAGCAGCTTTGGCAGGAGCAGTGCTGGGAACATGGGGACAGGCGTTCTGCTTCCGCGTGGTGCCTTCCATGCTGCCATTCTTTCAGGTGTCACAGCCGCCCAGTGCTCTGCTCACTGGGAGCTTTCTTGGAAGAGGTTCTCACTGCTGCTCCTGAGCGCTCAATGCAACAGCAGGAGCCTCGGCTCAGGAGCGAGGAAGGCACTGGAGAATAAGGCTGAATTGCAGCCCATCCTATGCAAAATTTTGCAACTAGTCTTGCTGTGAAGGTTACCATTTGTCCAATTTCGACCACACCGTGAATGACTGTAAACAACTTCTAGATCTCTTCCAGGAGCTAAGCTACTTTTGATAAGTTTGAAATGCTAAAGCAAATGAATCAAAGGCCATGCTTTAAACCCCTACACAATTTCTTTTCCTCAGATTTGCCAAATTAAAAGGGAGACCTGCAAGCCCTTCCTCTGCTGTATGTTTGTCTGTGTTAAATGATGCAAGACCTCCCTGAATTCCACTGAATCACTGCTGAGAGCCATAGGATTATTCCTTAATTGCATCCAAAACAACTTTTTAAGATGATGAATAATATTATGTACTATACAGAAGCATGCCTCAACCCTAACTTTGAAGTGCTTCACAAATTAATATTTAATGAAACCGTTCGCCTTGAGGTTTTTGCTGTACTATCTAACTGGCTGAATATGAACACAAGCCAGGGCTCTTTCATCTCCCTGACAAGCCTTGCTGCTTTAATACAGCATATTTCCTCTGACCGTGTGCAGCCAGTTTGCAGTACTGTTGTTTTCTACACATGTATGCTTGACCTGCAAAAATACTGCCTCTCCTCTAAAAAAAAAAAAAAAACCAACAACAAAACACCCCCCAGCAGAAGACCCTAATGGATTGGTCATATAGAAAACATATTTTAGGAAAATGTTTAATTGAGCTAAACATGACTAGTATACCAGTTTTGAAATATGGTTTACATTGTAAACATTAGAAGCCCAGTAGCTGATAAACTGAAACAACATTTGTCTACTCCTTGGCTGCAAGGATTTATTGTAATTTCAATGGAAAATTTCTCTCTGAGCCAGCTGTCAAAGCTAAAAGCTTCCCATTAGATTTTGTGCCATTTTGTTGGCAGGGTGCCTAATATTTTTTTTTTTGCGAGCATAAAGGTGTCCGAGAATGTCATTTCAAAGGGGCCCTCTCTCTAAATCTGGCAGTGCAAAGATGGTTTTGTTAAACTGATGTCATGAGTCATTCTGCAATTTACAATATTTAAAGTTGAAATCCAAATAAAGTCTCCTTTCTGTCATGACAGAGCAGTCACACTGTTGGAATCAGAATTTCAGGAGGACATACGGGTGTTATGGAAATAACAGTATCTCACACAGAATTAAGTATTGTACTGGCGTGGTGCTGAAAGAAAGCAGAGTAAGATGACGATGAGAATCACAGAATTGCAGGAAAATGTTGCTGGGGAGGAGGATGGCTGGAGATCACCCAGTCCGACCCAGGGTTTGGGTTTTCTCAGTCCCTGCCAAGTCTCGCTTGCAGAGCTGGGCCTGCTGTAACTCAGCACCCTGAACTGGCAACTGCCAAGCAAGAACTCGGGAAGGTTTTGGAGATGAGGCTGAGTGTTTTCTCATGGACACTGTCGGATCAAGACTGTCACACACGTCTGGGGCTGGAAAGGAGACGCCGAGGTCTTTGGGAGCTGCCGTGGGAGGGCCCTGGCAGACACCCCTCTTGTCTGCACAGAAGCGGCTGTCGGTGCCGTTTCTTTTAGAGCAGAAGCCTGGATTTTCACAGACTCAACCTGTGGATTTTATGATTAGCTTGCATATTTTCAAGTAGTTGGAACCGATCAAAACATCTGTAATTTCTCTCGTGTGTCAGTGCCAGCCCACAAAGCCTGCCTCAGGGGCTGTGGTGGGCGCCGTGCGTGCTGCCCTGCGGCAGGGTGGGCTCAGCTCCTTGCCCCGCCGTGGCTTTGGCCATGCCCCAGGAGGGCAGGGCTCCCCCCACGCTGTCTGGCAATACCGAGAACCTTTCCTACCCCTTGGCTTCATTACTGAAGTCCTGTCCAGACTGCATGAGCCTCTCTGTGTAAGTATATTCTAGAGGCATAAAACAGCATGCCTGATGATGATCACTGCCTTGAAATTCTCTCCATGTAGCTGCTTCTGACCATGTTTTATTTAGCTGGCTGGCTATGGCAATCCCTGACCTGAAAGCCTGCAGGCTCCTCCACTCAAAGCAATTCCAGACACTCCTCTGAAGGTTATCTTGACTTAGTTCTCCAACCGCTTGTGCCCAGGAAGGAGCTGGGCATAGCCTGCCTGGTCCACCTTGGGGAAGGTTGAGGTGAGGGTAGTGCCTGCCAGCGCCGCATCAAGGAGCCCTTCATGGCTATGCCGTGTCTCCCAGCCACAGCTCCCCACCCCAAAACCTCCAGTCGCCTCGTCCTCACCTCTGCAAAACCCTGCTCCTCCTGTGTGGGCAGGAAGCCTCTGCCTGGCCCTGCACATCCCTTCTGCTCCCGCATGACTCATGACTTGACAAGAGAATGTGCTGAGGACCAGCTTCTTCCCTTGGAGCTGCCCTCATCTTGCAGGGTTCCCCCGCGCAGGCAGAGCCATGGGGGAACACTCCTCTCCATGCAGCAGGCTCCCAGCAGCAGCCTGTGGTAGCGCAGCTGCAGCCCTCGCTAGTATGGCGTTCAAGTTCTTGATCTCCAAATCAAGAAGTCTATCCTCATGAAGGAACTTTTTCCCCAAAATTAAAAGTTGGCTTACTCTGAACATGAGCGTGTGGTTTTATTCTTAGTGAATCTTTAAAATATATGAAATGTGTGGGAGGTGACAGCAATGCTGGAAAATGAGGTTTTAGGGGGACGTTTATTTTCAAAGGAAAGGGGAAAGAAAATTAAATTTCTATTTATGCATCATCTCTAGTATGAATGTAAAAGCACACAGGAATGGGAGTAAAAAGCTAAAACTTATACCCACACCAGCTCAGCTGCATTGCACACATTGTATATGTGCAAAAGATCTGATTAATACCACAACAGTTGTGCAATAGAATCAGTTTAGTACTGCTGAGATTTATTGCTTCGTGCTCTCCCTCATTTTACTGGTGGTGGCATTTAAATCCTAATACGCTGAGTTTGTGTTTACCAAGTTTATCGTACATTTCTATTGAGACCAGGTCAAATAAATCCACCTTTCCTACAGCAAAGACCTGTGATTGTTACTGCAGGTAAGACTCTGCACAGTGTCTTGCCTTTGCAAGGCACATATAGAGATGGGGAGAACTGTTGCAACTGTTTGCATTGCGTACAAGCTTGTGCAGCTTGTGGAGAAGGTTGGTGAGACCTGCAGACACAAGAGACAGCAGCTTTCTGCGCAAGACTTTGGCATGTGCATTCAGAGACCTTGACCTCACTTCTGTTTGCATTGTATTCGTAACTACAAATCTGAAACAACATTGCTCTTAATTTCTGCTCTTTTTAGCACCTGTGAAAGTGCTGGTTTTCTAGGGGACCAGGGAGGTGGAAGTCACTTTGCACACCAAGCTCCTCGCAGTTGTTAGGTTTTCCTATGCATAGACTTAGAAGTAAATTAATTGTCTAGACAATCAGTGAAACAGCTGCTAAAGCCTTGCTAAAACTCTAAATAGCTGAGGCAGTGGACAGCAAAGTTGCAATCCAGTCATAACCCAGAACACTGCTTTCAGCTATTAAGGTGCTCGACCCCACTTCCCAGCACTCGCTATGCTGTGCTGGAAGTCGAGAGGGCAGGGTAACGTATGAGGGCAGAGGAATATATGAGGATATCTCCACAAGAAAGGAATTATCAGCTCTGAAAAATAAGGCAAGCTTTTAGAAAGCTCCTTGTATGTGATGTTAGCAGCCCTCGGCAAGCAACCAATGCCTTACAGTAACAGCTGTGTCAGTCTAAGGAGTGCTGTCGGGAAAAAGGGAGTGTCTAACTAAGTCTGAGGATCACTTGTGTTTTATTCATAAAGTGAACTCTTTCTCATAGTGTATTAAGGAGGCAAAAGAGAAATAGGGGGCCAATGGGAGACCTGCCTTGGCTTCAGGACAGAGCTGTGCGCTGTGTCTCAGGTGCTGGCATTCAGAGGTGATGCTGAGCACAGCACAGATGAACACAGCACTGTAGCTGAGGGCAGAGCAGGGCTGCGTCCCCCCCTCCGCCTCCCTCGGCCCTCTGCAGCACAGACCAGCAGGAGCGATGGAGTGTGCAGCCCCGTGCCTGTGACCCCTCGTCACCGGCTCCAAATGGCTCACCTGCAGCATCACCAGAGCATGCCTGTGGAGCTCTGCTCTCTGGCTGCCCTCCGGCAATGTGTGGCAGGTCAGGTTTAGCCCCCCAGGTGCAAAAACCAAGCCCCTGCTAACAGAGGGCATGAAGCAGGCTGAGCACAGGTCATCCCCAAACACACAAGGCAGATAAATGACCAGTTCTGAGGATGTGCCACACTTCAAAATGTGCAGAGATCCCAAAAAACAGACAGGTGGTTTTTCTGTACTGATTTATCACAGGCCTTTCTTTACATGATACCACGAGTTGCTTTTGTTTGAGCAACATGTAGTACAACCCCATGTTTTGGCTGTGCCAGGAGTTTTTTTTCCCTGCAGTATGCAGCCAAAACAGTTCTTATGAAAGTGTAAGTGCTATTTAGGCAAAGCTCACCCACCTCAAATACTCTGCCAGAATCCGTCTGAGCCATCTGTAGTGGGTTTACATGGCAACGTTTTGGTAGTAGGAGGTCTACAGGGGTGGCTTCTATGAGAAGATGCCAGAAGCTTCCCACATCCAATAGAGCCAATGTCAGCTGCCTCTGACATGAACCCACCGCTGGCCAAGGCCAAGCTAATCAGTGACAGTGGTGGTGCCTCTGGGACAGTGTATTTAAGAAGAGGGTGTGTGGGGTGTAGGGGTGTGTGGGGTGTGTGTGTGGGGGTGTGTGTGGGGTGGGGTGGGGTGGGTGGGTGCCTGTCTGTCTGTCTGTCTCTGTGTGTGTCTGTGTCTGTCTGTATGTGTGTGTCTGTGTGTGAGAGAGAATCTGCTCAAAAAAAAAAATAATGCAATGGAAGAGAGGAGTGAGAACATGTGAGAGCAACCACTCTGCAGACACCCGGGTCAGTGCAGAAGGAGGCAGGAGGTGCCCCAGGCACTGCAGCAGAGATGCCCCTGCAGCCCCTGGTGAAGCCCATGGTGAGGCAGGCTGTGCCCCTGCAGCCCACGGGGGGTAACGCTGGAGCAGGTACCCACCTGCAGCCTGTGGAGGACCCCACGCCAGAGCAGGTGGATGCCCCAAGGAGGCTGTGACCCCGTGGGAAGCCCACACTGGAGCAGGCTCCTGGCAGGACCTGTGGCCCCGTGGAGAGAGGAGCCCAGGCTGGAGCAGGTTTGCTGGCAGGACTTGTGACCCCACAGGGGACCCACACTGGAGCAGCCTGTGCCTGAAGGATTGTGCCCTGTGGAAGGGACCCACGCTGGGACAGTACATGGAGAACTGTCTCCCAAGGGAGGAAGCCCACACTGGAGCAGGGGAAGAGTGTGAGGAGGAAGGTGCCGCAGAAACAAGGTGTGATGAACTGATCACAACCCCCATCCCCTGTTCCCCTGTGCTGCTGGGGGCAGGAGGCAGAGAAACTGGGAATTAAGTTAAGCCTGGGAGGAAGGTGTTTTTTCTGATTTGAATGGTAATAAACTAATTTTCCCCAAGTCGAGTCTGTTTTGTTCATGACAGCAATTGCTGAGTGATCTCCCTGTCCTTATCTTGACTCACAAGCCTTTTGTTATTTTTTCTCTCCCCTGCCCAGCTGAGGAGGGGAGTGATGAAGCAGCTTTGGTGGGCACCTGTGATCCAGCCAGGGTCAAACCATGACACCGTCACAACCCCTGCTGCTCACTGTGTTGTTGTTTCTGGCTTGAGGGCCAGGCTTATCCACCTTTTCCAGTTTTTAGAAGCTTGCCAATGTAGCTGTGCTCGTTCTAATCACAATTTCAAATCACCCTGGAGTTGGTTCCTATTGTTTTAACAACAGCCTCCTGCATCTTTGGGGACAGATCAGATGTGAACCTAAACCTTGGTACAATGAATAGAAATGGTTCTGCCTATAACAAAACTTGTCTTGTTGGTTGGTTGTGTTTTTCACAGTCTTAAGAACAGAGTCTTCTTGAGTATTAATCCCTGTAAGTGTATTAGATGTATTTTGTAGGAGAAATATTAAAAAATAATTGTTTATATTTTTGCAGCTGGAGTTCCATTTCCTCATATCGCATCCACGGTACCAACAGGGCAGTATGAACTGATTGATTGATGGCCTCGGGCTGCCACCTCCTTACCTGGAATCTCTCAAAGCAAACTGTGTACCTGGGGGAGCAACCAGCCTGGTGTTCCCAGGAAGTGCTGGAGCTGTCGCCTGTGCTCTGTGGGCACAGTTTCTGCGTGGAACAGAAGTGCAACCCCGGCTGCAAGCCTGAGGCTTAATGCACCCTGCAGACACAGGCGCAGTGAATCTTTGTGATCTTCCACAGAAGCATCACACCTATTTCTATTGCCTAAAGACAGTGCCTGGTTTGAATTACTGTGTGGTAGCTCTAGGGAGGAGGTTGCTGGTGCAGAAAAAACAAACAGATGGTGGAAGCACCCAAATTCTACTTGGACAAAATATCCAGAAGAAAAAAGAGGGCTTATTTGGGAAACCTGCGTGAGTAGCCCCAGTGCTACTGTGTCCCAAAAGATCAGCTCTTGCTTTCACCTGAGAACATCACCTCTTCTAGTCCTTAGCATTTTGTTGATCAATGTGGAAGAATAATTCCACCTTTGATTACTATTTTGCAAACAACGCACAACTAGAAAATATAGGTCACTAGGTGTTTTACAGTAAGACATCCACCACCAGATAGCATCAGCTTTGACATTAAATGGGAGACATAACCTACACTTACTCATTTTTATTATGGTTGTAATAAAGATGGCTCAGGTAACTCAAATCCCCACAGCCAGAACATACCATCTGACAACAGGCCCACGAAGGACCTATCATAATATTATTCTGACCTTAAATTGTTTACAATCTTATTCTTCAGGGCATCATGTCAGCTTATCTTGATCATTACACCTCTTGAATTGGGAATCAATTAAATGTTACTTGATCTCTCTACTCCATAGTATGCAGTTTATTTTCGTGCAGGAAATGAAAACTGCAGCATGATCGTATCATCCTGCACTTTTGATTTCCGCTGTATATAAATCTGAATAAATACTGCTGCTTTGACATGTTTAGAACAATACTTGCCAAAAATACACGGTTATCTTCAGTGGCCTAGCCTAGTTCTCCAGGTCAAAAAAAGCTTGCATTTTTATTGACGTAGAATTGCAATATTCCCAAACAGTGTGATAACATCCTCTTTAATATGTTAGATTGTCAGTCTAAGAAGATTATGACTGAAAAGTCGAAGAGTAAGTTGTTGTGCAAAGAGGTTTGGATTCCTTTATTTTAGGAATTTACTTTGAATATTTGCTTTGCTATGTTAGAGTACATCATGTGTTGAACAAAACCCCAGCTTTCTAACAAAGACCATTTGTGAAGAAAGCGCAAATGCTGAAGGAGTTAATGTGAACATAGGGGGCACCAGCACCCCTCTGAAAAGAGGAAATTCTAGGAAGGCTGTTGGAAACGAATTGAGCAGTAGTACACTAAGAAAAAAGGAGCATTCAAAATTAAAATCTCCACTTTAAATCTGTGCCATTTTTTAATGCACAAGGTTCTGCAGATTCTGTGTTCAGCCAAAAAAAGCATAAACCAGAAGATACAAATGTTTAGGTGTGAAACTTCCGTTATCTGACCTTAGGGAAGAAGCAAACGGCTGCAGAGCATCCACTGCTACTCTGGAGGGAGCAGGATCTCTGCAGAGGTGACTCTGAAGGTTACGGTATTGTTGAACTGCAAGCAGCAAAGTGGAAAGCAAGAAAAGGAAGATTAACATCATATTGATTGCAGATCATGTTTGGGTTTTTTTTATATATATCTTTTTAGCAGCAGACTAGTGATGAAAGTCCACCTGGGGCTGTCCTGTGGGAATATGACATTACATGTGTGAGCTTAATTCAATCATCTCTAGGCTTTTGCAGTCAAACTCTACTGTTCTAGGGGATAGTGTCCAGTCCCCAGACTATTATAAAGTGAATCTGGTTTCCACTTCCTTTTATCTTTAAAGCCTCTTTTGTTGTTTGCAGGCTGATAGAAGAAAGTCGCTTGCAAAGGGACGGAGCAGGTTTTTTAACATCAGAAACAAGGACAACAGGAAGACATCCTATACTGCAGAACCTGCAAGCATGCAAAAAATGAAAGTTAGTGATATTAAAAAGAAAATCAGAAGGAGCAGGTTCAAAGCACATTGTTCCATAACATTTTTTTATCAACAAACAGTTGTGAGGGGGATGGGTATGGCACAGTGCTAAGTTTGGAGATAAGTCATAAATTCAAATAAAAAAAGAATGAAAATTTTCTGGCCACATAGAAGCTGCATGTCTAGTACACTCCACCCCCACTCCACCTCCCATAAATAAAGTGGAAAAAAACCCTAAAAGGCAAGGTTTTTCCATGACTAGTCAGAATACTATTTTTTACTGTTCAGCACAATGCTGAGCTGGCATCCAAAAACCCCCTGAATTGCAAAAAATGAACTTCCAAGACCAACCCATGCTCTCAGAGACCCAGCCTGAAATAAATACAATTTTTTAAAAAGCGCTGAGCATCTTCCAGAAGCTCAGGCTTTTTGGGACAGTTAACACTACTGACCACTTTTCAACATTTTGTGTAGAATCTTGTCTGCCCTTAACGCAGTACCTTTACACTGCCCAGACTGGCAGCAAACCCGAAACCACTGGCATTGGGGTGCTTTGGGCTGCACCTCTTCTCCAGGGAGCTGCCAGCTTTGGGTACTGCTACTACAGCTCCTGTGGTTTAGTGCTCAGCCAAGGGCACCGGGGCGCTTTCAGTCAATGAAGAGTTGCAACAGAACAATATAGGGGAAAAATAAAATATTCCATAACTGTAGCAGATTTCAAAGCGATGGAGAATGCATTGGGTCTATAAGGAAGCTTGGGAAATATCTGATATTCCTGGTTTTTACACTACAATTTCTAACATTATAAATCAATCCTATGATAAAATCGAAGAGTTGCTGTGAGTGTAAAGGAGAATGGAGACTGTTGTTTTGGTGTATCCCTATTGCAAACGCCGAGTCAGAAATTCTGAACTACTCTTCCTACAGAAAAAGGGAGCTGCAGAAACTGGCCATGTGCTCCTACTTCATGCTGGAAAAATTTCTCCAAAGTGGCTTTCAGCTTTCAAAAGCATATTTTCAGAAAAAAACAACTATGGGCACTCAGATACCAAGAGAAGATACCCTTTGCTCTTACAGCCACGCCTTGCCCTAGGCATGCGTATTGTGGTTAGAGTACAAGTTTCACAGTCCAGTGTCACCTCTGAGTCACACAGAGAAGCAATTCTGTTGGCCTTGCTGTACTGGAGCTTGGCCACTCATGGACTTGGGCTTCCTCACCTGGCCTAAGGTCACTGTGAAATTTAAAACATGCCTTCATCTTCTGAACAAAAAATACAAGTTATTCCTAGGATGTCTTTTCTAGTGTGTTTGTATTTGGTTGGTGGTGATTTTGTTACACTAGTGTGCTTTCCCGATGCTCAGAATCATCCTGCAGGTGACTGTTTGGAAACTGTTCCCACAAAAGCAGGCTGCCTTGTCTCTGTACCCTCTCAGAAAATGCTCACGGCAGCCCAGGCGGCACAGGCTGTGCATCGCAAACCTGTCACTGCAGCAGGTATGGCAGAGAGAGAACTGGCAACGCCAAATGTCTGTGGGAGTTTAAAGAAGGAAAATCACAGGAAAAAAAATCCATTAAGAGCTGTTAGATGCAAAGAAAACACCTCTAACTCAGGCTGAATACAAGCAGAGGCTGGAAGGGTACCATATATCGTCACTCAGGTCTTAACGCTCTTCCCTAGTCACCTGCTGCAGGCTCCTGCCAGAGGCGACGTCCTGGACAGTCCTGGGTTTGGCCCAGTAGGGCCATTCTCAGGTTCTTGTTAGAGCAAGCGTAGAAACCTCCTTAAGCCTATTAAACATTTGTCTTGAAAGACCTGGCATATGGTGCTGACATACTCTGCCCCTCAAGAGCCAGAAAAGCATCTCCAGCTCCACAGCTTGCAGAGTCGGTATCATCCTGAAGGCTTTTGGAGTATTTTATTCAATTAGGACAATCCTATCCTCAGTGACTAAACATTTGGTTAATGCCTTCTTTTCAGAAACGTTGAGAGCACATTGCATTTCCAACACGGGATGAAAGCTCGTTAACCATTTGTTATTTTGACCATAAGGACTGAAGTTAAAAGTTTGTGTAAAAGATGGATGTCAGCGGGATAACAGCTGGATCGTTTGGGATGGAGCGGATACATACTGGCTCCTTCAACAGCTGCTTCCCAGGTGCACATATGCTTTCTCGAATTTTGATAAGATGTGGAATTTTTCTTATAAAAAGTAATATTGGGTTTGGCTGTTATTTGGACTCCAGTGGAAAAAAATTAACAATTTTAGCTCTATTTGAATTTATGTTCAGAAATTTATCAGCATCTTTTTCCACTTGAACCTCTTGAATTGAGGCCGTGGAGGAAGGAAACTTAAAAAAACACAGGAAGCCTTGATCATTATTTAGGAAAGAGCAGCACACAAAATTAATATCCATGTACCTTAGACACTTCATTAGATTGCTTTTCTTATGCTGTATAATTTTGCCTCTAAGGTCCCTTCCTCACCTTTCCTTCCATCTACATTAAGCAAAAACTTAGTAAAAATATTTCTAGGAGGTACATCTCTGACAGATGTTCAAGTGATAAATATTTGCAGTCAGGGTAATTAGCAAAACCAGTGTAATTTTGTTGATATAGGATCTTTCTGTATTTTGTATTTTTGTGCAAACACGTAACTCTGGAAAATAAATTTGTCTTAATCAAAGAAAAAGTAATTAAAAAGTTTGTAACTGAAACTGTTGGCATTGCTTCTGAATGTCACAAAAATGGGATCTCAAGCAAGGCATGATGCTTTTCAAATGTACTTAAGATATATAAAATTGATTGAAAATTTCTATGCTTGAAATGATGTATGTAATGGAAAGCATGCACACTGCTTTAATTCACTGCAAAAACTAGCAAAGCAGAAAGGAGAAGAATTATATAGCTAAATCAAACACAGAGAGACATTGAAAGAGATGAGAAGGCAAGACTGCCTTTTAGCAACAGTGCTCTAAACCCAGGAAGACTGAACAACAACTTGCACGTGGAGGAACTGCTGAAGGAAACACACACATCTATTAGGGGGTGGGATCACTGCTGTCTCACGCTTCTCAGGGCATTTCCAGGCTGGCCAAGCTGCAAATGATGTAAAAAGGAGGTTGCTTTTACATAGAAATGTTTTCACTTTTTTCTTAAAATTACTGTCAAAAAAATGGGGTGTGGGGAGAGAGAACAATATATGTTTGTAGTCTTCCTTATAAGAAATAATTAATCCCTGCCTAGATGTTTTATTTTCATTCTTCCTGACCTTCCAGACTTCTGGCTCTAGATTAAGCAGGAGTGATTTACACCAGATAAGATCTGGGTGGAGAACTTTTACCTGAACCATTGGCTGAAACCTGCAGTGGACCTTATTCGTCACTGATGAGGAGTATTTCCGTGCACCGGAACTGAAAAGACAAGGAGCCTTCCTTTCCAACATTTTGACTTTAAAAAATCTCTCTCCCTTTGGGTCTATTTTCTTCTGGAGAAGCAACCACTGATGGATTCATGCTGTGGGGAAAAGAAAATGTGTTCTTCACCTTTTCCTTGCCAAAGTGCTTGTGTTTAGAAGTGTGCAAGGCCACGCAGGCAGAAAACCTTCGTGACCACCAGGGAAGTGATCCTGCCTCTGCTGTGGGAAGGCTTTCCAGGTGACGGAAATTAATTAAAATCAAGGGGCTAGAAAACCCTGTATTCCTGGCTGCTTTACTACATTAAACAGCACATTTCCCACCTGGCACACCTGATAGGCTATGTGAGGTGTTGTGCGGATGGAAGCGCTGGGTGATGCTGCCTGAACCCTCAGCAGGTGTTTGCAGCAGGAGAGGCTTCACGCAGGGAGAGCCGGCAGGGCCTGGATTGCTTTGCAGACTATGGATGGCAGGGGAAAGACAGCAAGGAGCCGTGAGAGCTCCTCCGGTTTGTTCCTTTGAGAAGGAAAAAGAAAACTTCCATTTTATAAGGGAGCCTGATCTTGTCTTAGTCTGATCCGGCTGTGCGGCCGCACGTAGGGCTGAGCACTGCACCTTCTGGTGGGTATCTTACGGGAAGGGGAAGAGTACTCGCGTCCCTTCCTTTGAGCAATGTTTTGTCCAGGCCTGCACCTATCCCATAGTCCTGAGGGTGTTGGGAAAATAACATTTTATTCATGACATCTATGTCACGGCTGTGCTTACAGGTCATACCTTACGCTGGGGTTACACACATATACTTAGCCAACGCTAAGAGTCCAAAGGACAAAACAGAGCAAAGCAGGACACGAGACCCATTGCTCTAGCAAGTCTGGAAAGGACGCACTGCTGCTTCTCCAGCACCAAGCTGTGCTGCCCTGCCTGGGCATGCTGAGCTTGCAGCTTGTCCTGTGGGAAGGGGAGGGAGCGTTAGAGGAATGCTTTGGGGGACCGAGACGAGTTGGCATGAATCTTGGTCAGTTTAGCTGGTCCTAATTTGGGGGAAAATTGTCAAAATTGGAAGGAAGGAAAATCTACTCCTTGCACTTTGTTAACCAAAAAGAGTGAATATCTTTTGTGTCTTAGTTCTCAGATGAATTTGTTTTTTTCTGTCTTGTTAGGGCCTAGAACTTTCAATAGCTTCCTGGCAATAACCTCAAAGTATGACAGTATTTGTAAAGTCCCGCTTCCTTGTTGTCTTTTCTTTTCCTTCTTTTAGAGGAAAATCTTGTGGTGTTTGCAATGAAGATGTTATTTGTCCAAATGAGTTCAGTCTTTCGCAGGCACCCAGCACTTGTTCGGTACAGGATTTTTGCATGCATGCAATCAACGAACCCTTTTCAAAATAGCCTCCCTTCATTTTAGCCTTCAGACATAACTCCAGATATTTAATTTCCATTTCTGCAAATAGTTGCCATAAGACAACTTGATCACATTAAATCAGAATAACATCCCCAGTGTAATTACAGTGGGCACCTGTTCTAAATGAAAAGTATTCCAACCAGGGGTCCCATTGGCACCCTGATTCCTCCTGTAAGTCATGTGTGCTCATGAAGGGTTCAAGTCATGGCAATGCAGGAGGATTTTCTAGTCCCAGATGAAGTGTCAGCAATCTGTATCAGAAGAGCTTTAGTCCCCCCAGGTTGGTGAGTGGAAGTGGAGTTATTTTCACAATAATATTGTAATGATGTTGTTGAGAGTGAAAGCGCTGAATTTATCTGAGGCTGATGGTAAGCTTAAATTTAATTGTTGTTGGCATTCAGGCAGAGAAAGTACTGCTTTGGTTCTCTCCCCCGCCCCACCCCCCTGAAAGAAAACAAAACATTTAAAGTTGATCGTGCAGCTGTTATCCTAGCTACTATGGCTTTTCCACTCCTTTCCTCTGAATGAAGAGTGCTTTCTGAAATCAAGTAACCTAAATTTTTCTTGGATTCAATGGAATTTTGGATCCATATCTCTTTCAACAGCATTGAGTTTCCCTCTTGCTCCCACCCAGTCCCTACAAAAGCCAAATATTTTAAAAAAATTTGCTTCTTCTTAAATTGCCTCAAACAGCCCCGCTTCGCCTAGTAAGAATGTAACAACTCTCCATTTATGGGTGCCCATATTATATCTAGCCTTCCTCCTGTACTAAGACATTAAACTTTTCTTTTCTTCATGTGCCTGCTTCAGGTTTTGGTGCTTCTAAGCACTACTGTAGTTATGAAAATGCATTTCTCCAGGCACGTCCCAAGGGGAGAATTGAGTGTACTGCTGTCTCCACCACAGGTTTTCTACAAATCTCCTGGTTCTTCTTGCTCCCCATCAGGCCCAGTGCTGCCCACACTGCTGCTGTGTGCTCCTCTTCGGCACTTCAGCTGTGGCCCCATGAGTGCACATGGGGTGAGGAACCTGAAACACACAGTGCCACCAAGCAAAAATGCTCAGGTGCCTGAGAATCCCCGGGGGCTGACCCTGTACCTCAGTGTGTGCTGGCCCTTACGTATGTGAAGAGGACAGTCCTGCTTCAGCGTGCCTCTCTGGGATGCAATCAGCAAAACCTTTTTTAGGAACCAATTGGCATCAAAGCACCTTCAGGATTCCCCGGAGACCAGCTTCCCCCTCCTCTCCGGCTTAGGGCTGCTGGCACTGTGGTCCCTGAGGGACCAGGCTGTGGCAACCAGGACTTGTGACGGTGGAGGCTGCAAAGCCAGTGCCAGCGCTTCAGCCCGCATTGCTCAGCTGTGTGGCATTTCAGGGCTGGGCTGGAGGGAGGCTGCATTCACTCTGGCCTGGGAGAAGTGGTCCAGAAGAAACAAAGGGAGGCTCTTACAATTGATGGTGCAGTTTTGAAATCAAAGAGCCGGGTTGCTGAGTACAGGAGATCAAGGTGAGAGTATAATCTGAAGCATTGCTTCAGCATCTCCTGTTAACAAAGAGAAACAGCCTGTCAGTGCTGGCCAGGCGTACGTAAATCACCTGCACCTCAATGAAGCCAAAGCAGAGAAGGCATCCCAACAGGCTGAAAACCACAATTAAAGGTATTTATGCACGCTCGCATTTGGCTTGGGGAAACCTGCTCGTGCCGATGTTCAGACCCAGAGCAATGGGTCTGCAGGGGCACGTCCACCGCCAGCGACACTGCCCTCGCTATCAAAATAATCGTAAGTGCTTTTTGCCCAAGCTATCTGTTGGGTGGTACCTGCCTTGGAGCTGCACCTGGGTTTTCCGAATGCCTCGCAGAAGCTTCGATTCTCCTTCGAGGAGGTGGGAAAAGAGGGTGCAGGGGGGTTTGCCTGGGGGGCAGCCCGGGCACACCTGCCCTGCCGTGCGCTGCCAGGCTGCGCTGGCCACTGCCCCACACCGCCCGGCCGGCCCCGGAGCCCGCTTGGAAAAGCGAGTTGGTCCCAGATTTTCCAGAAGATGGAGCTCAAGAGTCTCCCATGTGAAGAAGAAAAAGGATCTCGTCTGTACCTGGGGAATATGGGAGGTAGACATTGCCCCTGGGGGGGCTACCTGAATCACAACCTTGTAACAAAAGGCTTAAAATATCTTCTAGGGAGAAAAGGAAGCGCTGCCCCCCGCAGTGTTACTAGGAATGATGCAGAAACAGTGAATTTTGTTCTGAAGTAATATAGAGTGATGACTAAAAATATAAATGGAGTAGAGTTTGCTTGAGAGAGGAACAGAATAAAGTGCAAACTGAGAAGATACCAACCACTGAAGTAGGACTTGGAACATTAAATGGTATTTCCTGAAGTATTTTTGTGCCCTGCACACGCTCTTTATTTTTTTCACTAGCCAGAAAACTGCCTTCTGTGGGAAAACCACAGGGAAACAAGGAGGAGATTCTTATTTTCTTGGGCCTGAGCCCACCACCAAAAGTCTGTTTCCAGAATGGATTAAAACATCTTCCAATTGCTGCAAAAGGAATGGCAGAGGCTGCATATTGAACCAACTCTTAAGGAGAGAACTGTGCATGTACACGAGGTCAGTAGGAATTTGCAGAGATTAACAACTAAAGCCATCTGCACTCTGAAAAAAATCAAACCCATGCCATATATTGTGTGGGAAATCCATGCAATAACACCAAAATCCCTGGGGGTCCTATTAGTCAGACCACAAGATAGCCATGAGAAAACAGATGAAATGAAAATTATTAGCAGCTTGCTCTCTTTAACAGTCATGTTCAGGTCCACCACAGAGTCTTTTAGGATAGTTTTTGAAATAAAAATATGAGGTATTTCTCTTGTTAAGCTCTTTTGGCATTGATAACAACTTCTCCTGTGCAGTCAGATTTTTATATCACATTTCAGCTGCACAGTTCCATACTTAATCATACACATCCCAACCTAACTGAGACGATGTTCGTGTAAAGCAGTAAATATTTATTTTCAAGGTACTGTTATGGCATCCCTATATTATGTATATTGGTAAAGAAAATGTCTTTAGCTTAATTTTTAAACAGATCAGAGTATAGCTGTGCTAATAAAAGCTGGGGTGAATTCTGCTGCCAGAGAACATCTGAAGGCCAGATACTAGGAGATTTTAAATCTCCTGGCATTCATTTTGATACACATATAGATAGATAGATTTATAAACCACCATAATGCCGAATTTGCTGCTGTTACTGCCTCGGGGTAGGAAATTCCCAGACTTACTTCAATCCTGTTTCCTTTCTGCTGCTAGACTGGGAGAACAGACGTCTCTGACAAGTCTGCCCTCAAGGATTCCTTTCCTCCAGCTTCTTCCACCTTTGGGTTTTCCCGTTATACAAGACCAGTGCGACTGCTTGTTTTCCTCCTTGGAGCCTTTTCAGACAGCACTTTAGGGTACATAAGGGGATAGGCTGATGGCAGACATCTGAATGGTCTGCCACTGTGAACTGGCTCTTGTTGGGAAACCTTTGGGTGGTGGTCCGGGTTCATGAAGTTGAGGGCTTCTTTCCCACTTTTACTGGGACACTTCAAAGGTAGATGCCTAGAATTAAAATCCAAGGTGAGACAAGCCATGCATATCTTTAAGGAGTAAGATGAAGAAGAGGTGGCTTTAATGAATGGAGCGAGAGAGATGATTCTGACCATTTAGCATTGTTTGTGTAGAAACCACTCAAAATTGCACTTTTTGCTGGAGACCTTTTCCTCCTTCCCTCTCACTTTAGATATGTGAATAATTTTTTGTTATACACTTTTGATTATGTACAAAATCAAGACACGTATGTATATATGCTCATACTTTGAGCACTCACCAGCCCCTCCATTCAGAAGCTGAATTAAATGAAAACAGGTTTCATGATAATTCTGGCAACTGAAACCTGCAGCCCCTCTCCCTGTGGGCCCATTTTTGGAAAGAGGTGTTGCATGTATTACACTAAGTCAAGCCCAAACCTTGCTATGAGGGAAAAACCCCAACATGCACAAAAAACCTGGGTATGTTTTGTTTGTTTGGAACCTGCCACTTCAAGAGGCCTTAGTTAGGTCACTGTCAAACAAAACAGGCAAAATTAATCAAAAAACTTAGAAATTATTTTTTCTGTATGAAACCAAACAGCTGCCTACCAGTATGAAGGGATAACCCAGACTGGCTCAGGCATGCCACAACCCTACTGTGTGATAGGCCTCTCTTTTCAGCAGTATTACCTCCATAAAATTTTTTACTGGAAATTCCTGCCAGATCAGCTTTGCAAGAATACCTTTGGGCTTTTAATATATATCTAGATACAGAAATAGCTAATGGGGTGAATGAAACAGATGTCAGTTATGTCATTGCACAGAGGAGTGCAGATACTGCTGCTACAGAACAAAAAAGTGCCTGAGACTAGGACAGTGAATAGCCCTCTGGAAGCGCTCTTTGCTCAAGGCTGCGTACAAAGAAAGTCCAAAGTATTGATGAGGCAGCCAGCCTTTAGATATTCACTGCTAGTGAACATAAGCCCTTCTTTCCTCATCATAAATGTTCTTTTCAATGTTTCTAGTACTATTTTTATGATGCACTTTTATTATTGGACCTTTTCTAGGAACCTATTTGATGCATAGTCAACAAAGACAAATCAGTTTACTTACTTTTGTAACAAATGGCTCACAGTTGACTTTGCCATTAACCTTCCTATTGCAAAATTAGTGTTCAGATGCAAGACTTTCACCAAACTCGTTGAATTGGCTGTTGGAGGCCAATTACTGTGAGTTTATGCAGAGATCAGTCTGCAGAAGCAGACTATTCCTGAGGTACTGAATAAGCAGTGCACTTTCAGGAACACTGGGGAAAGATAAACAAGGCTGAGAGCAAGGAGAAATCTGAACAGGTTTTTCCCTGCTGAAAAGCAGCTGCTTTAGAGAGTGTGGAAGGGAAAAAAAGTAGAACAAAAGCATAATAAAATGGGATTTAGTGAATTCCTCTTTTGTAACTTAATGATTAAGTGGATAATACATATAAATCTATTATCACAGAAAAATTGAAGCATCAGACTAAAATGAGTCAGACACTGACAATGTGGAAAAGCAATTAAATGATGGAACCTTTGCTTTTGTCTACTGGAAAAGGATTTGTGTCAAACATATATTAAAGCACAAGCTCAGCATCCTGCCCTCGTTGTATGGAAGTGAGCCTCCCCCCCACACCCTACACCTGCAGAGTTAAATATATCACTGAGGAGATTTGTAGGTGAAGGTAAAACCAAATTCTTCCCAAGACTTGACCATCTTCACCTGGTGCTAACGGAGAGGTACACGCTGAACGTACTTTTCCCTGTAATCCACAGATTTTGGTTGTAGTCCAGTCACCGAAGTGTAAATTATCTGCCTGAAAAACTGGCTAATTAGACCTATTGGGGCAACTGTGTTTAACTGGGTAAAGATAAAACATGATTCATTGCTCTGTGGTAGCTTGTACCTGCAGGAGCTTGCAGTTAACCCTGCCTTTCATGTATGTAATGACAGTAACTTCTGCTCTTTGAACACTTTTCTTTCATTTATTTTTTTTGCTTCTTTTTTTTTCAGTAAAACTTGCATGGTTTGGTTAATGGCATCCAGATCAATACTCTGCAATACAGACAGATAGATAATTAGATTCCTAACACAAAATATGACAAGTCTGGGGATGGACACATGTAGTAACCCTCCCTGCACAGTGAACATGACAAGCTGTTCATTCACGAGTTGTGCTCGGGGACATGGAGGTCAGAAGAACAGTATCTTGGACTAACTGCCTCTGAAACTACTTCAGATTTCCTATTAGTGTGTTCAACATGATAGATAGCTCCTCTCCTTTTCAAAATGATGACCTATTTTTCTACTGTCACTGCAGAATACATTATCATAAACCATAGGTTTCACATTTATTGCTCTGGACCATAGAATCATTATTTATAAGAATTATAAGGTTGTCCACATATTTTATTCTCAGCATTAAACATGACTGAAGTTTAGAATGAGGTATTTTCCATTCTTACCTTATTTTATAGACCGGAATGGCCTGTGTGTCAGTGTCAATATACAAGAGGTTTCACAATATTCAAAGTTACAGCATTTTCCAAACTATTTCCGATTAGGCTTTGAAATAAGGGGAAATACCACTTCACATGTATTTACTCTTCTCCTTAAAAAAAAAAAAAAAAAAAAAAATATTTGCTTTCAGGATGAAATAACTTCAGGCTAGGTCTTTAGGTTGGAAAAGACCCGAATACTACAGCAAAACAGTAATTCTGTACTTTACAAAGTGTTTTGAAAACACTCTTTGAAAGAAGTGTGGCATTTAAACTACATATCTTCATATTCTTGAATTATCCAAACAACCTTACCTCTGTATCTCTTGCAAGGCCAGGCTCTTTTTCTCCCCTTCAGATATGTTTGCCTGTCATTTGGATTCATGTTCTTCCCTTGCAGGGAAAAGAGCTTTCCCACTGGATGACCTCTAGAGGAGAGAAAACTTGGCTTGGAATTTGTCTTTATTTGCTGACAACTAATACTAAAAGAAAACCTGAAGGAGGAGTCTTGTTCTTTTCTTGGAAGGAAGTTGAGAAGGAAATATCTAACTCATCCTGGGTAGAATTGTAAAAATACCAGCTGTACAAGTGCAGATCTTAATATTGCTAAAGGAATAAGATCTCTCCATCGGGGGTGTGAAAGGGCACTTGTGGTGTAGGTAGGGTTAGTAGCCTTGCTAAGCTTATCTGACATGTCCAATTAAGTAAAGGCAAGACTCTGAAGACAAACTTCTCACAGATAATCTCTGACTGCTAAGCTTGAGACCCTGGCACCTGACTGGAGAAGTGCTGAGAATTCATGGCTGTCAACAAGATGGAGATGAACTGTGCTCTGGGCACAGAAGAATGGTAAATATTGCTGAGAGCTCTGAAAAGGCACCTTTTAGACCTCTCAGACTGAGCACCCCAATAAATGTCTCTGTGCATCAGTCTTCCAACAGTAAAACCTGACTATCCAGCTTTTTTTCCTTGCACCTCAAGAGTGCTCTAGAAAGATAATTTGCAAAACCATTGAGATTAACCACAGTGAATAAACTAGTAATTCAGGACTAATATGAGCAAAGATTAATGTTTACTAGATAAAGATGAGGGTTTCAACTGCTGTTCATGTGAATACTGCCCATCCTGTGTCCTGGGTCCTACATATAGCAAGGGGATCTACGGGAAAGAAGGTGCCCTGAGAGGTCCTGCTGTGGTAGGTTGGGTGAGGTTCATGGGTAACCTTCATGCCAGCCACTCTTCCTTTCTGTGTGCTTCCCCTCACACCCTTATTGCTCTTCTAAGGTCACTCCTGTGCATCCCGCTCTCAGAGCTGTCATGGTTGTGCTTGGCTTTGCTTGTTGCCAGTGGTGCTCCTAGAAAAAAAAAAACCCAACAAAACATCTCCTCTAGTTCAGTGAGTTCATTTTGAAGCAGTGAGTCAAAGCTGGCCAAGAGGCTTCCTCTGCAGCTGAAGAGAAGGTTTTGCATAGGTGAGACGTGGCATCTTTTGGAAATGCCTAAATATCCATACATGTGTTGGCTAGAGGGGGTGCCTACTAGCTACTAGTAGGTAGGTAAGACAGCATCTCCTCTTTGCCTTCAAGGTAAGGGACGCTGATCTGTAGAGTAATAAGTGGTTTTTTCCCCCTAAATGCTATTCCTGTGAGTGAATGAGTGAGGGAAACATTTCAAGATCAATTCTCTGGAGACAAAAAAAGACAAGTTCAAACCAGTGCTTTGTGGTGGCTGACAGGTACTTTTGTTCTTGGTTGCTGACCAGCTAAATACTATGACCAAGTGAGACGGGCAACATGCCACCAATAGGCTTGGGCTATCGTTCACTTTCACTGAGCATTCCCATGGCTCTGTTTTCTGTACGTCTCGTCAGAAATCCAGGGCTACAGAAAAGTCCCAGACTTACTGTGGTTTTGTGAACCATGCCACTTTTAACTGTCTACATTTTTACACAGAGGCCACAAAGGTTTTTCACATGACATCTAACAAATACTTCTCTGAGTATTTGTAAAGTTTTAAAAAGTGTTTACAAACTATGGTTGAGTAAACCAAATGGTCCTTCAAATGGATCCTGCGTATTGCAGCATTCTATGTCTATCTTCATCCTGTTCATAGTCATGTCCTGCCATGGAAAAAAACATTTCTAATTGTTCCTCTGTGTGTGCCATACTTTGACAGCCTGTTTTTCTGATAGCAGACTTCTTTAGCTAAAGTTAGGTGTTGAAGAGTTGAAAAATATCTGGAGCTCACATACATGCTGTATTTATAAAAATTTAGTAACATTTCAGATTTGTCTCCATTGTACAAATGCTTGAGTAAATTTGATATATTTATGCTAAGAAGAGTTCATATACTCCAAAACACAATCTGACATTTACTCTCATTTATTTTGAAATGCAAATGCATCTAGTTTATTCAGGATTCTTTTGCAGCTTACCATCTTATTAGTGATCATGCTGATAACTTGAATTTCTAAAATGTTGTTGCTAAGCAATGCAACTTCAGGCATGTAATGAGGCTTTCCAGTGGCTACTTGAAGATGAAGAAAATTATCTCAGCTTCACAGGTTGTTTGATCATCAACCACATTATAACGGTTGGGTGATAAATAAGTTTTCAGCTTGCCCTCATTCTCCTGCAGATAATTTATTTTTGTATGGTAACTGAAGATCATACAGTATCAGGAAGAAAGTTGTATATTTTGGGATGCAAAGGCAGAACCAAAGAACTTGCGTAGCTCCTTTGTGTAACTTTCTATAAAAGAAGATCCCTTCTTACAGCTCATTACTTCAGGGAAGACTAGAGGAGAACTGGGATCCAAGGATGTCCCAGCAGGACCACCCCCCCCACACAAGGTGATGCTGCCCCTTCACCCCTTGCGGTGCATATCTCTTGCTGGTGGGACCTGGTCGAGGAGACCCTCCAGCTGTGCCAGGAACAGGCAGCTGTGCTGGGCAGCATGGTAGGGGCAAGTCTTCTCACATAGGATTTGTTCTTGGGAAGCAAAACTCATGCACCATATTGGGATAGGTTTCTCACATTCCTGTGATGTGCCCCAGCCTGGCGCTCCCCGGCGTGTAACAGCAGCCGATGCCTGGCAGAGCTTTCATACAAGCTCTCCGTGGTGCAGCCGTGCCAGCTGGAGACTGGCTATTCTTGAGTCACCTTTCAATTATTTTTCTTGATTTCTGCGAAGTCCAGTCGCTTAAACCTACTGTCATGTATCTGACGTTCCCCTTTTTCTATAGGATCATCCTGAGCTCTTTTTTTTCTTTTCCCCTCCATTGTAGTTACGATAATACCTGCAGCTGAAGTAGATGGGAGCAATGTCCTGAACAGCTAACACTCTTGTGCATGCTGCTCACGGGAAAGTGGGTCCAGCTGCCTCAGTCAGGCACATACCACCCTGACCTTGATCTCTCAATGCCTCAATCCTCCATGCACCAGAGGAGACAGTATCTACAAGACAGTGCAAATAAACTGGTGTCTGAAGAAGTCAGAAGTAATAATGATGAAGGCTAAAGAAAAGGCCAGGGGAAAATAGACACATCTTTACTCAGAGCTGGTTTGAAAAGTCTGCAGTAGACGAGGCCTGGGGCTAAAAAATGGGGGGGGAAAGGAAATAAAATAAAATATTGACTATCCGCTCAAAAAGTGCCTTACCTTCTCCTGTGCACTTCACAGTGCAGATGACCAAGGGAGAAAGGCTGTGTAAGACTGTGCTGTGACCCAGTCGTCAAAGTGAATTAAAGTTGTCCAAACAACTGCCACACTACCTCTTCTTTTCAGTGCCTGGTTTTTGCAGCCTAATATTTTTAAAGTAGGTGGGGGTTTTGTGCATGTCTGTGTTATTGGTGTACAGGGCCTTCCTTGAGGATCAGGACTTTTTATGCCCCTCAGCCTGCTAGAATAAAGATGGCTCCTACTACTGAGAGATGCTTTTGCAAAATTACAGAGCAGTCCTGCATTGAAAAATCAAAGTGTAATGTAAGATGACACAGCTCTTGCCCTGAAGGACTAATTTTTACATACTTTTTTTCTGGAGCAGATCAATGTTCACAGTGAGGCAGCAGTTTCAGAGGAGTCACCCACCCAGCCAAGATACATTTTCCTGTGCGTGAAGGAGTGATATTTTTCTGCCCTCATTGAGACGAGGTGTTTCCTATTTAACAATTAGCAACTTAAGGGTTTAGTCCTGGAAAAGAGAGAATATTTTAAAGGTTGTGGTTTTGAGCATCTTTGATTTTATTTCCTCCACTGTTTCATTCAAAAAGCCACTAAATCCGTACTTACAGTGTGTAGACATGAACCTAATCTAAACATCAGATTAATTTCCTTATCTGTGGGCAAGCAAGCCTTAAAACACATGCAGCCAAACGTTTATGTAATACTCAGTGCGCTGTTCTCCTAACTGCTAAATGTTTGTGCTCCAGGAGAGATTTCTGTCCGTTTTGCTCCTGCATGTTCTCCAGATGCCACTGGCAATCAGCAGGTGCATTTTTTCCTGTACCTTCTTATAGTCACACCCAGCTACCTACTGGCATGACAGAAGGATGGGGGAAGCCTGTGGGGAAAGGTGGGGTGTTGGGGTGTTTTTTACTTTTAAGGAAGGAGGGTAAATTGGATTTTATTTTTTTTTTTTTAAAAAAAAAGCTTGATTCAGAGCTGTTGTAAATTTGATACATTTCAACCCTCAGTATGTGCCTGGCTGGGACTCTTAAGCTTCAAGTCCGTATCATGTCCATTCAGATCCAGACCTCTAAAACTCTTCATAAAAAACAGCACCTCTTTTCTTGCTGCAGCAGCACACGGTATTCTTCTACATAGACCCAGCATGAAAGCATATATTTCTGCTTTCCTGTGCTGAGAAAGCCAGGTGAGGGCACAGGCTCTGAGCATGTCCGGAGAAAGTCACCCCCGGGTAGGCAGCGCACCTCGTATTTCATCCCTGCAGTATCAGCGCTGGCCAAGGAGCTCAGTGACTTTGATCCTTGTAATGATCGTTGTTTTATTGCTGCCATTTGCTGATGCAGGAGCAATCAGTTGTTATTGGTTTGTGCAGTTCCCGTCCTCAATGGCACACATGGTTTGTGGCTCTCTGGGAATGGGATTTATTTTCTGTATCTATGAAAAAATGTTTTCGGTTAGGTCATTAATCTTTTAGACTGACATTTAACCCTATACTGGTTCAGGACTTCAGCAGCTGGATTCCTCTGTATAAAAAGGCTGGCTAATTAAAATCCTCCTTTTCCAGTCAACTAGGAGAAATATATTTTCTAACACAGATATAGCACTGTAAAAAAATAATACAACACCTAATATTCAATGAGAATGAACTGATAATGTAATCAAAGATATTCTCTAGCATGGCAGTTAAAATTAAGCATTGTGAACAGTGCATAACGTTTCCATGTTTTAACAAGTTCATAAATATCTTAACCCTTAGCAGCCTGGTTAATTCCAGGATGCTAAGCTTGTTTGACATGGCCTAGTCACACACATACAATCAGGAAAAAACAACGCATTTTTTAAAACAAAAAAAATCCTTTCTGTACTGTTTTACACTTTCTGTTTGTTTTTTACTCCCACTACCAGCACCTCTGCATGGTGCTCTGCTCAGGCAGCCTGCGTTGGGGGAGCTCTGGCAGGTGGCAGTGAAGGAGATGGGGCAGGAAAGGTGATGATGAGTGGTAGGATGCTGTTGGTCCCTGCGCTGGAGGCTGTGCTGGGGATGTCTACAGGGTTAATAGGGAGCTGAATATGCGAGGAAATGTAGGAGAGAACCTTGAGAAAAGAAAAGGATCCATAGCAGCCGGAGCACCGAGCTTAGTGATCTGTGTCCTGATACTCCTGGGCCACACAAATGCTTCCTCTGTGCCATATGGGAGGGAGCTACTTAACTGGTTCAGGCAGGTCTTGCTGAGGGCTCCTCATTCATGAGGAAGCTGATCAAAGGAGTCTGGCAAACAGCTTCTAAACTTGGGGTGAACAAGAGGATTTGTATTGCCTGTGCCACCTTCAAGGTCACCGATTTCATTACGAGGTCAAGCTCATACAATAATCAGTCCTCACTGTGTGGATGACAAAGGCTGGGTGGAAGAAAGTTTAGTTTCTGGTCCCCTTGTGAATGGACAGAAATGCTTTTTTGCCATTGTAATTCAAGGATCCACAGTCAAGAAGGAGACGGTGCCTCTAGAAATAAGATTAACAGCTAGTGCACTTCACAAGAGGGCTTGAGTATTGATTAATACACTGCCACTGCTCGATAGCGGAGAAGTGCTACATTTCAACTCACCCAGGGAATTGCCAATGTTGCCTGAGACTAGGGCATGAGTCCATAAACCTCAGATACACGATCTTGCTTGAAGCATTACATGCTAGACCTTGTAACGGGGTGGATGCAGACAAAGACGTATGTGGGGACAGTGACCCAAGTGAGGTGGGTATAGCCCCAAACATTTAAACACAGCAAGCCTTCAGCTAAGGAAAAGTAATGTGTGCATTTCCTTTTGCATAAGTAATTGATAGCTCATTAACAGCCCATTAGAGTGAAAGCTCCTGGGATGAAGAGCATGCTGTCTGTTTTTATTTGAAAACTTAAAACAAATAGAAGAAAAACCCCCAATATTAGAGTCTGCCATAGATGACTGCTTTGTAGCAGCATCTTTTTCTGACTTCCAACTACTATGATCAGCTCACCTCAGGGAGACAGAGGGGTTTCCGTCCTGACCATAGGAGATCCAGCTCTACCAGGCCCATAACTTTTTTGCAGTGGGCTTTTTCACTGTTTTGCAGTATACTGTCCTTCCTGCACACCCATGGACCAAGGATCTGCTCTTCGTAATGGCATAAAATGGTCAAATTGTTTTCTTCTGGCTGAAAACCTAAGAACAGGTAGAAGGCAAATTATTTATTCTCTGTCAGTGAAATTCAATGTTTTCAAGTACAGACACAAAGGGGGATCACCAGCCCTGCGCTCCCTGTTGTACAGGGTTTGGAGAAGGTTAGGGACTAAGGAAGCAGCAGCCTGAACAGGGAGCACCTAGTGATAATACCATCAGCAAGAGGATGCTCAAGGCTGACAGAGAAAATGCTGACCACAAAGCTGTATCCAAAATCCTGCATCTCTCTGGCAGGTGCCTCTATCCACAGGTTGGTGCTGTGCCGTGTATGAATGCTTTACTGACATTTATCCAATGTCCCTGTCCTTCAATAGCACGGTTACTCCTCTCTTGCCAAGGGTTTGGCATAGTCACCAAGGAAATGGAAGATTTAGGTCCGGGTTACACCATGCCTTTACACGCACTAACCATTTTATTCAGTAGCTACAACATAAGCTCTGAAATAACACAGGGTGAAGGAACCAAACTCAGCTTTCCCCTCTCCACCTTGCCAGCATCCAAAAGATGGACTGTCCCTATACCCACTCTTCTCCTCTTGCCCCAGCTCCAGGCACGAATGCAGAAAATGTGAGTGCCTTCACAAATACAGCTGTCTAAAGATATTGGGATAGATAAGATAAGTTTTCCAAAAAAGGATTAATTCTATTCAGTTATACATCTGACCAGCCAAGGTACCTCATTTGAAAAACATTTGATAAGTAAAGTAGAAAATAATGCTGATCTAAGGTCAAAAGCACTTACTTTGCTCCTATGTTTATTTTGCAGCAGGTCAGGGAATTAGGAGAAGACAGATGGAAGACGAAACAAAAATGTGCACCTTGAAATATGTCAGACAGAAGCTTTGTTTCTAACAAGCCTTGCAATAAAAAAGATCACCATGTCTTCCACTTTTCTGGCATGTAAATCTTTTTCAAGAATTAGCATAAATAAATTTTGCATAAACAGATTTTTTTATTTGGCACTGAATATGTAAGACAAACAAGACATTTAACAATTGTCATAAAATTATTCATTTCCTCTGTCAATTTCTAAAATCAAAGGCATGTGTTTTGGAATAATACATACTAACTAGGAAAGTAATTTTAAAAATGTCTTTCACAAATGTTACCAAATTAAATATAACCTTCAATGCTGTTTCTGAAATGTATATTTTCTTATCAGAGGCTCCCTGTGTTCAGTTTATTTTGTTGTGCTCCTTCTACATCACAGCAATGACAAAGAAACAGTCAAAGACTGGAAAATACACATTTATGCAGGAGAAGTAGGTGTATCGACACTTTCTTCCAAGTGTTTAAATGCTCTTTATCATTGTATTTAGCAGAGAAAAGCAACTTCTCATTCATAACTCAGGAAACTTAGCAAAAGGCAAGCAGATATCATTGCTACTTGATCCTGCAAAATATTCAAATGGAAATAGTGAGTTGCAAGCGAAGTCAAGAAAATAATTTAATCTCACAAAGAAAGAGAGTATTATTTTTGACAACTGGACCAAACCCAGTAAAACAGGTATTTTGCGAGGAAATGTGACAGCAGAATGGAAAAGGTCAGTGCAAACCGTAGATTGCCTGGATCATTAAACCAGTAGCATTATCTGGGGAAGCCTTAGTTGAGTCCTGCACGACAGGCATATCGGAGCCCGAAGCAAGGCCATAGAGACAAGCCTACGGTGGGCACCTTCTGGCTCTGGAGCCTGACCAAGGATACACACGCAGGAGGAGCTCCAGCTGTACCATCCTGCAGCTGTGTCACAGGGCCAAGGGCAAGAAGTGCTCTTCCTCCCCACAGACAGATACTTCTTTTGAACCTGTGAAAGATAAATAGAGAATTATTAATGATAAAGCCTTCAGACTACAGGAAAGTGTGAGGGCACATACCCTGGCAAGCTAAACAGCACTGGAGACTTCTAGTGAAATACACGTGGCTGCTTTGCAGCTGTGTACTAGTACTCAAGAGACAAGCAAGACAGACTGCATCTCACCTCTTTCCAGCCAAAGAGCTTTTCTTCTGAAGCCCTCCTGACATACTGAGTACTCTTCTCAGTTACAAGTTTCAGCACAGATTTTGTATTAAGCCTCATCTAAGATCATCACCCGCAAAAGCATCTGCTGAGTGTCTGGAATTAGGATGAAATTTCCCTTTCATCGTAAGTAATTCCACATCCATCCATTATTCAACCATCATCTCAGATCAGTTTTGACCCCAGAGACAGATCACCACTCTGATCAAACATGGCAATTTTGATGGTCTTGCCAGTGATGTTAATAGTCTACAAATCACATAGACTTGTTTTTTAAAAGTATTTAGGCACCTAACTTGCACTGCAATAAATTTAAAGGTCTCTGAATAAATTCTTCTGTAAGAAACTCATATTAGGGAAAGAATGCTTGTCTTTCTCACTTAAAATGAAATAAAAGATCTAAAGCCTGCTAATGAGCAGTGATATTCTTGAGTGCCAATTTAAATGGAAAAAAATTGCTTTCATTATGCAGATTTTGATGCTGGCCATGTCATGACACTGCTTCCTCCAGAGGATTAATTTAAGTCCAGTAAAGCAGAAAAGAATCCTCTTGAAAGTGATGAGGTGAACAAGAAGTGAAATTGATTTATGCAAAGTACGAAAGTCCTGAAAGTGTTGTAGATTATGCAAATGATTAAAAAAACCCCAAAAAACCAACAGGACCAAAGTACTTTGAAATTTTGAGGGGAAAAAATCAAATTATATTATAAAAGAAATACTTACTCTTCAATTAAAGGGCTTATTATTTGATTTTGTGAATGGAATAAGATAATAATCTTAAAAGAAATTAAGAATGCAATGCATATTAAAATGGTGCCAGTCTTTCCCGGGACCAGACCTTTACCAACTTCTGTGGCAGAAATATTGAATAAGAACACCCATGTGTGGTTATTTTTAAATAACATCACTGCCAGCTGGCAGACTGAATTGCACTGCTTTAGAGAGTACAGAAAGAGGAATCTGATTAGTATCTAGTACAAGGTGCAAGTTCAGGCTCATTAGCCAGTGGTGATGAAAGCATTAACGCCCTTCAAGGAGTGCATTTACTCTGAACGCATTTGCTCATTAGGGGGATGAAGGTCTCTTTCTTCACAGTACATCTGAGCCGTGAAAGAGTCTCAGGAAACTCTCTGCTTTATCAGGAGCTTTGTCTCCTCATGCTGACAACTGCAGGGGGGTACCAGGGCACTGTGGCCGGCGCTGGGACTGATTTCCCCTGGCAGCGTTTCCCACAGGGCAGCTGCCCCCCACCCAAGGCGCCAGCCAGGTTTTCGCTGTGGTATCTAGAAACTGGCACTTCCAGGGCAGGAGTTATTTGAGATGAACTCAGTAGAAATGCCCACTTTAGAAAGAGAAGACTCATTGCCATGGGCCAAAGGGGGGTTAGAGGACCAGTTTGCAGATAGTCATGCACATTACATTTGGGCAGATGAGTTGCAGCCCTTTCCCGGGCACAGAGCCACTGGTACTTTGGTACAGCCATTGGTGCAGCAGAAACTGTTTTACCATGGATCAAGCCAACATTTAAAGCCAACATGAATGGCTTAATTGCAGATTCCTGTTGTATCCAGCCACAGAGGCAGAAGGAACGACAGAAATCATCAAACACTACTAGAGGCAGTCATGAGTTTCTTGAGAAAATGGCCCAGTCTGTTGCAACAGAAATGCTACTGGTGATAGCAGACATTTAGAAGCAACTTTTGCCCCAAGATGCTTGTCGTCTTTGAAGTAGGATCAAGTTGGACAGCAAAACAGGCAATGAATTGTTCATGGGACAAGCTCTTTTTCCTGTCCTCACCCTCCTTCAAATATGGGGCTCTGCTTCCAGACCAAGCTTCGGCTGACTATTCTTTTCATCCTTGTCTTCCAGAAAAAGAATTCAAAAGTTATCAGCAGAAGTGTGCTACAGAAAAAGCTCTTTCTTAAATCTTAGTATCACCATATTTAGCCAGAACTATCATGTTGGTTTTCTGTCACATGGTGGAGTAGTTACACACAGGGAAGAGATACAAAACAAAGGAATTGTTGCATGTTCTTTCAAAGGTACTTAAAATCTCTTTCCCCTCTATAGGCCACTATTGTTCAGGGAAATGTGACATACTGGCACCCCTTGAGAGGAGCATGAATACTTGTGCACAGCTTTGTTAGCCTGCATACAAGCATTTCTACAAAAACCCTAACCGATGAAGAGGGTCAAGATACAGATATGTTTGCTCAGTGAAAGTTTAGAGAAAACCAGAGCAGACTGCAGTCCATGTGCCAAGAAGAAAGTGCTTTTTTTTCCTTAACCCTCTCTTTCACAGGCTTTCAATGTCTTTGATTATAAGATCTTCTCTTCAGACATGATGAACTGCCAGCCATTGTGTTAGTGTTGGGAAGGATTCTGTCTTCATTGGGTATGTGAGTGTTTCTCATTGTAAGTTCCATTATACATGGCAGAAAAACACATTGTGCAAAGAAGGATGCATATGTATGCAACATAAAATGCCTCCAGTGTACCACACCAAAAAAGGGGAATCCTGATAAGCAAGAAAATGATCCTATTTCCACTTGTACCTTTCATCCTTCTGATCTTCTATTAACTATGCATGGAATATATTAAGGCATTTTATTGTTTTGGGGAATATTAGTTTAATATAAAGTTACGTATTAATTCATCATCACCAGCTGTATATCTACAAAGATGGTCACTTCATGGAAATTGTCACAACAAGCGGTTGCTCCAGTTAGAGATTTCTAATGAAAGGGAATTATACTGATTATTAATGAGTTCCAAATGAATTCAAGTCCCATGGTAATGATAAGCTTAAAATAACACAAAGGCCAAAAATACTAGCTATGGAAAATGGCTGATCTGATCAGAGTTGTATTGAAATGTAGCTTCAAAAAAGTAATCAGCCAGAATTGAGCCAATTCGACTTGCAAAAGCAATTATTTTGCTTATGTCATATTCACTTCCCAAAACTGTTCAAAAAAGGACCTCATGCATCACAAATCCAGTGATTTTCCTACCTTCTCAAGAGGCAAATCAAAAAAAAGAAGGAAAAAAAAAGAAAAAAAGAGGCTTGCATATTCTGAAGTGAATTAAAAAGAAAGAGGAGTAAGAGACAACAAAGGGACACTGATCATTCCAAAACCATGTTAAAAGAGAAGAAAGAAAATGCAGCACAGAGGAGGCTGGACATCCCTCAAAGCGCCCTAGTGAAGCTGAAGATAAATGCAATGTATTGTTGGCACAATGCTTTGTTCTAAGGGAACTGGTGCCTTTGTGAACCATACGGTGTTGTAGGCACTCGGAGAAGGCAAAGGCAATGGAAACAAAACTATTTCTATTATCTGGTGTTTTGAATAGAAGAAATACTAGTTTTCTATCCTGGGAGGCGACTTCTGGCATTCAAAGATATGCATCACTGGCAGTCCCAGGCACTACTGTTACTGCGAATCCTATGGTATGGAAGCGAGTCGACAAAACTATAGAAAAGATTTTGGCCAAAGTAAAGCTCAAGTTCCTGGTATCTGGAATTTCTTCTTCACTGCAAAATGGATTTCTGCTGCCTCTGTTTCTGTGCTGCCACGTGAAAGGTATGCTGCCTTCACTGCTAAGCCCTCCCCTACACAGGATGCACCATTGCACTTCAAGTGCCAGGAGCCCTCCTCTCCCTGCAAACAGCTGCCAAGCGAGCTTTAATGACTTGCAAGCAAAGTCAGATAGAAGGAAGGAAAAGGAAGTTTGCTGGAGCATAAACAGGTCAAAAGCAGTCTCTGTAACATCTTCTCACCCGTGGCCATGCTCCATTGGGCATTGCTAAGATGGGCGAGGAGCAGGCTGCATCCCTGCCCATGGGTCTCATCCCTTGCAGACACCTGCTTTATGTACATCTTGCAGTGGCAGTGTCACTTAAAGCAGCTTGTGCCCCTTTCCGAGACTCCCTCCCTGTCCCTTGCCCTGCCCCAGCTCAGCCCTTGCAGGTGGGCCAGCAGCAGGATGGGGGCTGGAGCACCTCCTGTCTGAGATTTATTTCTTCTAATGGGGATTAAAAAGTGGATTCTGGTATAGGGATGAATGAAGCCTCTGGATTTTATTTGCTGTTTCTTTGTGTGGCACTTGCAGAGGGAGTGGTTGTGCTGTTTTTCCGATAGTGGATGCTCTAGTCACCTCTACGGAAAAAGGCAGCTTGAAGAAAACAACAGCCTAAACCAAGGGTGGTGAATTTGGTAGAGGAAGAGACATCTGCCAGCTTAATTACACTCTATGTACCACCTGGACTTCAAAGGGGTAAAGTCACACTGGGGACAGGACAGATTACTGTGGTGTTTAGCACCATGGATAAATTCATTCTTGGGCAGATCCCTTGAAAATTCACTTTCTCCTCTCTTTCCGCTCCTGAGTTACTCGTCCAGCGAGCAGCCATGTGAGGCTGGCACACCTTCGGACACGCAGCCACTGGGCAGATTATAGCAAAAACTGGTATCCAGTAAGTTAGGTTGTTAAAGACAGCATTAATCTCTGTGGGTGACTTAAGTACTCCTGAGTAAGGTGTTGTGTCAGTAAACTTAATCTGTAATTAACAGACTGCACATGCTTTGCTTCTGATGGCGTTCACAATTTGGATTCTAATGGCTTACGAAATACAGGTATGTCCCTTCCTTTTGTAGGAAAGGATATTTCCAGATTGTCATTCCTACTCAGTCTCTTTGAAGTTGTGGGATTTCAAAATCAATCAGATGACTATCCTGCAAGAAAGCCCCATCTTCCCTTGTTTTCTTAATAAGTGCTAAGATTTTCTTTCATTTAATTGTGGTAGATCATCCCCTTAGTATTACATGACATGCCGAGGAGGAATACTTGTGACTGCTGAATAACACTGCAAATCCAGCTGTCCCATGGGGGATCAGATAGTTTTAACCGTTAGGAATGTGGGAAATGATGAGAACCTGAGCTTTCTGAAGCACACATGATATATGCCAGGACACGTAGCTAACCAATGTTGATGGGTGAATACAATAAATCCTCCAAGGAGTAATGTTGTGCTAAAGCATGTTTTCATTTGCAACCAGCAGCAGTGTCTTTTCTCACCCCCTGGCAGATAAACAAGACATCAGAGTTGCATTTCCTTGTGGTGGTGGTCGGCTTCTCCAGTATTTTTTGTAGTGCTTAACCGGCTGGCACAGCTCATGCTACTGCAGGAACAGTATGACCGTCTTCTTCGTCAGAGGGACACTGGGATGGGGCTAGGATCTGTTCCTGGCTGTGTGCAGTCTCCAGGACTGCCTTACTTATCTACACAATAATGTATCCATCTCCTTTTGTGCTTTATGGCACTACTGAAACAATTAGCCAATATGGAAAGTAAGCCGAGAGGCAAAAGCTTGCAAACTTCTTGGTCTTTACCAGTCTTTTGATATGGGGAGTTTTGTGTGGCTGCCAATGAGTTTTGCAATACCAAAACTAAGGGAGCAATTCAAGTGCCTGAACAGAGGGCAATCATGTCACTTCAGGCACACAGAACACCTGGGCAAGGCTGAAAGCCATGGCGCAAAACTTGCCACACAGTTTGGATCAGCAGCTGGAGACTGGTGTGATGCTCTACAGCACCTCAGACAGCCCTGCATGGCTATGGTGGAGCCATGTGAATCGCACCCTTGGAGGAAAACTTGAAAAGACAAGATTTTGCAAACATCAAGCTGAAGTTCTAATATTTCACTCAAAATTGCTCTCCCTCTATGTTTTCCCACATTTCACCTCATAATTTGAATTTGTTCCTCTGGGTATTCCCTGACTCAATATCAGCAGGGAAAACTGTGGGCAGTCAAAGACAAATTGAGTATCTGCTTTGTGCTTGATAAATTCTTTTTGAAGAAAAAAAATTAATTTACATAAGGAGAAGGAACAACTAGACTAAGAATATGATACTGCATAAGTCCGTTTCCCAGTTAGACTTAGTAGATACTTTACAGTTACCTGTTCTTATATATCTATATGTTTATATAAAAGATTAAATTTTTCCTGATTTTTTAAACTATACTTCTGTTAATAACTTTCTAAAAGCTAACTTATTTTTGCCTTATGCCAGTCTTCTATTACTGAATATGAAATACTAGTAATGGTATTCTTAGAAGTGATTTATTTTCTGTTGTCAGCATTTTATTTTTTTCTTTGGGAAATAAAGCTTTTTCATAGCTATTCCAGAAGCTTAAATTAACCAGGAGAAGACCAGTGATTCTGAGAAATAACAGAAGGAGTCAGAAGGAAATGAAAATTATGAAAGGAAGAGAGTAAGTAAGAAACAGAAAGGAGGATGAAGGAAAGGAGAGCAAGTTAGGGGTGCAGTTTAGCCAATATTTATAAAAATCTGTCTTCTTTCACAGTCTTGTTTCTGCCAAGTGTTATTTTGACAAATAATAAAATGTAAGAAGGGTATGGAGGTCTGGCTTCAGCTCCCCTGTTCATAAAGTATGCAACTGTTTTTTAAAGAAAAGATAGAAATGTCAGCATTTCTATACTTGGGAAGAATTAGAATTAACGAGGTGACTTGTCACAAGATCAGTCATCATCATGACTATCCTGTTTGTATTCTGCAAGCTGTTTCTGAGCTTTGTGTCCATTTTGTGATCAGCTCACACAGAGATACAAACAATTTATTTCATGTGCAGGTAACTCAAACCTTCACAGACTTGTCCCTGTCCCCTCAGCTTCCACCAAGTGATGCTTTATGTGGGAGCTACATCATGTCTTGTGCCATACCTGCTCCATGGGTGGGCACTGCTGTTATTTTTGAGCATGCTTAGGAAAGATGGGGTCAGCTGGAGAGAGTTCAGAGGAGCGGGGGTGAATAGGCAGAGAACACGTGGACATCTCAGTGAGCCTGGCTGACCTGGGCTCACTTGGCAGCTGGGCTGTGCTAGCCAGAGGGCAACCACAGGCCAAAGGGGAGCAGTTTCTCCCCGTGGCTGGGCACTTGCAAGCCCACAGCTGGAGCGCTGGCTCTGATCCCCCCCTTAAAAGAGAGACATCAACAAACTGGAGAGGATCTTCTGGGATGGTCAGGGGAATGGAGCGTGTGCCAATTGAGGAAAGGCTTGTGAGGACTGGGTTTGTTAGCCTTTTATTTGCTGTAAGAACCAGGCATTATCATGAAACAAATAATTAGCAAACTATATAAGTAAAATTACAATTAGTTAAATGGGGGGTGTTTTAAAGACTTTTAGATGGCTCTGTAACTGGAACACCTTGAACTTTGAGGTCCATCCCTTCCCTCTTGCTCTGCTGCAAAGCCATCACAATCAATGTGCATGACCCAGGCTGTAGGAAGTATTTTCTGATCACCTAGCACAGAGCCAGTAATGGTGCTTACTGCTTGCACACAGAAATACTGCAACACGAAGCTGGTTCACTACTATAATTTTTCCCCACTTGTACTGTCAGAGCTGGTTTCCACTGCTTCTCAGTGAGGGACAGCTGTTCCTAAAGGGGGATGAGCTGGGACCTGAGGGTGACCCCAGGGCAGGCCATTCCCTCCCCAGCGGGTGCCATGGCACAGGATCTGACCACTGTGGGCAGAGATGACGGCTATAACAAGGTCCATCAGCAGCCTCTGAGATAAAGAGTGAAGAATGGGGGCCAGGGACCACCCAGGGGCTCCCATCAGGAGCTAAAGGAGAGGAGACTGGAGACAGGACCAGAGACAAGGGATCGTGACTTACGACCAAGGGGTCCCAACATAGAACCAGCATTGCCATGGCATCACTGGGGCAGGGACTGATGGCCCCAGGCTGGGCTGAAATGGGGCTCCTGGCCTCAGGTGGCCCCAGCAGAGGCTGGGCAGGAGCAGCGAGGCCCGTGGCAGCCCTCAGGGCCCTGACATCTATGTAGCTCACCCATTAGGAAGCAGGAGAAATTATGAAACCTGCTCAGTAGTTGCTCAGACTGCTGCATGGCTTCAGGCATAACTGGCAGGAAAGAAAAAGAGTAGGTCTTTTCTCTCTCTCAAAGTTTTTCAGTGGATGAAATATGCTGGAACTTATTTTTGGAGGCAATCAGATAATGAGAGTGGGGAACTCGTGTACTCTCTTGTGCTCACTGTGTGGGAAACAAGAGAGCAAAAAACAGCCTTAGCTTACCAGATAGATAACCAAGAACATCCATACGTGCTTACCGTTTTGTTCACATTTGACTTCAAAAAACTGAAATATCAAATGGGTTTTCTAGACACATTCCTAATGGCTGGGATTTATTTTTGTGAAATTAAAAAAAATAAATCATAGTGTTTCCAAAAATGTAATGCCTTTATGTTCCATTTTGCCGCACGTGGCGGAGTGTTGCAGTTTTGAGTTACAGCAGCCAGACCTGGTCCGGCCAGACAGCGATGATGGCTGTGCTGGGGGAAGGCGCAGAAGCAGCACAGTGCCACGGGTGGCTCCCACCGCTGCTGCTGCTCAGCCTGGTGGTATTCTTGCTGGTGTTTATGTGCTCATTGAAGGTGTCTCCACTCGTAGAAGAAATGGGCGACCACAAGGATGTTAAGAAGTTTTTCAGGACACAGAATGATGTGTTAGTGCTGTATTCTAGATCTGCTGCAAGCTCGCTCAGGTTACTGTCCAGTGTGACCCAAGAGGTGAAAGTACTATAAGCTCATCAGAACCCCCCTCTGAAGGAAAAAAAAATCCCAGATGTCAAGAAAGCAGATGAGAAGAAAGGTGATCAGCCTCCAGAAACTAAAAAGCCCAAGATATAACTGAAGAAGGAATATGTGTATGAATTCAGAGACAAATTGTCTGAACTGTATGAGAAGTCTGTTTGTGAAAAGGTTGTGATGATTGTTAAATACGTAAGGTATGAAATGTTAAGAAGGAAAAGAAAAAAGAAAAGAAAAAAAAGGGGAGGAATTGTGGGGAAATTATAGGGGAATTGTAGAGGAATGAAAGCAGGTTAACATTGGTAATATACAGCGGTGGGCTGGCTTCAGGGGCAGTGGGCTGGTTGATGTGGATAAGGTGCAGCTGTGGCTGGTTCCTGCTAAGTAGTTAAATAGCTCTAAGGGGTATGGAAGAGGAGCACTGGATGAAAAGAGGCCTGGGAGAAGCAGAAGGAGGAGAGAGAGTATGCCCCAGATGTAGGAGAGACAAGGAGAGGCCCTGGGAGAAGCAGAGAGAGAATGAAGGTGGCCGGGCTGAGGAGAGGTTGGCTGGAAGAGGAGCTCAGAGAAGGAAGCAATCCAGATGCAGCAGAGAGAAGCAGGGTGGACTGACCTGAAGAGGATGGAGAAACAGCACAGAGAGTAGATGAACTTTTGAAACCTTGTGGGGGATTGGTGGCTGTGCTGGGGCAAGGTGTGGGAGCTACTTATTGAAGTTAACCTGGTATGAGATGGTAAAAGCCTTGTTGCAGCTGGCTTGTTTTGATAGTGCTGTGACAGCTGAGGTGCTGGGCAGGTTCAGAGACGTCTGCCATTGACCAGAGCAAAGGAAAACAGGCACTCTCTAATTATACCCTGCTACAAAAGTCCCCTGTGACTGTTCCGCAGCTAGTGAGCCACACCACAGCCCATGCACCCTCATAGCTAGCAGCTGGCATCAAATACTGTGAGTCAGGCTACAGCCTGGCCTCAGACACAGAAGTTGTCTCCCATGCGGAGGTGCTGCAAAGCCCTTTGCAGGACAAGGTGTGACTCCTTGTCACGGCATAGCCTGTGCTCCCACTACCCTGTGTTACTCTGCCATGGAAAGGCAGCAGTCTTGCCTAAGCTGGGATCTACAAGACAGTCTTTCCCTGACAGTCTGCCTGTTTCTAGTTGTCAATAAAGTTATGCCAAACCACGGTTGCTTTTAACCTGAAGCAGACCTACACCCAGGAAAGGAAGGGGGGAAGGCACTGAAACTGGATAGGTGGGTGTCCCCGAACCTCACTCTTCCCCTTCAGATTTTAGGCAGGCCGCACTAAGCACCTTGGCACAGGTGGATGTGCAGAAGCAGTGGATGCTCTTGGTGGCTGCCAAAACCTCACCTCAAGCAGCTGCTGCCCTCTCTTCCCTCCCTTCATCAGCCTCTTCCAGCAGCACAGTGTGTGTCTGGATCTGAGATCTGCTTCTGGAAAAATAAACCTGCTGGCTTAGCTAGTGGGCAAGTAGGTACTCCCCAAAGAATTATAAATTCCCTGCCCTTCCCTGGGACAGAAACCATGTCCCGGCTGTGTCCACAGCCCTGGGCACAGTCGGGGCTTGGCAGGGGCTGCCTGACACTGGGGCTCAGCCCAGCCTTGCTGAAGCAGCAGGCAGGGGGTGGCACAGCCAAGCTTGGGCTCCTCCTGCCTTTCCATCCTGCTGCACACCAGCCACAAGTTAGCCCTTTGATAGTTAAAATAAACAGAAACCCAGCAGTGACAGGTTGTTTGTTATAGGCTCTAGGCAAGAATCTCTGTTTTCAGGATCACGTGGAAGCCTATGGTAACAAAGTGGGGCAAACTGGGAAAACGCCTGCACAACCCTTTGATTAAAGCTATATAGCTCCTCCTCCCCCCTCCACACTTTTCCTATTGCTGCTTGCCTGAATTTGTAGAGTTAATTGAAAGCGAGCAATAAAGGGCTTGTTACAGATCTGAGCAAGGAAAAGTGAAATAATGACCTGGTTAAGCCAGGCTCAGGTACGTAGCTTCAAAGGAATGAGGATAACAATGTCTGCCTCTACCCAGCCAGGCTGGGAGACTCCTCTGGTAGCCAAGTCTGCTTTCAAAGAAGCCCCTAACACCTCCGAGATTCCAGGAAAGGGCAGGGGATTATGTGAGCTGGGGGAAGCTGACAGGCTAAAGAGATGTTTAAAAAAAAAATATAAAAAAAATTAATCAGGGGAACCAGGCTGCAAGTGTGATAGACAGCTTCCAGTCCTCCATATTGGGGGAAAAATACCTGGTCCGCCTAAGCTCCTGCAAGGAAAGTTAAGTATGAGTACAAATGTAATGTGTAAGGCACCTCTCTTAAATCCATTCTACTAAGAGCTGTGCAGCTTTTTGGCAAAATCAATCACATTTTTCTTTCGGTTAAGCTGCTGTTGCAGCCTGCCAGGAGACCTGCGTTCCAGTGCTGGCAGCCCTGGATCCCAAATTCTGGGATGAAAATTGCAGAATTTCATCCAGGAGGCATCCCAGGGACAGTGGAAGGGAGAGAGGCTGCTTAGAGAGGCCCGGAGCAGGGACAGTAGCCCAGCTAACCCAAAATCACTGCTGCACAGGATTTAAGGTGTCCTGGAGTGACATTGTACATGATCTGCCTAGGTCTTTCCTGTATGGTGCAAGAACTGTCCTTCTAATCCCACATTGTTAACTAAGTGATCATTTTTTCCTTATAAACCAGTCTGTAATTCCTCATAAATCCATCTTGCTGTCTCACAGAGATTGCATTGACTTTTCAGTTTTCACTCCCTGTGGCAGCCTTTGGTTAGAGAAAACACTGTGGTGAGCTGGTCATACTTCAATAGCTCACTCACAAATGGGCTCGTCAATAATTAAATTAATATATTTTCAGACAATGAAGAAAATATTTTCAGCAGAGCTGTGAGCTAGCAGTGCTCTGCTTTCAGCATATTTTCGACCACAAAGGCCACTGCAAGATCTGAACCTAGTGCAGAAAAAAGAAACAAAAGCAACTGAATTTCCACAGTCTTCATTAATTTAATTTAGCTTGAATAATTCATGTAATGCCTCTCTGTAGTGTATTTTATCTGGAGACGCAAAGGCTCTTTAGAAAGTTGGGCAGCATAATTATCTTTTTACAGGTGAAGAAGCAGAGATAATCTCCATACTCGAACATCAGACAGCGGGCAGGGTTTGCCTGAAGTAGGCACAAAGCCTCTTTCTGCCGGCTGTCATTCTGCAAGAAGACAAATCTGGCCCCATGTGTTAGGGACATAACTCCAGAAATTTGGCTTCTAACCCTGAATGTGACACCAGTAGGAGCTACACTTCTGCAAATGAGGTCACCTCACCGACCTTAATAGTCAAGTATTTAATGTAGCGCCGCTCTGTATCAACCAAATGAGTAGAAATCTGAAAAACACAAATGATGGGGGATGGCAGCAGGCTCTCTCTGTGCCTTCAGAGTCTGATGTCACCCAGCCCTTTGGCAGTCCTTTCCTCAGCCATGGTTTCATGACATGAAGTCTCCAACAGCAGCACTATTAGCAGCGCTAAGGGGCTGCTGCCCCACTTGCTGCTGCTTGCTCAGGTCCCCTCATGCACCAGACCTTCATGCAAACCGAGCAGACAACTGGCCCAGTTTATAAATGATGTACTAAAAACACCCTCAGAGAGGCTCTGTAGATTCCTTCATCGCATTCAGTGTTGTGGGAACAACTATGCCCGTGCACCTCAGGCAGCTATTTGTTTGAGTGGAGTGGTAGGAAGAGAGGAGATGGTGGGAAAGAGGTGGAGAGGCCATCAATGCCTTGGGCCAGTTCTGCCACTGAAGTCCTTGTGTTATAAAGCCACAAAATCAGGGTCCAATTTTTAACAGCTCCTCCCTCCTTTGAAAACAAAATTTTCAATTGAGCTTACTGGTACAGGATACCCAGATTTGGGGTTGAATTTACCAGTCTAAACTTTTGGGGTCCAGCTGGACTGCACAGTGCTCCAGCTGTATTTTCTTAGATATTGTCAACAGCCCTAATATTTGAGCCTGTGCTGCAGCTATCCACACTGTGCAAGAGATGGTGCCTTCTAAATTCAAACTAATTATTTCTTACGCCCAGCTGGGTACAAAAGAACGGATTCAAGTCTCAGTAACCTCCTTGCTATGAGGTCTGATGACCACTTGTGTTGCTTGCTGTTAGTCTTCTGTCAGCTCTAAAACCCCAACTCTTTGATGGACTACTACAGCTGAGCAGCAAATTACTAGAAGAGAGCTCTAAATACGTTTGAAGATTATTTCTTGGTAATGGCAAACGCTCAGTGGGAACCTTTGCTTTTTTACCAATCAAAGCAAAATCTTGATAAAACTTTAAATGCATACCACATAAAACTCAAGCTGGCAGCAGTTACATGTGACTTTGCTATGACAGACAAAACCTGTATTTGGCACTGGTGAAGCCGCACCTCAAATATTGTGCTCAGTTTTGGGGCCCTCATTATAAAAAAGACATCAAGGTGCTGGAGCGTGTCCAGAGAAGGGCAACGAAGCTGGTGAAGGATCTGGAGCACAAGTCTTATGAGTAGCAACTGAGGGAACTGGGGTTGTTTAGCCTGGAGAGGAGGAGGCTCAGGGGGGACCTTACTTCTCTCTGCAGCTGCCTTAAAGGAGGTTGCAGGCAGGTGGGAGTCACTCTCTTCTGCCAGATAACAAGTGATGGGACAAGAAGAAATGGCCTCAAGTTGTGCCAGGGGAGGTTGAGATTGGGTATTAAGAAAAATTTCTTCACTGAAAGGGCTGTCAAGCATTGGAACAGGCTGCCCAGGGAGGTGGTGGAGTCACCGTCCCTCAAGGTATTTAAAAGATGTGTAGATGTGGTGCTTAGGGATGTGGTTTAGTGGTGAACTTGGCAGTCCTGGGTTAACAGTTAGACTGGATGATCTCAAAGGTCTTTTCCAACCTAAATGATTCTATGATTCTATGATCTTATCCTAAACTCCATTGCTAAGAAGGATAAAAGAAGCAAATAAGACAAAACAAGAATGCTTGCTAGAAGAGGATGGAGAAAAGTATCGTGCTACTGTTGCAATAGTAGTGGCCAGTAATTCAGCAGTCTAACAAAATGTACTTATTTGTGGGGTGCAGGATAGTGGGCAATCCTGAGGACGTGCTGTGACAGTTCTGTGATTAGGAGAAAAAATGGCTAAACATGGTGGGAGGGATGTGATACAAATGCAACACTGATGATTTCCTAGTCCTGTCCTTTTCCTTTTATGCCTGTTTTACCAAACATTTGACTTTACTGTTGCTCAAAATCCCATCTTGTTTCTTTTGTTGTTGCTCATAGTCTCTGTGTAGCAATTAGCTAGACAAGACAGGAGTTATTTGCCATGATTTGCTCCTTAGACATCAGACAAGCTCTGGAGAAAAAAGCAGAGTCAGAAACCAGACAGGAATAAGTGGAACAAATAAAATCAGCCCCCCCTGAGTTTCAGAGATCAGAAGAACAGAAGCAGCTGTATGAGAACATTTGTGTGCTAAAGGGAAATCTTACATGATCTCAGACAGGAAAAGCTGGATTTAAAATTTTGTAGGGCTTGTTATTACTGAGTTTGCAATAGGGTTTTTTTCTGGGAAATCAGAGCCTTGTGAAAATTAATTCTCACCCAGAATGAGAAATTGCATGTATACAATCTTCAATAGTTTGTTTTAAAAGAAACATCAGTCACTGAGGTGCCCAACACACCACCACCCCCACCCCCACCCCCCATGGTTTTGGGGCAGGGAAGGAAGGAGAAACAAGCAACAGAGAGCCACATCTATGTAACATACTCCGTCCTGGTCATACAAATGATCTGTACTCTGAAAGTGGACTGTGCACTAGAGAAGAATGAGACGTTCTTTTGGGGGTTGGGGAATAATAGAGCAAAGATGTTTTCATCATTATGTGGTCTGTACATGAAATCCCCAACCCTTCTGCAGGGGAAAATTCTAAGTTAGCAACATCAGCTCAGTGTCTGATGCGAGCCACAGAGTGGTCACACTGCAGACATATGAACTGCCAGCAATAATGACATGACAATAAGTCAGTACAATGGAGGGGCTTGAAAATATTTCCTTGGAGGTCATCTGTGGAATACAAAGAGAGGATGATGAAGTGTTCTCATGTAAAGTCGCACTTTGACTTACTGTAACCAATGAGCTTTACAAAACTGGGTTTGGTAAAAATGACACTGGTCCCAGTCATAAGCAGAATGTTCTCCATGGGAATGGGCAGGGCTTCACAGCCTACCATCTTCTCCTATAAACATATCAGCCAGAGATCTCTGGTGGACATTTTGGTGTGTCCCAAAATATTCCATGATACAGAAAGTTGTAAATGACAGTCTACTTGGAGGTATTGTAGATAGGCAGCAAAGTCTAGGGTGGCCTAGAGAGTTTAGAAGACTCTTTACAACTTCAGAAGTTCCCACTAATTATCTGAGCTGAGCTAACTGTCCAGGTGCCCAAACTGGTATAACTTTTTAAGTAAAACTCATACACTATATTATACCACTTTCCCCAGAGGCAAGACTTACCCTAAAAACAAGTGGTTTAAAAGGGAAAGTGTTTTACTTTGTGAAAGTGGCCAGCTAAGAATATGCAATGATCACTTCTGTTGTCTCTGACGACAGGCAAGGCCTTTTGCTTTCCTCAGAGGTGACCATCTGCCAGAGCCAAGGGTTACAGAGGTATCGATAATGCACAGGGTTAACAATCCAGGGTCATCATGCTTACTACACACCGCTGCACTGTAAGGGAGATTTCTTCATCCTGAGTAATTTTCTTTTATTAAGAGCACATCCAGCTGTCTTCATATGGCTCCTTCTCCATGACGCTACCAGTCACTCATCATCTTGAACATGAATGTCACCAGCCACCCTTTTTTATTATTTTAATCCAGTCAATGGATTAAATTTGGCACACTGTAAAGCCTTGCATCTACCAGAAACGTGAGTCAGTTTAAATTGATTTAAACTTACGTAAATTACTATGATAGACATTTAACCCATGTTTGTATCGATTTATCTTACATCAGTTCTGCTCCTGCCATGAATGCCAATCATGATTATTTTTTAACCAGTGCACTCATCTAATACTGGCAAAGCACAAGGCAAGGGAAAAAAGTCAAAGCTTAGGTTTTCTTCCATTGCTGAAGCAAAATGGAGCTTGATACCATGTTGTGTGCTGTAAAGAGCACATGAAATAGTGGAATATGAAGGGAAAGAACACGGCACAAAAATAGCAGAAACAGGCAAAACACACACAGTTGGGCAGGGTTTGTTGTAGGAAAGTTTGAGAGCAGAGATGTAATCTCTGTAATCCTGTCTTTTCCATCTCATAAGCACTGCCCGTTTAGCTGTCATTTCTCATAATTAATTTTTACTGTACACAGACAATTCCCCGTGCTGGAGAAACCTTTTCATCTGCTGCGGAAGCAACCCCAAACACCATGAGAGACTCCCTGTGTCAGAAACGTCAGTGGTGATGACCTTCAGGCCTCTAAAAAAAATATGGTCGGGCTTCTAGACTATGCTCAGGGGGTCTCCGGGTTTCATGCTGAAAGCCTATGAAATTGTCACGCTGACATTTTCTGGGTCTGTTTTGCTGCTGTAATGTAGTTTTAAACTCTCCAGACCTTTCAGGAAGCTGCTGCAGCCGCTTACACTGAAGCGTGACATAACCTTACAGCTGGTAAGGGGCCGGCCAAGATTTCTGCCTGCTCTGTGCACAGATCGCTGCTGCGTTACCACTGAACACAGCTCCAGATCTCATGGCCCGCTACTCGGTGTAAACACTTCCTCTGAGTCCTGCAGCCTCGAAGTAGTCTATAAAACAAGAAGACAGTGTCTCACTCTGTCTGAAATCCAGGTCCTTGGGAAGGAGTGGCCCGTAGCTTTTATTTTACTTGCACACTGGTTTTAGTTTAAGTAAAATAACTGGAGTATGTGATCTCTTGCGCTCGTTCCCTCATACAGGGATGAATGTTGCCCACAGGCACTCCTAGTCCTGCAGTTGGTCCAGCAGGCAGAAATATCATAAGCAACAGTGATGGTATACCTCAAATTGTTTTCAGTACAGCTCTTGTACGCTTGTTTGCCATGAACTCGGCATGAACACACAAGCTGCTGTCTTGTCATGAGGCATGGTTTGGATATTCAGCTTTTTGAGATGCAGAACATCCTCATCTGGAGTAAATAAGTACCCTGTGTGCAGCGATGGCATCGACCACGTATGGTATTTTGACAGGAGAATCAGCTCTATTTTAACCTGCAAATCACTAAACAGCCGACACTCATTGAATGGCAGATGCCATACTTCAGGGAACTCATGGTTTGTTTGCTCCTAGACCACAGTACTGAAGCTCTTTCTTTCATCAGCTCCTCTGCTCTTCCTTGTCATTTCAAAACCTTGTGAAAAATTTCAGAGGGTCTCAAGCACAATGTGGGCCCTGGTTTTGTATCACAGATCTCCACTCTTTACTGGAAGTCTTTGACGTAAAATTTGAAATGTCTTTATGCATTTCGTAAGCTTTGAAAGGACACTGGCCCTGCAGTAACATTAGCTTCGCTGCCCATTTTTCTTTCTGATAAATTCTTTGGATATGAGGTGGAGGAAGCTGAAGCTGAATCTGCAAATGCAGTCTGTGCTCATCCAAGGAAAAGGAGGAATCAGCAAGCAGACAGTCAGTATCTGGCAGGCTTTTCATACAACAGTAGGCAGCAGTTTACAGGGTTAGCTGTCAGGCAGTACATCCTGATAGCTGCAAGTCAGCCTCCAAGTCCAGCTGTGAAATGCTTTGCATGTGTAGCACCCGTCTGGTACGTTGTCTCCAGTACTCCTGTGCTAGGTTACTGAGTCAGAGAAAGCTCAAATGCAGTTCCAGTCATCTCAACAGCATTTAAACTCTGTTACCCAGGCCCTGCTTCCTTGAGAAGGATTTCACACTATGTACAGGAGCACATTATGGTGGGATTTACTTGCTTTTACTTCAACACAGGCATTATATCTGTCTGCTAAGTAGTTCTTATCGCTGAGGATAGCTCTTTCTTCAGTTGGCATGGCAGTTAAATACTCTCCAGAACATGATAGGCATGTTCATTAATCCCAGTGTAGCAAGGAGCAAATCCTGGTTGCTTGTACATCAGGACATCCTTCATCCTGTTCCTCTGCTCTTCTTCCTAAATGCCGAGCAGGGCAGGGCTCCAGCTCTGCAATTAGGTACAAATGTGCACCGAAATAAGAAGAAAGCCTGCATTTCTCAGAGCAGTTTATGCACCTGCAGCAAGAGTCTGGAAACTGGTAACATTTTCACCTAAGTCCTGCATCTGTTGTTTAGCCTGGGAGCTAGTTGAACGTGTTGTGAGAACAAGTTAAAAGGAACAAATAAAAAGGAGCTTGCACCCCAGTCAGCAAAAAAAGCTGAATTTGGTCCAATGCTTTTGCCCATAAACTCTGGTTTCCGTATCTCTTTTCAAAATTCAATGTTCGTTCAGAGAGCCTTTATTAACCATTAACATATTCTTAGACTGTAAAACTTACTGTAGAGGGTACTGTGGGACATGACTTTTCTGATCATCAAATCTAACCTCTGGAATAAAACAGGATTAACCACTGAAATAATTCCACTTTGCATCTATCCATCTTTATCTTGAACTCTGCTAATGATACTGACCTAATGACCTCATTAGGTGATACCTGCCTAAGCATGAGGCATCCTGTTAATCACGCCTGCTGGTGCTATTTCAGTAATTCAGAACTAAAATAATAAATAACAATTGAATAAATCATAGAATCATAGAAAGGTTTAGGTTAGAAGGGACCTTAAAGATCATCTAGTTCCAAGCCCCCTGCCATGGGCAGGGTCACCTTCCATCAGACCAGGTTGCGCTGAGCCTCATCCAACCTGGCCCTGAACACTTCCAGGGATGGGGAACCCACAATTTCTCTGGGCAGCCTGTTCCAATAAAACCTTGAACCGGATGATATCTTCCATTAATCACCCAAACATTTGACCTATTTGCAAAGTGTGACTAGCAGGTGTGATTTTCTTGCCCCCAAAAGCTATGTATTTTGTCTTTATTAATTCCTTCAGAACACTAGCCTTTGGGCTTGGCTCAACAACAACCACCCCTCTCACCCACTTGCAGAATTACAGTTGTGTCTTGCCAACGAGGCCTGCAAAACAGGGACACATAGAAAAAGATAACATGGAAAGGCACTTTACACTTTGACAAGTAGATCTTGCTAGTATCTGGAGATCACTATTTATTTTTTAAAAAATCAAGGTATTTTGTAAAAATGTACCAGACCTAAAGAATAACTGGAAAACAATAATAAATATCCCCAAATAGAGTTGCTCCTGAAGGAAGTATTCTGAATTCTCTGTTTTTACTAGCTATTACCTCTATTGATGGATACCCTAAATGGCCAGTTGGTCATAGACATTTTGAATCTTGACTGAGGCAATAATCCCAAGAGATGCTCATCTCTCCAGTCCAGAAAGGAACAGGGCAAGAGAGCTGAATCTCTACTATTTCTATCAATGCATTCGAGTAATTAAGAATTTGCATTGGTCAGGTGCTTTGTTGTTGCTTTATTGACACTAATTTTATTTTCACTCTTGTATAATGTCATGTGGGAATAAGTTGCTTTATAGATACTCATCCTTTTGTGTTTTCCTGTAACTTTGTCCTAACAAAATTCAAAATAGTGAAAATGATACTTCTTCCAGCTATTTCCCTTTCTGGAGTTTTCTGACCCTGCAGTTGCACATGCACATACTGTTGAAATATAGCTAAAATAATAATTTGTAGGATAACTCTCCTTGGAAGAGGACTCAGGAAGCTTCTGCTCCAACCTCCTACTCACAGCAAGGTGAGCCATGAGGTGAGACCAGGTCCCTTAGGGCTTTTTCCAGCTGGGTCTTGAAAACCTTCAAGGACAAAGACTTTGCATCCTGGGCAATCTGTGCCACTGCTTGATGGAATTAATAAATCACCTGGCAGTTCTTGTTGTAGCCTGTACCCTAAAGATGCTGTGATTTGGTGTCTTTAGAGCATCATCATACTAGAAAAAGAACATGTTTGTTCTTGTATATCACAGACCAGGGCAGCGTCAAGGTGTAACCAAGATCCTGACAGTTCCACGTGGCCTCAGGAAGTTAGAAAGGATAGAAAACCATTTTTACTTCCAACAGCCTGCTCTGCCTTCAATATAGCTGATCCAAACACCGTACCAAAAAAAGCAGAAGGAAAGGCAGCGCAAAGGTCAGTTGTCTTCACCTGCAGAGTTATCTAAAAGGTCGCTGTGTTGTCACAGATGTACGGATCAGCTCTCAGAAGGTGGCTCTGTGCAGCAGGAGCCATGGCTGGTGGGATTAGATGCACACAGGGCCAGAGAGTGAAGACGTGAGAAGTCTGGATCGAGCACGAAGGGCAGGCAGTGCCTGTGAAGATGGAGATGTGGTCACAGCGGTACCATTTCAAACGGCTGGACCGTGCAGCTGAAATGCAGAGAGAAAAGCTAAACTTGCCAGCACCGTCATGACTACTGCTTGAAAGCATGAGCCCTCTGCTCCTGCCTGCTGCAGCCTGTCCCCAGCCCTGGGGGAGGAGGGAGGGACACACACCGCTCGCCCTGGGCCGGCGCTGGGGTTGCAGTCCCTGGGGTCTTGCTCACATCTCCAGAGGGTTTGATTTAGGTTTCAGCCCTGCCATTTTGTTTCCTCTGGGAGTTATGACAGTGGTAATTAGAAACCCAGAGGCCTCTGAAAGCAAAGTGTTATTAACTAGGACAAAAGTCTGTCAATGAAATGTATTATAATAACACTAAGGCATGCAATATGTATGGTTGTTTTTCTCTAAAGGTTAGCACATTTGCTGTTTGGGAAGCCCCTTTAATTCCTCCACGCTCTGTCTAATGGCTTTCCTCCCTGACAAAATGAACTCTCGTTCTTCTCCCGAAGTGCATTTCTTTAATGTTGAAAATCTTTTTCCAAATATAATTCTTGTCCAGCAAAACTGCTGGGCCACTTTGCCCTGGAGTCTGGCGGCCTGTCTCTGCCCTCTCACCTCAAGTGTTTTCTTGGATGCCACTTACTCAGAGAGTGCATGGCCAGAAGGACCTCAGGATCACCTTATATGACCTCTTACATATCACAGGCCTCCTCATTTCACTGAGTTATCTCTGTATGGAAATTGTGTGGTGCAGCTGGAGCAGTGAAATGGCCCCTTAGTCCAAGGGCAACCTCACTCTTGTAAACCCAGTCCTCTCCTTGTCAGATTGTTGATTATCTGGCTTGCAAATGGAATAGTAAACCACCTCTGCTGTGAAGTGGGTCTCCCTTGCCATTTTAGCAAGTCAGTCTCTAGTTATCCTCGGGGCAGCACTCCTAATTTGCAATAGGGGGCCTAGACATGTGGACAGCTCTGCATGCAGGAGGGACATGGGCAAGTTTCATACCTCAGGCAGGGAAACAGATGGTCCTGGACAAATAGAATAGCTACAGCTAGTGCATCGGTCCCATGAACATTTCCCAAGTTATGGGTCAAAGCGTGCCTCCCACCTGCTCCCTGAGTTCCCCAGGCAGAGAGCCCTCCTTTGCAGCCTGGCCTTTCCAAGGCATCAGCCAGAGGAGTGCCTTGATCACAGGGCAGGCAAAGGATCTCCCATGTGCCAGCATGAGAGCTAGGGGTGATGCATGAGTGAACAAAGTCTGCAAAACTGAGTGTTTTGGTTTTTTTTAAAGATATAGATAAGTAAAGAAAGCAAGCAATTGTCACATTCCTACTGAAAAGGACTGCTCAAGACTTGTTTCTTCAATCTTAAAAGGAATTGGTTTGGTTTTTCACATCTGTGTATCATGTTTTCTGACTGCTGAACAGTAGTAACAAGTTGAAAAGTGATATTGTTGCTTCATAGATGAACAGGATTATTTTTAAAACTTGTTATCTCTGGACAAGTAGAGACACTTAAATCAGGGTGTACTGTAGGCTGACATTCAATTATGTAATGAGGAAGGAGAGGAAGCATGAAATAAAACAAATAAAAGTAATTGCAATATAGTTTATTGAAAAGAACAAGTAGATTGAAAATGCTACTGGGCTACGTAAAAATAGCATCACACGACTATTATAAGTTCATTTCTCTTCTGCTAGCAAATTAGGGACTTCTTCCCGCTTGCTTTATCGGTACTGAATATCAACGAGGGAAATAACAGTCTGCCTCCCTGCAGCTTTCTGAGCTGATGAGCTGTTGTTGCTTTCTTTTGAGTTTCAGCTTTCTTTCCAACGTGAGGGTTTGAGTCTGCGAGTGACCTATGCCACAAGCAAAGCACAAAATTTAAAACACCTCTTAATTAACCTCTGTAGGATTATTTATTTTTATGCAAATTAAGAAAAGGACAAGTAGGTAAATACCTGCAGCTGTCTAACAGCTATTGGTGACTGCACGGCTACTACAAACTCTGCTGAAATGATAGCTGCGGCAGTGAAGCAAGTGAAATCTTGAAGAAGAGGCAATCATATGTGAGGCAGCAGCTCTCCCTTTCCTCCTCCAGAGAAACTCAGCTATCCCAGATGTTCCATTTCTGAACTGCTTGTGAATCTTATGCTATTGTAAGCTAAGGCATTTGCAGATTATTTATTGTACTTTTTATTGTGCCTTTGTTGCTCACCTAAGGTGATGGAAATGAATAAATTCTATCTAATTTTACCTTTTCTGTATTGTATAATCTATTTGTTTTATATGGAGTCAGCCGCTTGGTCTCAGGCTCCAATGGCATCACAACATAATTCTCCCTGTCTCTGTGTGTGTGTGTGTAAATATTCCCCTAGAAGAGTGAAAACTATTAGTCAGTTGGTATATTCCCTCCTGCAACTAATGAGAAACATAAAATATGTTTATGGTTGATTTGAAAAATTGGCATTGTTACCCACAACCTTCCTCACCCCTTGTGTGATGCAGGTGGGGTGTCTCAACTTGCTCATGCTGCCAGGGAGTGAGGAGTCAGTGGGAGGAGCACCTCTGTCTGCATGGCTCCATGCTCTCCTCCTCCTGTTTTGTTAGATGCAGAGCTGCTGTCTAGGAACTGTACATGGGCTGTGTGTTGAGATTCCCCACAGCTATGTTGCCTTTCCATAGCTGTTCATCCACTAACGTGTATGAATAAACATTTTATGCTCAGATTCAGAACTGCTGACTTCTCATCTCCTAAGAAGTTGACTTGTGAGGCCCTGATTATCTGTAACAACCTGATGGATGGCAATGATGGTGCTGAAATGGGACACTGGCACGTGGAGACTGAGGAATAACATGAAGGTTGTGCCACTGTGCTCTACCCTTGCTTCTTTTTCTCACAGTCTGCCTCATGTGTTGGAAACTTGTGGCTTCTCTGAGTCTTTCTGAGTGTTGTGAGGCGGCTGGACTAGTTGGGCTCTTGTGATAAAAACTTGCCTGAGAAGAGGCTTGGAAAAATTTTGAGTAAAGGGCTTTTGTGAAAACCAACACCTTGTCTCTGTGGCTGTTGCTTGTCCCTCAGAAGCACTGTAACAAATGCTGTCACTGCCGTGCTATGCAGTGCTGCATGTAAAGACACCTGGGCTAGTTATTAACAAGCTAGGCAGCAGCACCACAGCTTCAGGATGGTACTGAGCTCAAACTTGCCAGACGTATGAAAACCTTCTCTCTGGAATGTCATGCAGAAACAACCGGCACGAATCTTGGCTCTGACCTGACATTGATCCACGTGGTGTTGCAGTAGAGCGTGCTAGCAAAAGTTCTCGATCCCTCCAGCTGCAACTACTTCATTCCAGGGATAAAGAAAAATAATATATAAATATTTGATTTTTTACTAATAATCAAGCAATGTTTAGACCAAATAAATGTTTTAATATAAATAAAATGTTATATCAAATGGTAAAAAACGTAAAAATTAGTAAATCAAAGTGTAATTTTGATATAGAGTAAACAGCAAATACTGAATAGTCATTTAGACAGATGCAGAAGTGATCATGACTCTTCCTCTTGGTAGCCCTGGTGTTTGTTTGAGAAAGGACAGGACATGTCCAGTCTTGGCCAAAGCTGCTTTAATACCCTGAAAAAAATGTGATGGAAGAGGCTGATTGCCTGATTGCATCCCCAAGAGAAGCCAAATGGCCTTGGGAGTATAACACTGTTCCACATCTTAGGCCAGAGCTGTGACCACTGGAATTTGGGTTTCTTTTCCTGGAGCTGGGAAGCAAGGGATGCTGACAGTACTGCAGAAAAGCAATTTCAGCAATTCCAGGAGACTCATCTGGAATGGGAAAGACTTTTAACTCTCCAAAATTTGGCTAATCTGAGGTGAGAGCCCAAGTTCCCGCATCCAGGGAGAGCGGTCAACCTGCCTGGAGACGGATGTGCACATCTTTATAAAAATTCCTCATTTGTTGACACTATTCCCCTGCTTACAAGTTTTACTGCTGCTGTGTTGTCCCTCTAGTTACTGGTCAGCCTCTGGTGCTGCTGCAAGTCCTGTCAGGTCTTGAGTGGGGTCAGAGCACAGCTACAAGCTCAGAACCCCAGGAGAGAACTTCCCCACTTAGCTCAAGAATTGTGCTTCAGGCACTAGGGTGTAGGCTTGAACCAGGTCCCTGGACAGTGTGTTAGCCAGTCAGTGTGGCTGCTGTTGCAACAGCTTTGTGCATCCCCCCGTAACCCAAGGGGAAATGGTCAGTGACCTGCTGCACCACTTAGACACACACAAGTCTATGGGGCTGGATGGGATCCACCCAAGGGTCCTGATGGAGCTGGCAAAAGTGCTCAGTGAGCCACCTCCTACCATTTATCAGCAGTGCTGGCTAACTGGGGAGGTCCCAGTTGACTGGAAGTTAGTAAATGTGATGCCCATCTACAAGAAGTTCCAGAAGGAGGATCTGGGGAACTACAGGCATGTCAGCCTCGGTGCTGGGGAAAGTTGTAGAGCTGATCATCCTGAGCACCATCACACGGCACGTGCAGGACAACTGGGGCATCAGGCCCAGCCAGTGTGGGTTTATGAAAGGCAGGTCCTGCTTGACTAACCTGATCTCCTTCTATGACAGTGACCTGCTTAGTGGATGAGGGAAAGGCTGTAGATGCTGTCTACCTAGACTTTAGTAAAGCGTTTCCCACAGCATTCTCCTGGAGAAACTGGCTGCTCATGGCTTGGACAGGTGTACTGTTTGCTGGGTAAAAAACTGGCTGGATGGCCGAGCCCAGAGGGTGGTGATGAATGGAGTTGCATCCAGCTGGTGGCTGGACCCAAGTGGTGTTCCCCAGGGCTCAGTACTGGGGCCAGTCCAGTTTAATATCTTCACCGACGATCTGGATGAGGTGGTTGGGTGCACCCTCAGTAAGTTTGCAGATGACATCAAGTTAGGGGGGAGTGTGGATCTGCTTGATCCTCTGCAGGAAGGCTCTGCAGAGGGACCTGGGCAGGCTGGACTGATGGGCCAAGGCCAGTTGCATGAGGTTCAACAAGTCTGAGTGCCACGTCTTGCACTTGGGTCACAACAATCCCATGTAACACTACAGGCTTGGGGTAGAGTGGCTGGAAAGCTGCCCAGAAGAAAAGGACCCGAGGGTGTTGGTCAACAGCTGGCTGAACATGAGCCAGGTGTCCAGGAAGGCCAACAGCATCCTGGCTTGTATCAGAGACAGCAGGGCCAGCAGGACTGGGGAAGTGATCATCCCTCTGTACTGGGCACTGGTGAGGCTGCACCTTGAAAACTGTGTTTGGTTTGGGGCTTCACACTGCAAGAAAGACACTGAGGTCCTGGAGCGTGTCCAGAGAAGGGCAACGAAGCTGTTAAAGGGTCTAGAGAGCAAGTCTTACAAGGAGTGGCTGAGGGAACTGGGGCTGTTTAGTTTGGAGAAGAGGAGAATCGGGAGACCTTGTTGCTCTCTACAACTATCTGAGGGGAGGGTATAGTGAGGTGAGTGTCAGACTCTTCTCCCAGATAACAAATGTCAGGACAAGAGGAAACAGACTCAAGCTGCACCAGCGGAGGTTGAGATTGGATGTTGGGAAAAACTTCTTCACCAAAAGGGTGGTCAAGCTCTGGAACAGGCTGCTCAGGGACGTGGCTGAGTTGCCATCCCTGGAGGTATTTAAAAGATGTGTAGGTGTGGTGCTTAGGGACATGGTTTAGTGGTGAACTTGGCAGTACTGGGTTATTGGTTGGACTTGATGATCTTAAAGGTCTTTTCCAGCATAAATGATTCTGTGATTGTATCAACAGAAATTCAAAAGTAAAAAGGACTTAGTCCCCTGTGAACTCAGGTGGTCACAGAGAGGTGGTTTATTTATGGAAGTCTTTGGTGACCAAAAAGGCTGAGTCAGTTCAGTGCCTTCAAGAACCTGGGTTTAAACTTACATGATGATTTTGAACCTTAGGCTTAAAACCAGACTTAATACTAGAAGGCAAAACAGTTCTGCAGTGTAAACCACAAGAAAGTGTCATCAGAATAACTCTCTAGCACGTTCACTTGTTTGTTAATCAGGGGGATGATATGCTTAACAAAAAATAATATTCACAATTTTTAAAATTCTATTCTTATGTTTTGGTAAAATTAATCCAGTTGCAAGTTACATTAATGAAGATGCCAGACGTGACATAGTTGAATGTCAACACACTGAGAAACAGCTACGTTGGAGTCGAACATGCTCAGCACTATGTTTGAAATCAGGCCAAGAGTGCTGAGGCTGCGAGGGATACTAAGCCTCATGAACAGCATCTCGAGTAATTATTAAAATGTTAAAAAATGCTGCTCTCAATCAGTCACTACTGATTGTATGATGCAGTCAACTGCTGATATTACTAAACAGAAGACATCCAGTATAATTGCTCTTCCCAGTAATCATGTCTAATCATGGCAAAAAACCAGCATGGCTAAGCTGCAACATGAAAGGCACAAAGCCGTGGGATGGCGTCATGCTACACATGTGGTGTGAAAGTGACACAAAGTGAAAAGTAATTGGAAACAATTTTGTTGGACACAGCAAAATTTTGGCAACGTATTTATGATAGATCTCTGTGTGCAAGAAATCCATTTGTCACGATGGCAGCAGGGCTATCTGCACAGACTTACAGTTTCCTTCCACATCGGTGAAAAGGGGCTGCCAAACAAGGGGGCTGCCCTGAGGAGAGGGGCTTCCTACAGCCCCTCTGTTTATCGGCAGAGCCCAAATTGGACTTCAGGTATGCATTCATTTGGTTTAATCAGTAGGAATAAAGTTACACAAACACTGTTGTTCTGACCCGCTCAGCTGTCAGATCAGACTGAAATGGCCACTGAGCACCCAGAAGCAAACACATCTCTTATCTAAACCTTCTCACACCAGCACGGAGAGTATTTCCAGAATATTGGCTGTTGCCATCCAGCCACAGTTTGGAGAAACAGAACGTTTAACAAAGGGCATGGAAATGTTAACAAATAGGTGCTGGAGGTACGTGGGACAGAGATGAGCAGGTGAGCTGGGGGTGCTGCGGCTGCACCCACGGGGTGATGGCACGCAGCGGCCAGCCCTGCAGCTAACCCCGCACCGCCTGCCACAGGCGTGGGGGCTTTGGAGCCTCTGTCCCTTCCACTTCCAAGAGCTGCCAGGGAGAATGAACCTCATCTTCTCTCCACTTATGGAAACATGTGGTTGCCATGGGGGGAATAGGAGAGAGGAGAATCTCTAGCATAATCCAATTCAACTGAGGTTCGGCTCGCGCTGAAAACAGCTGGCTTTTTGCCCAGAACGGAGAATGAACTTTAGAGGATTTCGAGTGAGCGAGCCCCATCTTCAAAAGCATTCCTCTGGTAGAGCAACATGCTCCACTGGATCTCATCTGAAGACCTGTTAGACTGAGGCTGCTGAGGTACTCAGAGTAAAGCAACATATTAAAAATTAATATTGCCAAAAGAAATAGTCTCAGTAAACAGATCTGACGAACCTGAAATCTAGTCATTAAAAAAAAAAAAAGCAAAAGTAATTTTGAGTATTACATCTATCTGATTTCCCTGGGGGACACTCCACAGCTTTATAACCACATTTCCCTGCTTTTTATGAATGTTCCTCTCACCTTCACAGCTTTCTGTAAGGTCCACACAAACAAGAATACAGGGAAAGAATCCTTGACAAAAGTAAGAAGGGGGAACAATAGAATGGAAAAGGTGAAATCTCAAATTTATTTCACTCAGAGAACTTTGCAAAATTACCACATAAAACGTTTCAGAGAGACACGATCGATTTCAAAGGTATGTGTACGTTTTACCTCCTCTCAGCCTGATTAAATTTTAAAAGTGACATATCTTACTCTTTCGAAGGAGAAATATTAAACCTGCATTCCTTCCCTCCCTTTTCAGACACAGTCCCCGTATCCGAAGGAGACTAACGCCGGTCTAACCAGCCCTGCCCATGCATGGAGCGCACCGGCCGTGCGACACCCGCCTGGCGCACCCAACTTCACGGCCACTGCCACTGCCACTCGCCTCGGTAAGGGCACGGCTGTGCTCACAGGCATGTTTCACGGACACCTCTGCCAGCCCACTGGAGAGAGGCCACGCCGCGTTTCGAAGGACAAACGCACGGCAGCTCCCAGGTGCTCCAGCCCCCAGCTGGGGCAAGTCACCCGGCCAGCAAAAACTCGCCCCGAAGGAAAGCCGATGGGTGTTTAACGGGGTGAAGCCCTGGGGGTAAGCGACCCCCCCGCTGGCCCGGGCCCCCTCGCGCCCGCCCCAGCGCGCAGCCCGGGCGGGACGGCGGCAGCAGCCTGCGAGAGGGACCCCCGGCACCGCCCCCGCCCCGCTCCGCCGCGCATCCCGCCCGGCTCCCGACGCCCGGCGGGGCGCCCGCGGCTGCGGCGGGGGGAGGGAGCGGGGGCGCTGCCGCCGCCGGCGCCCCCTGGCGGCCCCCGCCGCGCTCGGCCGGCGGCATCGCGGCGCGCAGGGGCGGTCGCCGCCGCACACGGCTCCGAGGGGGCACCGCCGCCGCCGCCGCGCCGTGACGGGCCGGGCCGGGCCGCGGCGGCAGCCGTGAGCTGGGGGTGCGCGGGGCGGCGACGAGCGGGGAACAAAGGGGATCGAGGCGGCGCAGCGGCGGCTCCGCCGGGGGGAGGCACCGGCTGGGCGCGGGGGGTGTGGGGAGGAGGAGGGTCGTCAAACTGCTGCCACTTCGTCGACCGTGAGCGCACTCGCTGGCGGCGGCGGCGGCAGCCCGCCCCTCGCTGCATGGCAGCCCAGTGAGGGAGGAGCGGGCGAGGGTCTGGCGCTGCCCGGAAGCCGAGGGAGCCAGCGCCGGCGGCAGCAGCGCCCGCCGCCCTCCCGCCGGGATGCGCCCCGCTCTCCGCTGAGGCGCAGCCCCGCCGCGATGCTCTCCCCCGAGCGCCACCGCCACCACCGCCACCCCCCGCCGCCGCAGCCGCCGCCGCCGCCGCACCACCCGCCGCAGCCCAGCCATGTCGTGGCCACCATCGAGAACCTGCCGGCGGAGGGCGGCAGCGGCGGCGGCAGGAGCGGCATCTCCGCGCCCTCCTCCAGCGTGCGCCAGAGGATCAGGAAAGTGCTGAACAGGTGAGCCCGGGGGAGGGACCGGCGCTCCGGCGGCGCGGCAGGGCACGGCGCGGCTCGCCGCCTCGCCGCCGCTCGCCCTGGGGCGCGCAGGTCCCGGGGGCGGCCGTCGGGGGAGCCCCGGCCCGGCCCCTTCGGCGGCGTGGGGCGGGGAGGCACGGGGGCTCCGGCGGGGCGGCTGGCCCGGGCTGGTAGCGCCTTTCCCGGCGGAAGCCGCGGGCAGGGGGCGGCGGCGCGGAGTCTCCCCCGGCCCATTGTTGCCTCCGAGGCGCGGCGTGAGGCGCGGCCCCAGCCCGCTCCCTCCCCGCCGGCACTGGTGCCGATGCCGGTCGCACCTGCCCGGCCCGCAGGCACACCCCCCTCGGCGGCGGTCCCCGCTCCTCCCGCCAGCCGCGGCTCCCCGGCCCCCGTGGCGGACCCGCGGGGGACGGCGGGCGGAGGCAGCCGACCTCCCGCTGCCGCAGCCCGGCCGGTGGCGGAGGCGCCGCCGGGGAAGTTGGAGCGCGGGCGCCGGCCGGGAGGGGCGGCGGGGAAGGGAGGGGGCGGCCCCCGGTCCCGGCGGGGGTCCGCCAGCCGCGGCCGGGCGGGGCCTGGTGCTCCGGGCGGCCGGGCGGCCCCGGGTGGGGTTTTTGCCCCATCCTCGGCCAGCTGGCGTGGTCAGGGAGACGCAGGCTCCGGCCGCGGGAGCTGGATGCCGGCGAGGTGCGGGCTGCTCGGTCCGCCGGGGCGGGTGGCTCAGCACTGGCAGTGCGAGGGCAGGAGAACTGCAGGGTACCCGGGGTAAATTATTTCAGCGAACGCACAAGAAACCACTGGAACCGTCTGACTTAAATCCGTGGCGCTCTCATCTTTGCCAGTTGTTTCTTCTGCACTGCATTCGATTAGGGCTGAGGTTTTTGGTACAAAACAAGAGTCTATCCAGAGCCTAACTGGTTGCACTTCTCCAGGAGGGAAGGGGCCTCAGAGCTCCTGTCTGAAAAGCCAGCTGAAGCCATCACTTCTGCCTAATGACTTTTACGTGCTAAATAGAGTGGTTGCAGCGTTATGAGCAGCAATGGGATGGTGCGCACCAGCACCGGCCTCATTGTCCCCGCTTTAGTTTCGGATACGTGTGGTGTGGATGAGCTACCAAGAGAAACAGCTCTTCTGCCTGGGTATGCTGCTTTTGAAGATGAAGGTCATTGAATCTTTCGAGCTTTTAAACATTAGGAAATCATCATTGTCACTGTCTTTGTTACAAATGCCTGAAGGTATTTGATTGCTCGTAGATCATTGCTATGATATGCAGTTAATTGTTACCGTTCTAGGAGGATCCTCAAAAGCATTGGTAAGGGAGGAAATACTTATTCTTTGTTATTCGACCATGAGAAGGATTGAAAAGAAGTCGACACAAGTAAGAGCTGCTTCAGCTCAAACTGAGTTACACCTTTTCTTGTACATTCGAATTTGCAACTCTCACTATAGTAAATTTCACTCAATTTCTCAGCCCAACAGCCTGTGTCATCTTGGGTGTCCTGTGCTTGCAAAATCCTGCTCTCCTTCTGCTTGATCATCCTGATGTGTGTGTCAGTACTGAAATAAGACACTAGAGAAGATTTCTCAGGGGCAGCAAGAGATGTATGAAGATGCGGTGAGGTGTTCAGATACAGAAGCAGTTGGTACTCCGGTTCAAGGGTGGTAATAGTGACCTCTGGGGAGCCATCAAATTGGCCACAGTCGTCTTGTCTAGGATGTGTTGGATTAATTAGTATAGTTGAAGCAGTTACCATGCTTATGCATATATATGACCCTCAGCCATAGATAAAGAGTCAAATCATTATTTATTGTTATATATTTATGAATGAAATGAGACTATCTTGATGCTCTGTTTTTTGAAGGGGGAAAAGGATAGAAATTTACTCTGGTGACCAAAGTTCAAATTTCGGTTCTGCTTCGTAAACTTGAATCTAGAAACAAGACCTCCCATTGCCTAGAGGAAAACCCTAACGAGCAGGAACCCAGTCATGGTTTTGTGGACATACCCTTTTCTCCTCCTCAAACAAGAAACAGGAGTAAAATTTTTCCAAATTTCTGTGATTTGTAGAGAGCAAGAAGACGTGTTACTGTGGTGTTTAAAGGCAGCCTTTTCTTTGTGTGAGAGAATCTTTAGCCCACCCCAAAGTCTGTATGGAGGGAAATTTTGCCCGAGTTAGGTTTCCTTTAACTTTACACACGAACTAATGACTCAGCCTGTGTAATGTCATGGCTTTCATGCAATATTTCTGTTGATGCAGTGAAGTGAATCCTGACACGATGTTTATTTTTTCACCTTCTATAGAAATAATAGCACGTGATGAGTAAAGTAAAGGAAAAAATATGTATGCCAAATTCCTAAAGAAGCAGGAGTCCAGAACATGCCAAACATTGGTTTCCTCAATGTTTTACTATTGGGAAAGGGTAGCACTTTCTCCATGCTGTGTATACTTTGTGTGCACCATTTGCTTGAGACTCATTTGTGAAAGATTCCTGATTGACTCATTGACTTGAGCTCATGTGATTCAGTTTTCTGCTAGACAGAGTGGGGGCTTTTCAGACAGAGGAACAAAATAAAGTTTGACAACAGCTGGGTTTGCCAGAAACCTGCTTGTAGCTGGTAGAATCATGGAATCGTAGAATCATAGAATGATTTGGGTTGGAAGGTACCTTTAAATGTTATCTAGTCTACCTCCCTCTGTAATGAGCAGGGACATCTTCAGCTAGATCAGGCTGCTCAGAGACCCATCCAGCCTGACCTTGAGTGCTTCCAGGGATGAGGCATCTGTTACCTCTCTGGGAAACCTGTTCCAGTGTTTCACCACCCTCATCATAAAAAAATCTCTTAATTCTATCGAGTCTGAATCTACCCTGTTTTACTTTAAAACCATTCCCCCTTGTCCAGTTGCAACAGGCCCTACTAAAAAGTCTGTCCTCAAGGAGGGGACAGGCTCTGGTATGGTCAGGGAGGAGACAAGGCAGCAGGACAGTGGGGATAGACACTGGCAGAAACTGAGCATCATTTCTCTTTCGTTTTATATGCAGTAGTTTGGTCACCCAGGCACTTGTTGATTCCAGAATTGCCTTTGAAGGCTTCTCTTAAAATTGCTTTGCAAGCTATGGAAACTTACTTGAAGTTCACAACTCTCCTCCCTGTTCACTCAATAGATCCCAAGGTAACAGAGAAACACTGTAACACCAGCACACCTCCCCCCCCCCCCCCCCCCCCCGCCCCCGGTGTTTGAGAGAGGACGTACTGAAAGCAGAACTGGTTGACTGTGAAAATCTATTTCAGTGATCACAGCAAACACTCCACTCTGAAAAAGTTTCCCATAACAGAAAACCAAAGTAAAACACAAAACTGAAGGGTCAGAATCTCAGAGGACTGGAGATGCTCAATGAAATTGTAGGTTTTACTGGAATAGTTTGGATATAAATTCTGAGCTGCCAATGACAGTGAACAGGACCTGCTGCAACAGGAACAACCTTCCTGCTACCCTGGGAGTCTGGAGAGGGTGACTTGGCATTCCCATTGCATTAAGGGGAAATGTCATGGTGATTACATACTGCAAATATGTTCCTGGACCTGTGACTCACACCTGTGGTCCATGAATCCCATCTGCAGGGCCCTGCCTGGTACCTTCCTTGTGACATTTGCTGAGTAGGTGTCCCTGGCTGACCCTGCCCTGCTATATTTCAGGGGAGAAAAGGAATAATGGCTGCTTGCTTGCTTGCTTCCCCCAAGCCTCTGTGAAGCCAAAATTGGACTCCACCGACTCTGCTTGCAGAGGACCACTTAATAAGCAGTGACTCACCTGCTCTGCATTGCCTCCCACCTATAGCGGGAAGCAAGAAAAAAAGGAGAAAGTCGTGTGGTTTGAAGTTCTGTGGTTCTCAATGCTTCCATCCCAGCACCTGCATATTTCAGATAGCTGTTGGTGAGTATGAACTCGCCCTGTCTGGCTGTATCCCAGCACAGAGGGGTGGCTTGTCTCCCTTCCTTGCATTCCCTGGATGACCTGAAGGGTGAAGAGCAGAGAATCACCTGCAAAATGTTGCCTGTGGCCCCTGAAGCCAGGTCGATCTCATGTTGGTAAAGTTGGTTGTCGCCTCTTCAGAGGAACTGGGTGAAGAATAAACATTGCTGAAACACAGGGGGAGCACCTTGCCAAATGATCTCTTTGGGGGATTCTTGCAAGTTATTGATCTAAATGAGAACCAACGAATGATACGTGGACATTATCTCTGTAATCCTAGGCACCAGGACAAGGAGGGAAGATGAAGTTTCTGCAAGGGAAATGAGTTAATACCTTTATATACTATAGCAAAGCTATTTTACCTAAATAAACATGGCTATTCTGTAAAACAAAAAACCCCATACTGTAGCTGTGTCAATGAACTCAGGCCTCCAAAGTAACATCTGAGGCCCTGCTGTTGTATTGCTTTCCTTGGTGTGGACTTTTTTAGAAAGCTGATGGCACATACATTTTTCTGGGTTTACCCACTTCTACCTTACAGTACTTTCTTAACGAATACTTGCTGTAAAATCTAGCCATGCCTTATCTTGCTGTTTCAAGGATGTCTTCATGAGCTTTTTCTTGCTCTTTGTTGCTAAATGGTGCTTCGTATTTTTCAAAAGATTCCTAAAAATCATGTCAGAATATTAGAGACATATTCAACTTGATATCAGAAAATGGAGTAAGAGTAATTTCAGGCACTCAGTCCCATGCCATCTTTCAAATAGCTTTGTAGTTATGTTCTCAGCTCCAGTGAATTGCAAAAGCTTTCTGTGGAGGAGTGTGAGTCTCTACTTCTTTGCTCACTTATTCACCTAATCAGATAAATTTTAGCCTTGTGCATAAAGCCAGTGTATGGTCTAATTACCACTACCTTTCTTAGGAAAAGGAAATAAAAATAATGTTGCTAATAAGAATAAATCATTAAGCTCGGCAGTGATTTACTGAGCAAAATTATACGAAGAAAAGCAATTTGGATTCTTGTCAGAAAGCCCAGCTGTTTGGGTACAGTCTGAGTAAAACATTTTCCTTTTCCTTTTTTGTATGTTACAGGCTCAATTCATCCCTGATAATGGAGTTGAGGAAGAATTTGGCTTGCTAGCTGGCTACCTTTGAACTTGAACTGTGTGTCAGGGCTGCTAATGCTTCAGAGATGAGAGCTGTTTAAATGACACTGCAGGTATCAAATGCTCTAACCCAAGGATTTTTTTTCCTAGTAACACGTATCCACATAGTAAATCAGGCAGAGGGAGTTTATGTGCCAAAAAGAACCTGAAATTGAATAATAATGGAATTGAGGGAACGTATTTCATTGCCCCAAAGCAATAACGCCTTTCAGTTGACTGAGCAGAGAGGAAAACAAACCAAATAATTTATGGCATTTTTCCTTAATGAAAAGCAAGTCAAGGATCAAACGTGTAATTTTTGGAATCCAGAAAAAGAGTGAGTATTCATAACCTTCACTTGCTTTACTTCTTCAAAACAAAAGGATTGACTTCCTGTGGGATTTTTATCTTCTCAAAGTCCACCCAGAATAGCAGTGACTGTAGAAGAATGAGTCTGAGCCCAATTCAGATAGCTGTAGCTTTCCTTTTAGGTAAAAAAATTTATACATTCTGAAGTAAATCAAAGAAAATTAGTTCAGAGCGTAGATAAAGCAATTAGGTTGGCTTTCTTGTACCTCTTAGTATTACTCTTTTTGGTCAGGGAAGTGGGAGGGTTGTATCTGCCCGTCGAAAAGCATCCTGTCAGAGGATATAGAAATCAACTGATGCAAAACTGACCTCCGTTTTCTTTTCTCATTAGTTTACTTCTAATCGCCATTTTGAAAGCCAGTGACCTCTGTGAATCAGCTACATTCCCAATAATTTGGGTGCATAAGGGAAATACCTCTCAAATGGGAGAAAAAGATGCTTTTCCCCTTCCCCTCCAAACAACTTATTTCTGTGAATGCATATTTATTGGAATGCCATAGCACACTTAAAATGCTTTGATTTAGGAGTGAAGATGAGCTCAGGTACATAAAGCTTCCATGTTTCTGCCTTAGCAGGTATTGGAAGTCTGTCCAGGTATGGTTACCAAGTCTCCGAGTGTGGTTTCCTAACAGGATTTAGACTCAGTGTTGGAAAGCTTTGTCCCCCTTGCCTCACTTTTGCTCCTGAGAATTTGCACCGTAGGAGATACAAGTGATGCTGGCCCTATTCTGAAATAGGAATTGTTTGAAGTGATTTGATATGGTGAAAGTGCACTGTAATCTAAACCTGTCAGCCCACGTACTGATTGGGAAAAGACTTTCCCGGGGCGGGGGGGGGGGAGCGATTTGGCAAGGGGAAATATGTGGGTGTCTTCTGTCTACCTATGACATTCAGAGGGCTGGTACTTACCGCGTGCCTGTCTGTAAGTGGGAATTTTTGACACTGGCTGTGCTGTGGGCTTTGGGAAGGGGTTACTGCCTCTTGAACTAGGGGGGTTTCAAAGGAGCAGCACTGTAAATGGCTCCATAGAGAAAGCTGGAGGAATGGACAGAGTGGCTCTTATGGGATGGACAGAGCAGCTTTAATGTGTTAATGAGGGGAAGGCCAGATGCCAGTAGCTATCAGAAGGGCTCTTTGTGGTTCTGTCGCTGGAGATGGCTGGAGCCTCTGTCCTTATCGTGGTTGTTTCTGCAGGCAGAGGGAAACACTGGGGCTATTAGTGAGGTGTTCCCTTCCTTTAAGTCAGCAGATAGCCTTAAAGATCAGCACTTGAATACTGATTAGGGCTAATTACCAGGAAAACTTAGGAAAAAGAACTTGCTGAAGAAGCTTGACTTTAAAAAACTACAAAAAATTGCTCCCCAAACCCAACAACAACAGAAAAGTCATGCTCAAAGGGTTGTGAGCTGAGCTCAAACTCGCCTGTTGCAAGAACAGCTGTATGGGGACTCATAAATTGCTATGACTGTAAAGTATGTAAGTATTGGTGGTCGTGAAGTTCATGTTGTGAACTGCTGCATCTACCTGTCTCTGCTTATTTATGTCTGTCATCTGTCTCTCTTGGATTTTTACTGAAAACACACCAGTTTTGAAGCTTGCCTTTCAGCTTTTCTCTGACTTGCTTTCTCTTGTGATTTAAGAAAGCATTTCTTCAATACGTGCTCGCTGTCTGTCGTTTTTCTCATAGACACCGCATGATTGAATTAGTGGGTTTGACTCCCATGCATCACGTTCTCCTCAGTACGGCTGGAACTAAAGAGCAAGAGACAGAGGAGGGACTGGCCCCACAGCCCGGCCACGCTCGGTGAGAGCACCTGTGCACAATACTGCGTCGTACTTCTGCAGGGAGTGTGCCTGCTTTTTGGGGTGTGCCACAGTGTGTGGCGCTAGCCAAATCTTTTCCTAGGTGAGGTAGATGACCCTTGATCTCACCAGAAAGGTCTGTCCACAAATGATGCCCTGTAGGTGTCACTGTAAAAAATAGCGACACTTATTAAGCCAGCCTTCTGTTTGTAGCTGATACAGTCATTTCAGCCCTTAATTTTAGTTTCCCCTTAGTGTGGTGCTCAGTTGCTTCTTTATACTGCCTTTGCCTGCAGTGACGACGGAGTGGTGCTCCACCTTCAGATAAGTCTGAACTGTGGCGATGTGTAGGAACTTAGGAGCCGGATAGCAAATCTTGTCTTTTGCTTTAACAACTTTTCCTGTCAGAAAATGTAGGTGAGTCAAAACCTTGGCAAGGAGGATTGAATTTTCTCAAGACTGCATGTTCGGCAGGGTTTCTTGTGTCCAGACTAGATATTTTTGGATAGAGAGTGAGTAAGACTTCATGGTAATCTGGCGATGGGAGTATTTATGTAGGAGACCAGGTTTAACTTTGCTTTGCTGCATCCCTGAGGGCTGCTGTGAACCCATGAGATTCTCTTGGGATGAAGAACCTCAAAAGGTCATGGTTTTGTCCTAACGCAAAATGGGAGAGGTTTTGAGAATTAAAAGTTTGGAACCAGAAGATGCTTTTTTGCCCAACTCATCTCCCAGGGCATTTCAGACTTCAAGATGTTCATTTACGAAAGCACACTATGCTTGGAACAGATTGCTGCATCTCTAATACAGATTAATGAGGTAATTTACATCCAGTAGCAAGACCATAACTATTACCTCCCAAGCCCTAGTGTTAATTGCAACCTGTAAGCCAGTATTAGCCGATGACAGAATGAAAACACAATTTGAAACATTGATAGTGATGGTCATTAGTTTACTTACCCCTTTTTGGTGTTCATTTGTCAAAGGAGCTGTCACGCCTGCGCCCAGAAGCCTGCTTCACTGTCTTTTTATTGGGCTGCATTGAATTCAAAATGGTGGGGTCTTCCATGCCACGTTGGTTCTCATTACTTTTTTTTATCTGGCAAGTGTTTTGATGTGACCTAATGTTTTCTGGTTTCCATTTGGTAGAAATGGAGAATGACTTAGGAGGGAACTAAATGTTTCCCCTGTTTGGTGAAATGGAGAGGAAGCAACGTGGGAGGGAGATACCAGGGTCCATTCCTGCTCTGATACCTCTTCATCAACCTTATCGAAGAGGAACAGAGCTCCACAGCTCCACTCCTGGATCTCTCCAGCCTAATAACTAAAATCCAGATACTGAACGTAGCCTTGGGGCTGCCAGTTCAGACTCTTTCAGTGGAAGGGGGAGTTCGAAGGGTATGGACTGAACGAGAGTGGTGGCTACCAAGCAGAAGTGGGGGGACTTGTCTCTACCTTTTTTTTTGAAGAGAGGAGGTAGATGTCTAACTCTTCAAGAGGAGCCCTGAAGTGAGTCACTGACAGAGGTCTGATGCTCCAAGGTGGGTAAGGCATAAGCTGTACCCTATCCTATGCTTTCTTTTTTTTACCAAGATTTGGATCTTTATCTGCCTCTGTGGCTATCCCAGGGTACATTGTTCTTCTGCGTGGATGTTTGCTTTTTTTCAATCCCTACGATGATTCAAATGCCAGAAAAAACGTAATAAAATTGAATTAATTGCCTTTTGATTATTCTAAGCCCAGATATTTTATTGAGTTTAAGTAGCTCTGTGTTTTCAGTGGCTTCTGCAGCCTGATTTGGGCCATTTACCTTCTGAAATCTCTTCTTACTAGAAGCTGAGTGCCATAATGAAACTGAGCTAGTGTTTCTTTCTTGTTGCTGCTTTCCTTTTCTCTCTCTGCTGGTGCTACAGATATGAAATGCTTTTGATTATGGTTTCTAAACTCCCTGCTGCCAGTATATTGAGGTCTGTAGGGACTGTCCTGGGTAGACTGAAAGTGAGGAAGGACAGCAAAGAGGAGGTAGGTTGGGAAGAGTTGAGCAGGGAGCTGGAAAATATTTTAATGGGTATGAGACTTGATACTTGAAGGAAATAAAACTTTAATATTGTAGATGTAATTTTCACCACGCTGGGTATGAGGATTAAGTACCACCAGGCAGAAAAAGTTTCTAAGCTTCATGTAACATGGTGGGGAAAAAGGCAGCACCCAAACACATGTGATGATCAGATTGAAGTGCCTCCTCTTTCTCTGTGACCTACCTGTCATGCCCAGGTAACTTCCAGTCAGATTTCAGATACTAGACCCCTGCTGTTGGGTGCCTGCTGTGCTGAGGGGGATGCTTTGTAGAAAAACAACTGGTTTTCTGGAATTTAGATATCATAATTTGCAGAAGTGCGGTCCAGCTCATCCCAGAGGGGACAACACCTCTGCGTAGCCCTGGAGACCTTGTTCTGTTGCTTTCTCTAAATGTTCTTCTACCAAAGCTGTTCTGCTTTGATTTAGTGCTCACCAGCATTTTTTGACAGCATACTTCAGTGCTTTTTCGGGTCCACTTTGTGGTGGGGGTGGGGGAATCATGTCTTTGAAGAGAATCGGTAAAGTCCAGGACATCTGGAGGACTTAAATCTAGAAGCACAGCGGCAGGGTGGTGTTACAGTTGTCATACGTGTGTGAAGGCACTGCTTACAGGCATTGACAAGGAAAATTCCAGATTTTGTCTTATTTAACCAAAAAGATGACATCTTATCAGAACAACTATTCATTAGGAGAAAGGCACTCAAGGAGTGAGGCAGAGTGAGATGCAGTGCCATGTGGTGGTTGGAGGGTTGCCAGAAGTGGAAGAGTTTCATTGCATCTATATTAACTAAGTGAAATCCCTGGGATTCAGAGTTTCTCCTGCTTTAAATAGGTTACTTGAGTTTAAGACACCAAATAATTCCCTAATAATTCACTTGAAAAAAGGACTCTGTCTGTGTGTGTGTTTAAGCATGCAATATCTTTTAGGATGAACTACAAGTTACCTGAATTTAACGTCCCATTATAAATAAATACATTCTAGCACATTCTAACTAGTAGAAGAATTTCTGTTAAATTTGATGCCTGAAATTGTTCATACTCATCAATTGGGTAGCTATTACCTTGTTAATGGAACTTATTATTACTCACCTAGATTAATTTATTAGATTTATTTCTGTACTTTTAGAACCTATAGTTGTATTGAGACATGAGCCCGCAGAATCAATACCAATTTCTTTTCTCATTTATGAATGCACTTACTAACATCCAAAATACTGTTACACTTGAGAGTATTTAGCTGCAGTTTGTTTTGAAGCATACGCTCCAACAATTTTAAATTTGTATTTCTTCTTTGTCCTTTAATGATTATTTTTTTTTCTGTATGTGGGCTCTGTTTGAGCAAAATGCCATGCATTAACCATCAAGTGAGTCATGACCATACTCCAGTCATTCGGACTAGTTGTGCAAGATTAGGGCTCTGAGACCAGACCTAATCTTTGAGATGTTTTTTGTCTGCTGTTCTGTGTGGCAGGTCCGAAGCAGGAGAGGGAACAAAGGTATGAATGTAACTTACAACTAAGTTGCCTGCCAAATGTGTAATATATTTGCATGTTTTTCTTTGAGCAGCGGCGATGCGTGCGTTTATCTTTCAGAAGCAGTGGTGTTTGACTGAGAAGCAGTAGCAAAGCCCAGCTGAAATGGATAACTGATGTGAGGCTTGTTCACTTGCTTTCAAGAGCATGAATGTCAGACAGGATCTGCTGAAGGCTGGCAGTGGGGGGGGAGGGGGGGGCAGTGCAGGTACAGAGGAAGAAAGCTATTTGGTCACCTCTGCCGTGCCAGCTCAAGACTGGTAGACAGCTGATGGCAGGGAGAGATCAGTCTTCAGGCAGTCCTGACACTGGCATTTCTGTTCCCATTGTGGCATCAGTTGTGCTTGGAGATAATCATCCATCCTTCCTTTGGATGGACCAGGAATGTTCTGTAGATCTTGGGAAGAGAATTGCAGGGGTGGGTTGATGTCAGCCCAGCCTTTAAATCCAATCCAGAGCAGCTCACCGTTTCTGTGGAGAAATCTCCACCAGCTGCAAGTGCAGAGATAATGTTTCATCCAGTGGTCTTGTAAGGTGGCGCTCAGTAAAGCTAACTCTTCTCCAGTCAGCCTTTCTTTGTGGTTTTCCAGTAAAAGTTGCCGTATCCACTCCGTGTGCTGCTCATCTCATCACTTTTTGGCCTGTACTTAACTGCTGCTGTAGCTGCTGCTTGTGCACCAGTGCAGTTGCTGGGTATTAAAATCTTAAGCCTGACAAACAAACACCAGCATGCACAAAAGGACCAGTCTGGTGATAAAGGGAAACTGAGGGGAAACAAAACACCCCCAAAACCATCATATGTAAGTATGATGCAGAAGCAGACATCAGAGTTAGAAAGCTGGGGAGATGGCCTGTGAGTACTATTTGCCTGATTGAGTTGTGGGGTTTGGGACCAAAGCCAGTGTGATTTCTGTCATCTTGTCCGTGCTTGACTAAAAGTTACAGGAGAGCTGGTGGACAAAAAGCAGCCTGACCAACCCGTTGCAGTGATGGGCAGGGTGGGGTGGGCTTTTGCCTGTTCTGTTTTTAGGAGAAGCTTGTATTGCAGCGATGGATGGGGGGAAATACTGTGTTTTGGAAGACTTGGGAAGAAGTTACATACAGTAGCTCCTGATGTACAGGCCAGGATTGGAGACCAGTTAGTTTTTTGGCCTTGGGCAAATCTCTCAACCTCTCTGGGTCTGGTTCAGCACCTGTAAAATGCGGATAATTAAACTTAACTACCTGGAAGAGTTGTTGATTAGTTAATGCTTGTAAAATGCTATACAGTGCTATAAAATACAGTGTAGTATTCAGAAGCATCTGGTCTACAGTTACTGTAGTGCTTTTCTGAAACTTTATGGGCAAACGTTTGCCAAGAAACAAAATTACTAATATGTGCAGTACATGTAGGCTTTGGGAGATGAGGGGGCAGCATGTTTTCAAAGGTGTCTAACTTTCCTAAGGTACCTCCTGTCGGAATACAAGGGGAGGTTTCCCTAGGACACCCGCAGTGGTCTGGCATTGAAATGGGTGTTGGATGAGGTGGGGGCTACAGAGGGGGGCTCTGGCAGGTGGCGGGAGAGCTCCTTGCTCCACTCCCAGCTGCTTGTTCTTATTCTTGTTCCTGTCCCCAGCCTCTTCTTTCTTTGTTGTCCTGGGGGAGCTGTTTGTGTGGTGGCATGGGGAACCAGGCTGGTGGCTTGATCCAGATGGGAAAAAAAATGGAAAAAAAAAATTCTGTTGTTGTTGGTTTGTATTTCCAGATAGCTGTTCTCTCCAGTGTAGTTTGTCATGTGGCTACAAACACATGGACCAGCACAATGCAAAGGCTGGTACAGGGGTAAGAAGTGTCTGGAGAGAAAGTAGGGCTGGGGCTGCTGAAGCTCTCCTGACACTAGGGATGATGCCAAACACAAAAGATGTTGCCATCCCAGAGGTTTGAAGGTGTGTTAGTGAGCTAACAGTCTCGTGTATGGTACAGCAGCATAAGAGAGGCCATGTGGTGATGAGCTGGTCCTGGCTGAAGCTCACCGTGCTGTGTGAAACTCTTGCTAACAAGGGGGAAGGAGCTAAAGATGTGCCCGAGATGAGCCTGTAATAACTTCTGAGATTAGCACCTTGACACTATTATTTGGGACACTTGTGATGTGAATATATGGCACCGTGAACAATGCACACACACACACATATTACTTTGGTTTAATAGGAGACCGTAAAAAAAAAAAAAAAAAAAAAAGTGGTGGTGCTAGGAAAACATTTCCTAATCGGCCACTCCCGAATTAATACCTAGTTGTTGTTAGGAGAAGGTGGTGATCTCAGACACTTCACAGAACTACGGAAGGTAAATATGAGCTAAGGCTGAGAACCGAATTTGTTCTTAAGTCAGCTTCAGGGACTGCCAAAAGGAGGTCTCACTTCTGTCTCTTCTCTGCTCCTGGACAATTTAATCCTTCTGCTTTTGCTAGGCCATGTCTGGTTCCTTTCACATTTCACAGTCAACTCACTAAAACAGCAGTGAATTAACCTGCCCGAAAGAGGTGGTTGTTGCTGCTGCTGGGTCTTCAGCTAACTTTTGAGTAGAGTAGTGCCTGGACTGATGAAAGAACTGAGAGCTGGTGAGCAGGGAATGGGGAGAAGCAGGAGCCAAGGAGACAGAGAAGATGGGGATTGGAGGTAAGAGAAACTAGGAAGAAGGAAGGGAAAGTACCTCTTTCTGTGGCCACAAGGTTTTTATTTGGCTCACTATATTTCAATACTGTGTCTGAGCTAACTGCTTGTTGCTAGGGTCTATAGCTTCCTTCTGCCCATGCTGTCCTGTCTTCTCTCTTGTTATAAGCCCTCATGCTGGTGTTCCTGAGGAGAGTGGTGATGACCCCAGGTGAGAGAGACCTGGTGGGTCTCAACAGTTGGTAAACAGTCAGCTGTAGCCAATTCCTCACTCAAATAGGGGGGGAGGGGGAAATGATGTGATTATACCAGGAGAGGAAAAAGAAGGCAGCCTGACATTTGATAGTGTGAGTCTGGATGGAGCTGGTGGAAAAATACAAACTGTTAAGTGCTTGCTGTGCTTTTGGAGGTGGTGGTGTGGTGCAGCTCTAAATGGACAGCAGTCTTCCTTGTTATACCTTCTTTTTATTTATTTTTAGGCAGGGCTGAATTCAGTGGGGATGGGTATTTGTGCAAAACCTTAACATGAGCATGCTCTGTGTTTCCCTGGTGCTAGAAGATGGAACAGGAGCCTTATCCCTGGTACAGCTTTTTTCACAGTAACTGAGAGGTGTGTGTTCATCGGGTCTAAAATCACTATATGTAGTGTGTGGCAGTGCCCCTGTGGGCTTTATGACTCACTTCTGCCGCTCTGGCAAGGTGTACAGTAACCTTGCTGCTGCTACTGATTAGGAAAATAGCAATTGATCGGCAGCCACTGAACTGGTTCATCCCGCTTTCCATGACAGCATGCACTGTATTACAGCCTTCTGCTATATGCTGTGCTGTGAATCCTGGTTTTATTTGGCTGATGTGACCTTGGAGGCCTATAGCCATTCCCTGGCCTCTCTTTTTCTCCTGTTTCTCCCTAGAGCCAGCAGCTGCGTGATTGCTTTCCCAAAAGCTGTGCCTTTGAGGGAGCGCTCTGATCAGCAATCCCATGGCTTCAGTTACTGGGAGAATTTCTTAAAAGCAGAACGTCCACCAATTTGATCACCTCTGGAGTGGTCACACCAGGGCTCTTTCTGGGTAGGCAAATTGTACTGATATAGAAAGACAGTTTTCTGGGAGCATTTTTTTTGTTAGCTCTGCTTCCCAAATCGATTCTGTATCCTCCTAGCATGCTGTTGCATTCTCCCTTGCTGGTGTGAAGAGGGGCTGCACAGTTCCAATGTATCTCTTCACACCTTCTCCTCTCCTGCAGCCTGTAAAGCTGTTGTATTTAGAGCACCAAAAGCGCAGAGGTATGGAGGAAAATGGGTGTTGTAGAAGACAATAAGCATGAAACAGTATGGCTGTATACTGTGCCTGGATAGAAATAAGGAATTAACAAATCCAGACAGAGAACATCCCACATTGTTCAGTTCTTCATTGTAATCCTGTTGAAAAGAGGTGGAAGTGATAATAGAAATTCCAGATCAGGGCCTAAAGCCTCTTTAGGTTGAGAATTTCTCTTGAATGAAAAAAAGAAATACATAAAATAGGGGCATTGTGGTTTATCCAGCTTGAGTTTCTTGGCAAGTTCTTTTTATGAGTGGTAGTAGATGAAGGCTTTCTAATACATTAAGTGGAATTTAGGAGGTTTCACTTTTGTGACTTGGGTCAGAAGGTTGTGGTTTTTTTCCATATGAGGAGCTGAGTGTGTCATTGTTTACAGATCTGAGTGTTAACATTAGTATTTTTTTTGTGACAGTACTGAAAGCAAGTTTGGCCATGGGTCAGCCGTGATATTTTCTTTTATTTTTGGCCTGTGCTCTAATGCGGGAATTTCTCTGGGTTGTGGTTCCCCTGTATCCCCTGGATTACTGTCCAGCACCCACTCAGATTGTTAGCTGCGGCTGGTCTTGTTTTGGGGAAGCTTAAACCATTAGTATTGCCACATTCCTGTTCTCAGTTAAGGCTTTAACAGCTTGTAAATAAATACAATCCAAGTTGATATCTAATTGATGGTGTGGGGGGGAAAACCCCACCAGTAAACCCACATGACCCATGGGTTGGTCAAGCCATATGTTAGACTGGGAAGGTCTTTATTAGTACAGGCTCTGTTGACTTTTAAAGTAAAAAACCCCAAACCCCAACAGAGCTACAGGGCAATATACAGCAGTTCATGGTTTGATACCAAAATGAGTGAGTGGGAAGCCGGGAAGAATCTTCCACATAAATTCTGCTAGTGTTTGAATTCCAGTTGTTGGGAGTGGGGAGGTGCAACATAACAAGAATCTCCATCTCATTTTGTCTCTCTCTCTTCTGTGGAATAGGAATAAATTGTCACAGAGGGAGGAAGGACCTGTTTCTATGCCTTTTGGGTGTTCCTGATGATTGTCACTGCTCTGATTTGTGGTAGGCAGAGATTGCCAGGTGGCTTGCAATGAAGTAGCTTGCACATGTGGATACAGTATAAACACATCGGCTGTTTTTTGCCCCCAGCCAATGCAGCCCATCGAGAACCCTGTTACCCTTTTGGATGTGTGTGTGGGTAAGAGGGCACGATGCAGTTCTGTATCTCAGCCCAAGTGCGGGTGGTGTGATGCCCTGGTTGCCATAGCAATTAATCGCTGCTTTTAAGGGCTGGTGCCTACTACAAATCCCTGTAAATTGCCCAGAACAGTAGTTAATGCTGCTCCTTAGGCATCTTTCTGGCGTGGGATGGAGAGTTTTTTTTTTTTTCCTCTACTCACGAAGAAAGCCATAATAACTAGCCATAATAACTTGGTATATGCAGTTGGACTGGCTTTCACCTTCCTGGGCTTGTGGAGACATAGGGAACTTTTGTGAAGAACAAGTGCAAAATAGATGGGGATGTGGTGGCTTCCAGCTGCGTGTATGTAGGCTTCATGTGACCAGCAGATTGTGCATGGCTGGGAAAGTAACAAGCATAGTCTTTGAGAGATGTGCATGGATTTTTTTTTTTTTTTTTTTTTTTAGTTATTATTGGAAGGTTTACACCAGACAATTAATGTGTATGTCTTCGGCTTTTCTTTGTGCCTTACAAAGAACAGCTGTGAGTTACTGTGCTGTTTGTATGAATTTATGTAACCATGATGGAAATGAAAACCAGCTACAGCAAGACTGTAGTCTACGTTTGTCTGTTTGAATAGGTAATGGGAGAGAAATAGGGGATGTTTACTATGTCATTGTTCCAGAAACGTGAACGGCGGTGAACGCAGATATTCTTAAAAGTCTTCCTGTAAGTTACAGCCCTGTTCATTTGAAAGGCAGTCTTGATTTCCTCAGTACATTCTTAAAAAGGTTGGAAACACCTGTCCAGAAGTTTGAGAAGTTTTTTTCTTCCGTGAAGGCATTAAAATCTGTTACCTTTAATACTGCTTCTCAGGAAAAAAAACCCCACCAAAAACAAACCCTGTGAAGGGAAACAAGTTTAACGGGATAAGCTATTAAATGCACAGTATTCTCTCTTTGCCTTAAACAAAGTGATAGGTACAATTCAGAACAGCCTTTTTTTTTTTTTTTTTTAAGAAAAATGAATGTTACTATGATACATATACATTCATATACACAACATATGTACATGGAAACTTGCAATTACTTTTACTGGAGATCATGGGTAAGATGTTAGCTTTCTTTGGTATGCCAGATCAGAGTCAAACGTGACAAAATAGATGAGGAAACTTCGATTATCAGTAGGATTAATAGCTGTGCATGCTGAGAGCATGCTATATAACCTGGTTTTGGGTGATTAGTTTAGTCCCACTAGCCACAGATGGGGGAATATATGATTTAGAGAACTATAGGAACATAATATTGGTTTGCTCTATTTTTGATATTTCAGTATTTGAGAAGTATCAGGTACTAGTGTTGATAATTAAACTGTAGTTGAAGAAATAGTTGCACTTCATCTTATGTATGGCAGATCACTGTGATCTTTCAGGACTGGTCAGACTGGAGCAGCTAGAGGCAAAGTAATCAGAATGGACCCAACCCACAGTATATGGCTTTGCAGCCATTACTCCTGCCCCTTATCAAAGAGCTTTAAGCTGAAAGTGTGCAAGATTGCTGTTCGAGGACTGCAGGCTAAGGTCTTCTTTTATTCAGTTTCCCAGGCAGATCCCCCATGATCAGATTTCCTGTCTGGAAGAATAAGAAGTGGTTAAATAAAGAGCATTCTCTTCTCTTCCTTCCTTCCTTCCTTCCTTTTCATGGAGCCTGTGGAAATCCCTTTCCCAGGCCTGCATTGTTCCTGGCCAGCAGTGGCTGGTGAAAGGCCCTGAGGCAGATGGTGTTCTTGGGGTAGTACCTGTCCTCCTTGCCAGCTGTCCTGGAGGTACTAGTCAGAGAAGGTAACATCCTCCAGCCTTGTCTTGCCTGTGACAGTCAGAGCCCCCTCTTGGCATCTGGATTGAGAGGGCTTGCAGGACGTGGGGGACAGAGTGAGCTTCAGTCCCTGCCATAGTTGCAGCTCTTCATCCAGGGTGATTCTGATGATCCAGCAGAATGAGGATTTGAACCTGGCTATGCCCACATCCATGCTGTTGCCAGAGCTAGCAGACTGTAGCCTCTTGCCCCATTCTTCCCAAGAAACTTTGTTGAAGCCAGTATATTTTTTTCCAATGCAAGTTTTTCTTTTGTCTTTTTTTTTTTTTTTTTCCCTTCAATGCAATATAATACTACAATGGTATTTTTTCTTCACTGTAAATATTCCAAGCAGCCCTGCGTGCATGAGCAGTGCTTGTCTTGAATATGTCAGCGTGTTTATATGGGTTCTGGTGTCATGCGGTGCATCGTATTCAGCAGTCATCCTGCAGAAGTCCCGAAAGCTTCCTTTCATCCTTCTCTATCTGCTGCAGTACCAGGACACCCCTCTGTGGAAACGGTGGGCCAGGTTCTCGGGGCTTTTCTTAGGTGAAACTCCCCCAGGTCCCGGTGGGACTGTGCAGAGTCTGGTAGGGGCTGGCAGGATATACCCTCATGTGATAGCTGAGACTGCTCTCCAGTTACAGTATCTTGAAGCCCAGCAGAATGGCATACAACAACATCTTGCAGTGCCGGCAAAGAGAAACTTTCCTGTTTCAGAGTGGCAGATGCCATCCAGTCCTCTCCAGCCTGTTAACTCCCGGCAGCTTTCGCAGCAGCGCAACCAGCAGGGCCCGCTGCCAGTGCACGGGCTCCTTCAAAACGATGTGTCGTTTGCATCTCTTCTCCAAGCAGGCTGCTTGTTGAGGGGCTTGCATGTTGACTGTGGTAGAGCTGGCAGATACCTGTCCTGTTTTTAGAGAGATGTATGACAGAGAGGGGAAGATCAATGGGTGTTATAAGATAAGGCAATACTCTGGTATGGTGTTGGTGAGCTGGCAGCCGCTCGCTCCTGCAGCCTCCCACCTGCTGAAGCTGAGCTGTGCCGGGGGTGGTGGAGAACGGTGCAGCTGGTGGGGTGGGAAAAGAGGCCTTGGTCTCGTGTGTTGAGTGGTCTGTACCTGAGTCTTCCCCACTAAAAGCCCTGGATCCTCACCACCTCTGGGCCACCAGACAGCTGGCAGGAGCCACCGTGGTACGTGCAGGAGCTGCTGCTGCCACGGCCCTGCGCTGCTGCCATGGGATGGCTTCTGCAGCAAGCCCTGCAGCATCATGCCTGCTCTGCCCACCCTGAGCCAGTACTAAGAAACAATTTTATTTTATTTTTGTCCTTTTACTGCTTTGTTTTTGTGAACTACTAGTCAGTTGTCCCTTTTCCTCTGATCCCTGTGTGGCTGTTGTTCCCTTCACCCCTTCACACGCAGCTTCCCCTTCTTCTCCCCAGCTTGGCCACCTCTTCTTCTTGCCCTTCCTACAGGTATTCTTAGGTGAGGGTCAGATGCTCGGGTCTCTTGGGGTAAGCGGTTGAGGGTTTTGAGACTGAAATAGCACAGCTGCTTTTTGGTGCCTGCTGTGAGGAGTTGCTAGCCTGGTATCCTCTCCCCCAGCTTCTCTGGGCTCTCATGGAGGTATTTGGTTCCACTTAAAACATGTGCAGGCTTGAAGGGGCTTTGAGGAGCAGAAGTAAGCTGGGTCTGTTTTCCCATGGCTTTAATCTATTTAGCATGTCTCATGAAAGCAACATGTCTGATTTAATGTAAGTTTGTATTTACTTTTAGATTTGATTTCTGTGATTGAGGCTGTTCAGTGTGACAATAACCATCTGATTGGAGATGATGTCTCTGTGACAGTAGCTTCACTGTCACCACGGGCAGGGCTCTGAGGTGCTGGTAATGTGCTCTCAGGGCTGTGGAACTTCCAGCTCCCGAGAAAATCACATGCGGCACAGCATCCCCTCTAGTGGAAGAGCAATTTTAACTGATTTCACCTATATCCTTGTTATGTTATTTTTAGCTGCTAAGATTAATGCTGTAGTGGCATAATTACAATGTAGCGGTCTGAATATAGAACAAAGCTCTTTAGTTTTAACCTATGTTCTGACGTGCAGTCCCTCTCGAGCAAGGCATTTCCCTGGTTTGCTTCTGGTTTTACCCCCCCATGGATGCAGACAGCAGCCTTGCATCAGGAGACTTGGGAGTGTTTAATGAAAAAAACAGGAAAGATATTTATAAATGCTTCTAATTTGTGTTGTAAATATAGGCTGGCAAGGGAGTGGAGCAGTCACAGTGAAGGAGAGTAAGAGGCTATAAAGGCTATGGCACAGATATGGAAGAGTCTTTTCCATCTCTCACTGCAGCTCAAGAAAACATAAAAGGGCAGTGTAATTGGGATGCTGTTGAATTATGTATAATATTGGCACTGAGTTCCCCGTTAGTTTCATTTTGGTGATGCTTGCTTTCTTGCCAACAGAATAGTCTCTGTAAATAAGCTGCCTCCTCATTTACTTGCATGGCCTGATTATATACAATTATCCCTTGACTGTTATGACTTCTGAAATTAATACTGAGCTCAGCCAGGTGGGTATTCTAGGACTGCATCTGAAATACTTCACTGCTTTAACTGACCATGTAAGCACACATGCTTCAGCTCCCAAAATGGGAAAAGCCATTCTGCTGACAGCTTCATTGCCTTTCTTCAGGTTTGTTATCATTGGAATCACTTGTCACAGTAAGAATGGCCTCTGACATTATTTTAAAGACTGTACCTTCTTAACAAAGGTAAAATTGAGAGTTAGTAAAGTATATTATGAACATAGTACTCCTAGATCTTTTATGTCTTAAAGTTGACATGGGAACAGAACTAACAAACCTGGGCAGAAGGTTTTTGTCCAGCCTCAGATCCAAACATGTCTGCAAGTACACTGCCTACTTCACAGCTTGCATCCGTTGCAGCACAACTACATTCTCCTTAACTTGTGGAAACTTTGGTTCCATTTCTGAGCTCTCTGTCTCTGAGGCATTGGTATCTTTACTGCTTAAGTGGTAGAACACAAATTTATCTCCTGTCAGCAGCAGAATAGCCATCTAGAAGTTCAGTGCCCTGGCCATATGATAGCCAAGTATGTGCATTCATAAGCCCAGACAAGGAAAAAAGATTGAGATTTCAGGACACAGAAATCTACAGCAAACAGTGTTACTTGGACAAAGATAAAACTGTTGACAAACTGACATTAACTACAGTTAACAAACCTGAAATTTCAGTCTTAAGTATTTGAAAAAGATTGTCTTCAGCATATAGAAAATAAAAATCAGTGTGGAGTGTGTTAGAAAAACAGGTGTTTACTTGTAAAGGTTACAGAGTTTGGCCCTACAGAAGTAGGAAAAATGAACAATCACATCTTGTGTGGTATCTGAAGAAGGCAAAGAAATCAGAAAGAATATAATTCTCAAGTGTTTTGGAATCTGTGTAGGGTGGCGTGGCATACTCGTGAAAACTAGCTTCAACACAAAACCTGCCTGTTCATCCTGAGCTGTAGTATTAAGCTTAACACGACCTTTCTTAACTTCCTAAATAAAATACTACTTCTTCATGTGTTGAGCTGAATTTTTCTGGCTGATTTTGGGTAAAAATTAGCCCAAAATACATTGAAGGGAATCTGTACCCTCCAGTATGCCAAAGATCCTTTTAGCTCCCAAAAGCTCAAACTTTCTCCTTGCTGTCTTTGCTAGAAGTTTTTGTGTTACTGTCTTTTTCTGTCCTAGCTCTGTGTGTTGTCTTGCAGTATGTTCTTAGAAAAGAGGTTATATTCATTTTGGGGTAGGAAGGCTGAAGGATGTGAAAAAACATGTATAAACTAACCTGTATGTGCTACTCATTTTTATTTCTAAGGGACAAAATCTGAAAGTCTTGTCGTCTGCTACAGCACAGAAAATATTTGGGACATCTCAGAAAAACCATAATTAGAGCTAATGGGATAGGTACAAAAGCTGGGTAATAGAGAAAAGGAGTTGATGGATATACCTATTTGAATCTGGACTAATCTTTAATGGAAAAAGAGATATCATCCAAACTAAATCACAGAAAGCCCTTCCAAACCCATGTGGAGGAAATCATCCTTTGCTGATGGAAGGATGGAGGCACATGATCTAAAACATCCTTTGTATCTCTGATTTCAGTGGTTACTTTTTTTTTTTTTAGCTCTTTGTCAAAGCTGCAGTTTCAGAGTTATTAAAGAAGAGGATGATGGATTTACATTCAGACCTGAGGCTTGTTATATCACTATGATGTGCTATGGGTTATAATTTGTCATGGGCATCCTTCCTGTGCACGGGCAGGGAGGAGACCCTGAGCGGTGGGCTCTGTTTGTCTCCCCGCAGAGCCCCCCATGGCCTTCCCCTCCAAGCGGTGATGGGGATCAGATCAGACTGGCATCCCAGACCGCAGCTGGTCTCCCCTGCAGGGGTTTCCCATGACGGGAGCAGAGCAGCACCATCCTTCTTGGCGGCTGCCTACGGGTGGGAGAGCATACATGAGACTGGGCACAGCAATAGCTCGCGCTTCTTTGATGTGCTGTTGGGCTGCTTTGTGCGCTGCAGTCTTCTGGTCCCCTCCTTTGTGGCCCCTAAACTGTGATTAAAGCCTCAATGAGTGTCCCTGCGCTAGGCAACGGGGGAGCAGCGCCTGGAATCCACTCAGTTCATTGATAAAACCCGAGCCTGAAAGAATGATGATGCCTTTGTGCGAGTGCATCCAGGCCTCTGCCACAGGCTGGCTGCCGCCGAATTCTGCAGCCCCAGCCCTCTGTCGCTTAATCTGAGCCACCAGGGAGTTGTCTCTTGGGACCCGCTCTGAGGTTTTAAATCTCTTGTGTTAAAATAATGTGTCAGTGCAGAACGTTGCATGAGCTTGGGGGCCCTGACGACTTCTCCGAAGAACTGTGAGCATTTGGAGGCAGAAATGTAGCAGAGACCTGTTGCACAAGGAAGTGAAATGGCATTTGGCAGTCTGCTTTGAAAGATAAAACCCCCAAACAAACAAAAAGAAGTGGTGTGGGTTCCTCCCCCCCAACACAAATGTGAAGCAGTGGCTACACAGTGGCTGTGCCCTGGTAGCCAAACAATAGATAAACTGAGTGTGAGGTACATACCTCTGCCTGCTGGCCTGAGGGCAAATATTGCATCTAGAATAAATGGGTGAAATTCCATTGAGTTAGTGGAGTAGCACCGACCTGAGGTAGCACTCTCCCCACCCTAATTATTATTTCTTATGGAAGCCCCAGTCACGCTCTGAGGCTGTGAATGAGTGGCATTTTTCTTCTAAGGCAGATAATCCAACCGCTTCACTCTGAATGGGGAATGGCATGTCTTTCAAATTACCACACAAACGATGAGAACATAATGATTTTCTGAGATTTACAAGTGGAACTGTTAAATTGGTTTGTGATTTAAAATGAATTTTAGATTTTGCTCCTTTGAGAATTTTCTAGCTGCTTCTTTTTTGTGGGCTAAGCAGAAAAATAATGCAGAGCTTGCACTTTCTTTTTTTTTTTCTTTTCTTTCTTTTTGTTTTTTTTCTGCTGTAGTGCCTGGATGCATGATGCTTTGTTTGACCTTCAGCCTCCTGATGCTGATGGATAGAGGCTTGAGAACTCTTCCTTGTAGCTATTTTTTTGTTGCTGTAGATACAGAGCTGTTGTTTCGAGTAGACATCTTCATGCTGGGAAAGAGGAGGAAAACTTCAGTTCCCCAAAGATTAGCCAAACTAAAAAAAGGTGGAGAAGGAAAAAGAGGAGGGGAAACTTATGCTCACTTTCTGGCTATCTCAAGGTGCAGACTGCAGTGCAGCCATCAGTTGACCATCCTTTCTTCTTGGTGCAAATGTTGTGTTTTTCACCTAAGCAGGCTCTGCTATCTGAAGCAAGCTTGTCACAACCAGGAGCCTGAGTTATTTCTGCAAGCTGGAAAGCGTTAAAACATGAATAATTTTCACTGATAAATTGCAAGGGTGATTTTTTGATTTATTTCTTTATTCTTTTAAGCTCTGAGTTTGCACACGTTTAATAAATATGTGTGCTTTTAAAAATTACAAAACTAAATCTTGCCAGTGGGAAAGTCACAGATCGTACTTCTGCACCTTTCTGCATTCTCTGTGTGAGAGCTTAAGTAGCTCTATGCCTTTGCAAAATGGGATTTAGACTCCTAAATGATTTGTGCTACTATTGCTATTTTTGCTCCTAGACTTCAATGATTATCAAGTGTTGCCAGGTTTCATGGACATAGGGTTAAATTGATAGTGAGCCCATGTATAAAGAACAGTTTGTTAATCATAATGTAGATTGGGGTTTGTTTTGCCTGATGTTGGCTGTCTCTGGACTGGGCCTTTGGTAATACATGTTTCCTCTCTGCTCAGTGGAGGGAGGGGGACCCTCCCACAGAATATCTTGGTCTATCTTAACATGGGTCCTTATCCTCTGTATGTGCCTTTCCCTCTCCTTCATGGCAGAGTGAGAAGTGATGACCTGACAGGTAGTTTTTGATGGCTTCAGTTAGGTGGGATGGATTCCACTCCTAAATTAATATTAATAGACTGCTTGCTTTGTCTTTTTGAGAAAACAAAAAATCCTTGACAAACACTACCTGACTGAGACTGTCTATGTCCTCCCCGACACATACACAAGGTAAAAATATGTTATGCAAGAGGGCACTGAAATTACATGGAAGCACACACACCTATCCAGGAATGTTTGAGCAGTGCTTAGAACAAGGTTTTGTTGTAACAGCTGGAATATGGTCTCTTCTGCGCTATTTGAGTCGGCGGAAAAACACCTTGTTTGCTTTAGTAGGAGTATGAAAGGGTAGAATAATGCTGGCAAGGGCATAGGAAATGAGAGAAGATGGGTGTTTTTATAAAACCTTTTAATTGATTTTAATGTGTTGCTTTTAATGGCAGCATTTAAAAGCCTTTTAGTAAATAATCTCTTCGGTACAGACATTTATTTGGAGAAGAGACACCTCCATGAGAGGATTTTAAATGACAGTTCTTCATGCTATAGGTAAATCAACTAAATGGTGTTTTAAATACACATCGATTTCCTTCTCCCAGCCTCTGTACTACTGCTATATTTCATGCTGCCTTGCCGTGTGATAATACTGGCCTGTTACACAGCTAATACAGTTTTACCACTATGAACAATTGCAAAAATAATCCCATGTTTTGCCTCATACTTAGAGACAATCAGATAATCTGGAGTTCTGCAGAATTATTGCTGATGAGTGAATAGTTGTGGAAAGCTGTCAAACCTAATCCTTGTTGCTAGTACATAATGTGTTCCTTCAGCTTTAATTTCTATCATTTTGGGGTAATTTTAGGTGAGTGTCTGTGTTATGGAGGAGCAGCATTGAATAGTACTTACATCGTTTAATAATTCTTGTAACTTTAATGAAGGCTTCGTACCAGCAGAGCCCTTTAGAGCTTTCAGTGAGACCTTGACGCTGAGCTGGTGTGGAGGCTGAGAGTACTGGGTCTGGCTGAGCCCCACCACAGCCCTCGCAGTGCTGTGCTTGTATTGGTAGCTAAAAAGGTGCTGGTAGCACACCAGGGTTTTGGCTCAGCTGGACCTAATACATGGAGGGACACCACCTACTTGTTTTATGAAAACTTGCTGTAATTTGGCTGTTACACTTCTAACCGCCACCCCCCCAGTCACATACAGATGTCCTGTCATACAGCTTGTGTTTGACAACATGCCAGACTTCAAGTTTTCCTCTAATAAGACAGAGATGCGTCTCCTACATCAATAATGTACCTCTGCCATGGAGCCACTCAACAGCACACGAGGAAAATGTTGTCTTCCTCCTGCTTTTGCTTTCCACTGTTAATTGTTGCCATCGGGGAGGAGGTAGTGAGCATGGATAGCCCATCATAACCCACAGATGTCATGTCCCAAATAGTCTTAGTTTTCCATATGATCTTAATGCACCGTCACCATTTGATGCCGTCACGTTGGTATCTATATGTTGTTTGATAGATGCCTGGCATCTAATGGTTGAGATACAGCCTTCTTTCTAGGAAATGTTTCTCATTCTCAAAAAACCCCACCCCATTTAGTTCAGGCAGAGCATAGGTCACTTTTAAGGATCAAGCATTTAAAATAATGAGTTTTCTGAGTGTCATCTGGAACCCTCAGAAATGTGTTCCCTACCGAGCATTTCAGAGCTCTGTAAATATGCTCCCATCTTCAGGAACAAGACTTGAGTTTGGGAAATCTGACTTGGAATTGTGGTACCATAAATGTCAGCATGAGAGTCAGAAAAGAAAAATACATTCAGATTTCCCATGGACAAATAAAATGTGTGTGGTGTTTTTTTTTGTGGTGTTTTGGTTTTTTTTTTGGATTTTTTTGTTTTTTTTTTAATGATGAAGATAAAGTTCTCCATAGTGTGACAGTACCATCCACTGGCCTGCTAATGTCTAGTACTTTGCAAATAAGCAGCAAAGTTGCATAAAGAAGATGGCTGCTGTACAGAATGGCTAGATAAAACTAATACAGCTTCTAGAAGAATAAGGCCGCATCTTTACCTCAGTGACTTTGCAGTAATTACCTTCAGCTACTGCCTGCTAAGTCTTGGTTAAATCTTAATTGACATACTCAATAATAAAACTATAAATTTGGGAAAGGAAGGACCTCCCTACCTCCCTTGTTTTTAGCTGCAATAACATAGCTAATTCTAATAAGGGTTTGTTATCTCGCCAAATACATTTAGCAAAAGATTTTTCTAATAGCTTAATAACCCTACAAGAAAAAAAGAATATGCATAATCTCTGAAAACTATAAACCAAGCAATCAATAAGTCAAGTTAATCAAATTAATTCTGTCAGTCGGTGGGGTGGTGGAGTCTTCTGCTCTCTGGCACTGTACTGGCTGCAAATGTTGATAGCTAAAGAAAAAAGATTTTGCACAGAAGACTCAATGTATGTTGTGGGCTGGGAGCAATTCCCTTTTCGCTCCAGAGAAACCCTGAATTCCCTGGACTCTTTTTGTGCCCCAGTAAAAGTTTCCCTGTTTTACAAATGACATTTTCTTTAATCTTTGATGTAAACAAAACCAAAAACCAACCAACCACAAAACCAACAATGCTAAAAGAAACCAAACAAACTTAGTGAACAAGTTTAAAGCCTCATTTAAAATTTTGCACAGTGGCCCTGTAAAATAGTTATCATGCCCACCAGAATATTTAAAGTGGCAGCTTCTATCTTTATCAAAATTCAAAACTATTTAGCCTCCAAAGAGGCTTGCTGATATCAGCAGCTTTGGAACATTCCCTTGGTTTGGCTATGTGCGGTACTCCTTGCATGTTTTAAGGTGAGCGGCATAACAGACCGTTTCTATGCTGTCTACGCATCCCAGGTAAAAAGTTGTGATTTTCCAGAAGGAGAGCTGTAACTTGACCCACTTGCTGGCTCCTGTCTACTGAATACAGATCATACGATGTAAAGTTTACTGTAGAGAAAGTTGTAGAGTGGAAAAACTTTTCTCTGAGGGGAGTAAGTAGTGAACTATAGACACCTGGATGTACTCAGTAAATGACTAAACGTATTTCTGTGTGCCTGCATACAAGTTTTGGATACTGTAAAGATCACAAAGCAAACCTAAAAAATCCGGTGTATCATTTCGGGGGATCAGCATTCCTCAGAGGAGTTTTTACAGGATGAAACTGGCTGCTGTTTCCGTCTGCACTCCACATGCACGTGCTCTGAGGTGTCTTCTCCAGGCATGTCTGTCCAAGTGGCAACCACGTGTGGCTTTGAACTTCCCCCCAGCTCTTTATGTCTTTTGGTTTTGGCACTTGCCAGTCAACGGGTGGGTCAAAGTTTGGGAGTCATGTGCTGCCAGACTTCAGTGCTGGTGTGTGGGGTCCAATTCCTGCAAACAGAACATCACCTCCAGTGCTGTTCGGGAGAGCCGTTGGTGCCCAGTACCTATGGAGGGATGCTGTGATATGAGCAAGTGTGCGCTGGTACAGAGAGAGTAAACCAGTGGGTGAGCACCTGCAAAACTGTTGTGGGCAGCATCCCCAGTAAAAAGCAGTAAAATAACTGAGTGGCCATAGCCTCTGACACAGAGAGGCCATGGGTTATACTGGATTCTGGATCTGATTTATATTTGCAATTTAAAATAACTTTGCTACAGCTGCTTTTTTTCTTCCTTTTTCTAAATCTCGAAGGGCTACATAGGAGAACAGAGATTCTTTTTACAGAAGTTGGCATCACCCTTTTTTTTACTGCTCTCTACGTGATTTTCCACAACAGCCATAGTGGTAGTTTCCAGCTGACTTTCACGTGAACTGGACAGAAGCAGGAAGAAATTCTGTTACTGGCATTTATAGCTGATTTCTTGGCATGGGAAAATGAGACAGCGTGCAGACCATGAACACAGGCAGTATTTCTTGAGATGAGTTTGAACAGCAGCAGCATCTGATGAAGTGGAAAAATGAGCTTTTCTGTTCCAAAGGTTTCATATTTTCTAGGGCAAGGCAGGAAGTGTTCTCGTTCAGAGGCAAAGGAAATTGGAGGGAGGCTGATGAAGCAATATGCATGCTGACAGAGGAATAAAAGGCACATAGTGCTTCTAAGAAATACTATACACCCAAAAGTGTATCTTTGTGGAATTTTTTAGTAGTAGAAGTGATTTGTCGTGTTTTTGATGCTATTAAAATGCAATAGATAGCCATGTCAAAACCGGTTGTAATCTGAAAGGACAGTTGTGTTTTCCCCTCATTGCTTATTCCCATATTTAATTTTGTGTTTTGTACCAGAGAAGATAACCTTTGAGCTTTTTAAGCAAGGACGATGTGCGCAGGAAGCGTTTGCTGTGCTGCAGTAGCTGCCAGTAATAAATACAGTATTGCTAGAAACCCTTATGAACTGGATGTTTCTTTTCCTATCCAGTATCCTCCCACTAGCCTGTTGTCCTGTGAGTCCTGTGAAGCTGTCCTTTGCTCTGGCAGAAATAGTGCTGAATGTTGTTACTTAGCATTGAAGTTATCAGGTGCTGAGGTTGCTTGGTCTGTAGCTAATGCAGGTCTTCAGGCTGCTACAAATCTGAGGCATTGGGATAATCAGCCCGCACCAATGAGGGATGGTGGTTTATTCTAGTTGATAGCTTTTCTGAAGAGTTGGCCTTTCCATCAAAAATCTGTTTGCCTAGATATACAGCGGCATTGGCTCCCTGGATTAGTAGCTAATTATAAAATGCCCTGCAGTTCTCTTTCAAGACAGGATGAATTTAAAAGGGCATTTATATGTCTTATTTTTTGTGCAAGCTAAGAGTTCTCTCAGCTTTGGGAGCTCCTGAAGAGGCTCGCAGAGGTGGCACAGCCAGTGCTGTGGGGCGGGCAGCTGGGGGGAGGTGCAGGTCCCATCGGTTGCGCTGGAGCCTGGGGCAGGGTCTGAGTTGGTAGCTTGTTTTTCTTTTGCTTTTCATATTTTCTTCATTGTGTCAGAAAGCCACAGGGATCAGCTGCAGTCTTTTCCTTAGCTTCAGTGGGGTTTGGATCAGGTGCGGTGTGGTTTGTTCTTCCGTCGGTGACTACAGCATAGGAAGAAGCTATTTGGCACCCAGGGTCCAACCAGGCTAAGTTGCAAGTGCTGGGATGTCCCTTTGTCAGGGTGATAATAAATAAGACTGGGTCAGTCACTTAGGTTCTTAATCTGTCAAAGAAATCTGCCTGCTGAGAGAGAAGCCTGTCCAGTGGCTGGTGAGGAGAACCTTCCCTGGGGGTCCTTCCTGCTCAGTGGTGGGGTGGAGACGATGTGGAGTATCATGTCTCTGATTTTTCTTTTGAATGTTGTATCTTTTTGGCCGCCTTGTGGGCTCCCAGTCTTGATCAGTTTTCCATGTGCTCTTTTGCTAGCTTTGCACCCAGCTTTCTGCCTCTCCCTAGCTTGTCTGGTCCTTTCTTTCTAGCATGCTTCGTGACCGCCTCTTATCTTACTTTCACACTTTTCTTGTTTCAGTTACTGAATTTACCATAATCTTGTTACTGTCATACTCCTGCACATCTTCTTGTTTTACCAAAACCAAGCTGGTTTAAGAAGAATAATAATTTCTAAACGAAAAACAATGAACAGTCAGTCTCTTTTGCATCTTTCATGATGCAGATTTCCCATAACTGCAGTACATTTAAAATGCATACAGCGGTATTCTAAACTCCATGTTCTGCGTTTGAAGCATGTAGCTTATATCACTGCAGGTGAGAAAAATTATTTTTTTATTCATCTGGATGATAAATTTGATCCCTGTCCATCTGGGAGCATTCGGAGGCCACCAGCAGCAGCTAGAGCTGTCTCCCACTCTGTGCTCCTGTGTCTTATTAAGGAAGACTGATTATACTTTTAATCATTGATATCAAGTGGGGTTACTCAACATTTTATTGTTTGTAATTTATGGATTTGATGGAAAGGTCACCGGAGGGGCAGCCTCTCCATTTAAGTGTAGAACTTCACTGAAGTTCTCTTTTGAGAGTACTCACACACGTGCACACACACGTGCATGCACACACAGAGTTCACACTATTTTTTCTATAACCGTAGGGAGGAAAATGAAAGCAAGTTAATATTGCTGAATGGAGCTTAAGGGCAACGGGATGCGTTTCAAAGTAATTGCTGAAGCTGGATTTTGGCCAGGACTTCAAGCCAATAGATAACTGAAGCCCCAAATTACATGGTTTCTTTAATGATCATAAATAATTGGGAGATTCTGTATTTGCATTTTTATCTTGGAGGTGTGTGTTAGAGATTGATGTAGCCAGCTGTCACACAATCCAGCTTCGAAGAATGCTTGTATTTTCAGCCAGCAAGGCATCCATACAACTGGAGCTTTTTCCTATGCATTAAAAAAAATGAACCACCTATCAATAGCATATGACAAAACTTCAGTTTCTTTTAATCTTAGGACTGGCTTAAACTGTGCTTTAGGGAATGTGTGGTAAAAATAATTGGCACACTAAGGTGTTGCACAAACCACAGTGGAAAGCTGATTTACATTGATACAAGTTGCTTGTGAACCTCTCGCGGTATTTTAACCCAGAGGTGGAAATGGTACGTTAAGTATGTGTTCCCATAGTGTTTCCTTTGGCTTGACCTTTTCTTTTACTACCAAAATGTTTCATTGAAGCATATTTCAAATGCATGTCAACTTTCTGTCAAAGGTTGTGGTGAGAAAGGGAAGCAATATATTTTGCAGGAGTACGTGTTTATACATCTCACATCTTGCGGTTGTGGGAATTTGTTGTACATTCTATATTTTACTTGTATTTTATAGTGTTATTTGGATGAAAAGAGGTGGAGAAATGAAGAGCGTGTGTGTGTTTATGTATGGAGAGACATAAAAGTCAGTATTCAATGGAGACAAGATTTTAGCTCCTTCCCTCTGCAGTGGAGTCATCCTTTTACAGACCAACCTTTGCATTGCCTTGGCTTTAAAAACAGAACAGACCTACATTAGATCAAGCCTCATGTTTTCAAATAAACTGTTTCAAGTCATCAATATCTTTCTGTTTTTTCTTTTTTTCTGTATGTAATAGAGTTACAGTTTATTCCTCAGAAAGCAGCTAGTTCTCAAACAGTCTGAAGACTTGTCTTTTTCTTTCATAAGGTCTCGGTGACTCGCAGTCTCAGAATGCTGATGTATTTGTAATCTTATTTTTGTCTGGAAGGTAAAATTCTTCCATAACATGTAACTACAAATTAACTTTTCTGTGATGTAAATTTGCCTTGTTATATGGTTATCTCTGCAAATTTGAGGCCTGGCTATGACTAAATGAAACTGATACGGCAAAAGCTTTGATATGGTGGGCAATGGGATATTTCCCAGCTTCCTCATGTAACCTGAGAAGTGGCATTATTAACTGCTTCAAGAATAAATACTACAACAGCACGTATGTATTTTGGTTTTGTCCGTGTTTCATTTTATTGCTTATTTTTATAAGTCACAGTACCAATGGCTAATTGCATAACTAATGAAAAAAAAACCAACAACAAAGGGATGAATTTGCTGTTCTGTGTTGTCAGAGTTTGAGGAGTACAGAACAACCCTGTTGTAATAAGGGACTGTCCATTTACTTCTGGAAATGCAGATAATTCTTTCATGTTGCCACCACATTTGCGTAAGAATCCCAGACCTTAAGGCTGCCCTTCAGCTCCCCACCACGCTGTTCCAGTGAATGCCCATACTGTTTGAGCTCGGCTCTGCTCCTGCGCCTCGAGCTGTGTTTGCTGTAACTGACACAGAGTATGAAGAGGAAAAGATGAGAAGATAAAGGTTACTTATTAGCAGGTGGAGCTCCCACCAGGCTGGGGCTGTGTGATGGCTTGAGGCTGCAGGTACGCTGGAGTGACCAGAGGGGTGATGTTGCTGGGGGCTGACACCTCTGCCTGTGATGGGGACCTGGCACTGTCACCCTTTGACACGCTGTCTTCTGATGCTCGTTGCTGCCCTGGGGTGAGCCTGCCCTTCCCAGGGTGGCATATTTTTTGTGCCCCAACTCCCCTTTTAGATTTGTTTAAAACCAGTTTTACCTCCAGAGTTTGAACTTAAAACCTGAACTGCAAGGGAAGAGGTGCGGTGGTTGTGCCGCCTGTTGAGCTCTCACACTGTAGAATTTGGTGTAATTACGTGGTGTTGAGAAGCTGTGGTTAACATATTCTCAGCAGAGTCTTTTTGGGGTATGTTTATACTGGACGTGCTCCAGTCGTGGGCTGACCAGGAGTTACCCACTGGTTACAACCCTGGCTTACGTGAGCTCTCTTGGGGCTAGATTTATGCATCTGAATGGAGGACAGAGGACTCGTCTTCCTTCTGCAGCCTCCATTAGGACTCACCGTGGACCTGGGCTGTGTAGAGGGAGAGGCTGCCAGTTCAGATGTAGAGGCAACATGACCTAGAAGACCAGAAAAAACTGTTTTTTGGAGGATGAGAGAAAGACTGAAACAGACTGTGCTGCTTAAGGGTAATAATTTGTTGGGAAGATTGTACGAAAATGAGAAATCAGAGATGTGGGATGGAGTGGGAAAGGATGGCGATGCAACAGCAGGTTGGAGGAGATGGGGACTGGGCACAGGGCAAAGGTAAAAGTATAGAAGGAGTTATGCTGGCCAAGCGTGGATGCAACACATTGCCATGGCAGTACTGTTGTCCAGGTCTGGAAAAGGACATGATTTTCCTGGGTCTCACTGCTACTGAGCTTCCAGGTAACTTGAAATCTCATGGCTTTCTCTTTCCAGCGCTGGTCCACCATGAGAATGACAACCAATTACTAATTCAGTTACTCCAGCAGATCAGTAAGTTCCTACTGTGACAGTGAACCTTGGCAGCATAGCAGGATGCCCAGTGAGGACATTTCTGGGTCCGCAGTCTTTAACTGGAAATCTAAATGATTAAACGGGAACGCTCACAGGGGGAGGGCACTGTTAGGGCTGCATGTGAAGCATATCTCAGTTGCCAGAATGAGAGACTTGCAAAGCCAACATTTGTGGCCTCTTTCTACTGCAGCAGAGCTTCTGATCATACAGAAGGACTTGCTCAGGACAGTGCTGGGGTACTGTATTATGGCTTTGCTGGTGCTGTTGCATCTCTGACCCAGTCCCAGTATCAGAAGCTGGAGAACATACAGCGAGTGAGGGAACTGCAGGATGGCAGAGGAGTATTTTGGCAGTTTGGGGTGTCAGAGGCTGCACTGAAGGATGAGTTGTACAGGATTCAAAGTGACAAGCATTCAAGTGCTTATGGATTTAGCGTTTTAGCTAGTAATACTAAATGCAGAGTTGGAGTGGACATCTGTTAGGCTATCAAAACTTGCTGCTTACAGGCTAAGCTGCTGCTTAAGAATCTGCCTGGAGTGAACATTAAAAAAACCAACCAACCAACCAAACAAAACCCAAAACCAAAACAAAACAAAACCAAAAAGGAAAAAAGAGAAAAGGGAATATATGCCTTCAAGCCACAGAAAGTTAGCTTAGGCAATCAGTAACAAAACATCTTTGAAGTTTCTAAAACCATGGAGGTTAATACTCTAATGGAAGGGAATTTCTGTGCCATTTGTGACATTATCTGGTATTGGAAGATAATGAGAAAATTTTATTCTTTGATCAAATTTTATTAATACCATGATTTGAAGCCTGTCAGGACTCCGAAACGCTTCTGGGCAACCTACTGCAGTGTTTGGTCACTCTTGCAGTAAAGTTGTCTTATCTTCAGATGTTTCATGTGTTTCAGTAGGTGTTCATTACCTCTAGTCCTGCCAGTGGGTACCAGTGAAAAGAACTGGTACCACCTGCTGGGCTGTAGCTGCTTGCTGATGGGGTTGTGTGACGCACCATTCAGGTTTCAGTGCACTGAATTAGATGATGTTGTTTTCCCTTTTAGTGGTGATTAAAATTCAGTCTTAAACCCTCTCCGTCTCATGCATTGCCAGGGCATGCTTACACTGTTTTGAAGATTTCCATATTGTCAAACAGGTTGCAAGATTTCAAGGGCAGGTGCAGAATATTTGGACTCTATGAAGAAGCACCTGTCTGATGCTAATTTCATCTTTTTTACTTAAAAGTCACTTAATTCCTTTGGAAAAAAAGTATAGCAATGCTAACTTTCAGAACAGTTATTTGAAATGAGTCCTGTCTCACGCACTGGTGGTGTTTTCTGTTGAAATGGTGGCTTTTCAAGTTGCTTTCTAGCTCGGAGTTGAAGATTGATAGATAGATGAAAGTAAAATACTTTGTACTGACACAGAGTAACATACCCCGTGTAAATAATCACTTGGTTTTTTTTGGGGGGTCTCCTTAGTTTTAAGCCAACTTAAAAAAAACAACCCAAAAACATATATTTGCAGACAAAAAGATGTATCATGCAGTGTATTGGGTTCATGACGTGGAGGCTGGTGGGCTCCAGCCTGTGAGGTGCTGGTGTTCTGGTCTCCCCTCTGCAGAGCCCTTTATTTTGTGCCAGGCTGGCTGCGCTTAATAAGTACCCCATACTGCCATGCTTTGCTAGAGAGGGGCTGGCACGCTCAGCACCCTGCTGTATCAAGCCCAAAGAAAGTGCTGCATATTAGAGGGGGAAAAAACCTGCATTGTACTCTAAAAATAACTACCTTTTTGCAGGTTGGATTTCCTCTCTCTCTCCCCGTTCGGGTCTCTCTAGTACCTGGTACTATTCAGCAGTGGTAGATAGAAAGGTCTGCTGGACAAGTGCAGTGCTTTTATAGAAAGAGACATTCTGCGATTTCAGATTGCTCAAAGCTTTTTCCCTTCACTGCACTTATTTGGGGGGGTGGGGTGGTGGTGGAATCTAAATGTATGAGGGCAGAAATAATTTCCCTTTTCTTTAACAATTGCACCCATGATGTCAGCTGCCACCAGTAATGTAGAGTGATAAATTGACATTGAACTTGAACAGAATTCATGGCGTGCTGGAGACAATAAGAACCTCTGAGGAAATAATTATTTTGCTGCCAGGAGCTCATGCATCTCAAATTGGTTGGTGCAGGGACTTTAGAGTAGCCTGCTTGCCTATTGACTGGAGTTGAGAGCTGGCGCTGCTGGCTCTGTGTTAGTGCAAGAACTTGGGCATTGTGGTTTGCTCATGGCATGTCAGAAAAAAGAAAAGAGAGTGACAAAGGTCTGATGTTGACCACTTTCGCTTGCTTGCAGAGAGAGAGAGCGAGTATTGAAAACCAAGCTCAGTAATATGCTTTTTCCTGTGAATATAGTGCTTCAGTGCTCTCACAGTGGTACTTACTGCAGACACTTGGGTGCAGCACAGTTTCTAGTGAGGGGGAGGTCACTCACATCGCAGCAGCTGGAATTTAATTTACTGTTCATGTGCTTGATTGGTTTGGGGAGGGCAGAGTTCCTCTGATCAGGTGACCATTGTTACTGATTGGGGTCACAATAATTAATTTTCCATGAAAGTAATTAGTCTGCATTGTACACAACACTTCTCTGCATTTTTGGTTTTTGTTTGTTTGTTTTGGGGATGGAAGTAACTTAAAAGTCTGATCAGGCTGTTCTCCTCCCTCCCTCCTTGAAGTCGGTTTGAAGGTTGTGGGTGGTCCATGATGACCCGTAATTAAGCTTTTGCTTTTCATTTGAATAAAATGTAAATAACAGTCTAGCACGTCGTTCCTGTTGACTTTCACTGAGAATTGGGCACCCTGATGCCTTTTCTGCCTTTGGAAATTTCATTCTGTATTCAAAGGTCATGTTCTTGAAGAGAAACAATCTTTCAGCATGTCTTTCTTTTTTCCTAGAAAATATTAGTACCTGCAAGGGAAAAGAAGAAAAGATAACCTCACAAAGTCTGTAGCTTTCTTACATCTCAAAGAGATTTCCCGGCTGAGTTTTGACATTTTAAGTTAGGAGATGTTCATTTGTGTGGGTCATAAAGTTTTGGAAGGTTGTAAATTACTGTATTTATTCCCTAGCTAAATAATAAGACTAACCATATATGAGTTTGTGTTTTCATAGAATTATAGAACGGTTTGGGTTCAAAGGGACCTTTAAAAGTCATCTAGTCCAACCCCTGTGCAATCAGCAGGGACATCTTCAACTGGCTCACTTTATTCTGAGCTGCTCTCGTACTTTGCATCACAGAGCATGGATCCCTGAATTCCTCTTTCTTTCCTTCTGTATAGCTGTGCCTCTCAGCCCCTGATTTGGGATTGGCCACGCCTAACAAACTTCAAAAATGTGGGACGTGCAAAATAACATTTTCATACATGAAAATCAACGTACTGTGGCATCATGCTTTCAGTAATAATAACTTTTAGTTAACAGTAGTTTTACAGTTCTGTATCTTTCACATGTATAATTTTAAACAATGAAATTGTCAGACATCAAGTATGGCGTGAAACAGCAGCTTGGACAATAAAGCTGATGTCAGCTACTGAAATGAGGTGGAAAGCTATGTCTGAGCCACCAAAGGAAGGGTTATCTCTTCTGATGGTATCTATTGCTTTGATGTTCATAGCTTTTCAGTGATGCATCTCTGGTTATATATGCTTTATTTGATCTCATCTGTTACGCTGTTACACTGTTTAGGACTAATTTTTTTTTTCTTATTTAAGCACGTAGCAATATAAAATAAAGTTTAATCAGTATTTTCTGTGGTTATGCTCTTGTCACGACAGTTGAGGGCAGTCCCTGGAGTGCTGATGACAAAGAGCCTCCCAGTAAGGCTTGCATCAGGAGGGTGCTGTGTATTTTGTCTCTGACCTCTCTGAGGAGTTCCTTGCTTTGGTGCTTTCAGAGAAGAGTCCTGTGCTCAGTATCCTTCTTGCCTTCCTGCACGGTACTGAGGTGAGGTCTTTAAATACAGAGGAGGTGTTTCAAAGTTTGTTACCTATACCACAGTAAATAGTATAAGTAAATTAAGTAGGTATTTGTTTGTTTGTTTTTACATTTAACAGTACCTCACCTGCAGGGAATTGGTTTGGCCAGCTGCTGGTGAGGCAACATGAGCTGGCTTGTCTTGACTGATGTAGTGTAGAATCTGATGTTAAGACTTTGAGGCATGAATGAAAATACTTTCACCCAACAGAAGTGGCCCTTAGTGCTCTTTTTAGGAGGGTTTTGGCCGACCACTGGGGAAGAAGGTTGTGATGCCACTTGTGCTGCAGGGCAGCACTTTTGTGGCTAGAAAGTTTCAGCATCCTGCTTGTCCTATCCATTCTTTCAGCTGAAGCTACAATTCACTTAAAAACTTTAATTGCTGAAAATCTAAATGAGTGCAATCAAAAAAAAAAAAAAAATCTTTCCTGGGGAGCTCCAGTCATTGTTGTAGCAAAGGGGTTTGTCTTCAACCAGAAATTTACTGAAATAGTTATTTCAGAGTAAATGCTCTGGTATAATTATTCCAGAAAAAAACCACCACCCTTTGTAGAGTCTTTACTCTGTAATGAAAGCACAGTTAGAGTTGTGGATATTAATTAATAACAGGCAGATTGGTTTCAGAAAAACAACAATATTCCAAAATAATTATTTCAGATCAGATATTCTACTAAATTGGCAAGCAAATTGCCAAGTACTAAAGCTTTCCACTGCCATTACAAATAAAGTGATCTCTTAGTATTGCTTGAAAGTCTGTGCAATATGTAGTGCATATTTTTTTAAATTATTTTTCTATATAAAGCTCCGTGCAAACACCCTGGTGTGAATTCAACATAGGAGAGTTTTTAGTCACAATGGGATAATAAGCAGAGAGAAAAGAAGGGCTTGAGTATTATGTACATAACTTGGGTTGTTGCACTAGTTATAACCACTTCTCTTTTCCTTTTAGAAGTATCCTACGTAATGCCAAAGCCATAAAATGGGCCATAAAATGGAAAGGTGAAAGGGTTTCTTGTCCTATATAATTACTAGACCTTAGCTCCTGTTTGTTTGCTCCCATTGTAGGAATGCTTAGTCTCTGGTTCCCTGCACATATTTTTTAATGAATCGCTGGCATTTATACTGAAAACAAAAGAGAAGAGCACTGCTCTTTAAAACCCTTCTTCTATTTTCATTTAACTAGTGCTATTTACAGAAGTAAAAAAAACCCAACCCAAATCTGTGAGTTTTTTTCCTTTTCTGCCCTGTAATAAATGTCTGGGATGCAAGGCACTAAGAGCATTGATGCTGATAGGAAATTGTTAGTTGACTGTCTCTGGTTCTCTGTTCTTTAGACTGCCTGAGATTAAATTTCTGTGGAGCCTCACCAGTGACAGCAGTGTAAAGAGTTTTTGCACACCCCATTGTGCTGACCTGTGGCTGCTGGGTGTCTTGAGTGCGGGAGCGAGCTGGCCGTGCTGAGTGCAGGATTTTTGTCGTTTCTGTAGGGGAGGGAGAACATGTGCTAATACTCAGTTACTTTTTCTGTGTCAGTAAACAACTATCAGTGATGCAGATAATTAAATAACTGAATGAAAATGTGTCCGTAGCTAGTCTACAAGATATGGATATGAGGTGGAAACCCTGACGGGTTTTGTGTTGTGGCTGAATTCCAGTTGGTCAGAAATACTTTTTTTACAACAAGAATACCAAGTGCTGTGATCATTACACAGGTCACCCAGCTATCAGAGACATGCCTCTTCTTGACTTCTCCAGATCTCCTTCAGCAGTCTCTCCTTACCCGCAGCAACCTGGCCTCACCCCTTCCCTGGTGGGAATCAGCCTGACCTTTTCCCTGCATCCGCTCTTGCTTTATTAGGGACAGGTTTTGATCAGCTACTTGCAGAAAGAGCTTGTTGAAATCAGCTTCTGCTTTGGGAGATTGTTCGTGAGCAGCAGTTCGAAGTCTCTGCTTTGGGATTTAATTTCATCAGGCCTACATGTGTAACTTCGGTGTGTTTTGGGAGCACAGCGTGCATCGATGGTGCTGCTAGGTGGAACTACCCTTATCGCTTGTGTCACATAATGCCGTATTTGGATCTCTGGTGCCAGTTATCATTCAGCATAGTAGGCTTGGGTTCAGGTCCCTGAGGTGTCCTAACAACAAACAGAAGCAGCGTAACAACATTAAAATGGAGGATCTCAAATCATAACAGATACCAATGTTTACCTCTTTGACTTTATGGTGTTTGGTTTGCAAAGATATTTTCCTTTATGATGCAGAAAAAACATCTCCATTGTAATGCCATTTGAGTGTTTTTTTCACAGAGGAATGAAGGTGAAATTTAACACTAAGGTGGTTCCATGTCCCAGCTAGGGATTTTGAAGTCCCCTTCATTTTTTTTATCTCCTCTGGACAGAAGTTTCAGTTTGAGTTACCAGTAGAGATTGCTAACCATCTGGGAAAGAGACAGCTAGCCGGAGACAAACCAAGTGTTGTGGAGCTGAAGGTTTGATATCTACCCTTGATGTCACAGTTTTCAGTGCTGAGACCTTCATAAAATGCAGGAAAAATAGCAACAGAAGGTAACAGTAAGAAAAAAGAAGGTGGTCACTAAACTAACATGTATGGGAAAGGGCAGGATTAATGGTAGGCTGGAACTAGTTCAGGATGTTGAATGAGGAAGACTTAATAAAACCAAAAGTCAGTGTATTGTTTTGATCTTGGAAGATAAATCACTTAGCCAGCTGTGCATCACAACCAGGTAACGTGGGTCATTTTTACTCCTGGAGCTGTGGGCCTCCAATTTATGATTGACAAGCATTAATCATTACACTACTTTGCACAGGCTTTGTTATCCCTGAACTGCATCTGGCCAATAAAATTTTGCCTCAGTAACCCCTTTAAGAAACGAGTGCACTACACTTAGGTTTCATTAGGAGGAGAGTGTTATAATAGCTGAAGTTTTCTGTGGTGTTGGACAAGAGGGAGTGCTTACGGGGTAGTTGACTATGATTTATGACCTGGAAAAAGCAAGCTGCTTGTGCTGCCGATTCTGAAGGTGCTGCAAGTGAGTTTTTTGTAGCAGGAGCCTGATGCTCTGTTTTCATGTAACTTACATAGGTAACAATAGTATAAACTCATTGTTTTTTATATATATTGGCATAGGGAGTTTTTATTCTTACCTTCCCTTAATATAATGCGACTCAAATTTAAAGCAGTGTTAAGCTATCAGACAGCATAGATAAACATTATCTCTGGGTCAGTGTTCAGGAAATAATGACAGTTTTACCTGTGTTCAAGTTGGAGCAGACCAGCAGGTGGTATATCCATATCTGCTGCTTCACTGCCATGTTAGCAGTTAACAGCTGCTCTTGGTGGCTCAGACGGCGTATCATCTGTAGAATATTAAATGTTGTAGTTAATGCTGACAATCAGGACTAAAGTAGACAGATGTCTTTGTGATTAAGTTGTCCACTGATTAAAACCACTTATAACAATATACATTAACGTAAGGGAGTAGAGTACCTAAGTCCTATTGAGATGTATGTAAATGATTGTCTGAAGCCCTTATGCTTTTTTGAATATCCTGTGATGTGCGTTTTGGCTGACATGCCAGGGAAGCATTTTTTTATTTTTTTATAGGAGGGCAATCAATGTACATGCAGCCAGTTTATGTCTCCAGCTTCACTACAACCAGTGTTTCCTCTCGGGTTGGTATGTACCTGGAGCACAGCATAGTTTTCTACATTTATGTCATTTTGTTAAGCAAAGTTTGTCTAGTGACATCAGTAGCAATATTTATTAGTTTTTCATGGTCTGAGGATATATTTACCTGGGGCTAATAATTTTCTGTGTTTTCATTCCATTTCCACGGCTTCTCTTCACTGCCTCTTCAGTCAAGCCTGAGATTGTATTTTTACTTAGCTTCCTCTTGCTGTATCGACATATTTTTAGTAGAGACCTGTTAATTGAATTTGGGTATCACACTAGCACATGCACACGTATACACTTATGCACAGAGTTTCTGTTAACATATGTTCCTGTAGACAGTGACATTTATTTAATTAGTCATCACAACCTGCAAAAATCTGCTTAGATTGTATTATGGCTACGTGCCATGTGAAAACAAGTGTGTTCACAATTTTGTGTCTTTTGGGTTATTGTAGTCTAGTTAAAAATTAATTTGAGAGTATATGCCTATGTAAAACACCAATTTTAAAGAAACAGGATGATTGTGTATGTTGCGTTTTATGTCTGTTTAGATATTCAGAGGTTTTAAAATTTTAGTAATATTTATGAACATGTTATCTGTATTCCTTTATTAAATGCAGAGTGTTACTAAACTTTAAATGCTTCAAGTCTATACAGAAGACTCAAGGTGCTAAAAGGATCCTATTAGCTGCTTGCAAACTTGGAACTGGAGTCATCTGGCGAAGTCATGCTGTTAGTTGGCATCCCAGCTTCAAGTAAAACCATGCCATTCTGCTGTACAGCATCCTTACATTTTCTCCAACTTTTTTTCTTGTGGTCATTCTCTTACACAGTCCGTTTGATCATGGGATTGTGGTGTCCCAACAGTTAGCAAGGTACAAATCCGATATGATCTGGACTATCCGTCTTTTCCTTTCAGTGGAACGGCAATATGGAAGGCAAAAGCTTCATGCTACTGATTATTCTTCAGTTTTTCTTCCTTTTAGGTGGGGTAGACTTGCAAATCTTTAAATACCTCAGTATTGCTAAACCTAGAGTGAAAGTGGGCTGACAAGAACTTCAGCTGAGGCACAAGTGAAAACATAAAAATCTTGAAAAGGCACTGACTGCATGTAAAGAGCCAGTTCTGAGGTCTGGCTCCTGCTCACTTTTCCTTTACCCCATGCTTGCATAGGAAATGTCTCCAGTGTTGCAGTGTTGAGGCTTCTTTAATAAGAGCATAGGCTGGTTAAAAACTCAGCAGTGTCATCAGGATTTGAGAAATCTTCACTCAGAAGTTCTTTTTCTTTCTCCTGCCCTGTTTCATGTAGCCTGTAAAGGCAAACTGTGGGGTTGGTTTTTTTTTTTTTTTTTGGTTGATTTTGAAATTATCACTTTGAGTTTAAAATTAAGGCTTTTTTTGCAATGCAGAATGTCATAGACGTAGGTTTGTTAGGGCAGGCCCAAAATGAGAGACAAAATCCTAGGATCTGAGGGCTGGAACAGGCAACAACTGGAACAGGCAATAGCTTGAACTGCCTGCTACCCAGTTCTGTTAGCTCTCTTGATAACACTAGGGCAGGTGAAGACGTAACGTTTGTGAAACGTCACCTCCTTTGAATTGATACCTGTGTGACCCCACAGCACTAACTTGAAAGTTCACCAAGTTGTCAAGACGGACAAAAGTCTGAAATGTATCATAATTGAACAAGCACTTTTAAGTACCAACCTTAGTTAATTTACAGAAATTTGCTGTAACTAATGCAGCTGTAATTAATACAGATGCACTAGTGCTGTAATTAGTATCTTTTTCAGCTATTACTTGTGCTGTGGAAACAAAATACTGTGTAGTAGAATTTTGTTTACATTGGATGCTTTGATTTAGCAGTTGTTTGAGGGCGGTATTTTTAGCTGATGATAGGAAGCTCCAATAGGAAGGAATCCAAAAGCCCTTTAAGCATCTTCTTAATTTTAAACAATGTTATTTTATCTATTGCCTTAATTAGAACCACAGTTTTGGTGCTTTCCTAGGATAAGCATAGATTAGCTGGAGTATTTGGGTAGATAGGTAGTATACCTGTTGCATGCAATTGGGATGTAATCACTAAAGTGAACATCTACTGCAAATCTTTTACAATGCCAGTGTGACAAGACAGCCTAACTCGCTGTGTGCAGTGTACGAAGATCTGGGGACAAATTTGTTAGTTCTTTGCCGTGTTCTATAATTGAAGTATGTCCGCTTAACACCTGACCTTATCCTGTTTTGCAGTATTGCCATGTCTGCTTTTTGGTATAGACTCCTACAGTGAATCACATGCCAAAATAAGCAAACAAATAGAAGAATCTCAAACCAAAATGCCTTACTGCAAACTCTGAGTGTCTCAGGCTTGAACATCTGTAACACAGTATTTCTCTGTCATCGTTCTTTGTCTTTTGCTGAGGCACCTAAGCGGCAGATGTGGGATGCACACAACATGTTAACTCCATAGCAGTTGTGATGCCGTGTTATATGGCATTGTACTCTCACCGATGTTAAAAACAAAACCAAAACAAACAAAAAACCCCCAAACATTTTTACTTTGTGTGTGCTGTTAGAGTTTTCAGTCTTGCTAGGTTGAGTCTGATTGTTAGCAGAAAAAACATTTCTTTTTCACTGTCACCCTAGAAATGGTGTGTTTTAAGAGGCTGCACCTGGAGTGCTGTGTCCAGTTCTGGGCTCCCCAGTTCAAGAGAGGCAGGGAACTGCTGGAGAGGGTCCAGCGAAGGGCTATGAAGATGGTGAGGGGACTGGAGCATCTTCCTTGTGAGGGCAGTCTGAGAGAGCTGGGGCTGTTTAGCCTGGAGAAGAGAAGACTGGGAGAGGACCTTATCAATGTCTACAAATATCTTAAGGGCGAGTGTCAAGAGGACGGGGCCGGGCTCTTTTCAGTGGTTCCCAGCGACAGGACAAGGGGCAACAGGCACAAACTGTAGCACAGAAAGTTCCATCTGAATATGAGGAAAAACTCCATTACTATGAGGGTGACAGAGCCCTGGGACAGGCTGCCCGGAGAGGCTGTGGGGTCTCTTTCTCTGGAGACATTCAAAACCCGCCTGGACATGATCCTGTGCAACCTGCTCTAGGAGAACCTGCTTTAGCAGGGGGTTGGACGAGATGATCTCCAGAGGTCCCTTCCAACCCTGACCATTCTATAATACTGTGAGTATCATAGTATCTAGTATCATAGACTAATTGAGGAAAGCTTAAAATAGTAGCCCTGCCTGGGGGCTCCCACTCTTACTGCCCCCAGGGGAGACCCTGGCCCCTGCTGTGCCCTTCCAGTAAGGAGAAAGTGCTGCTGTTTTCCCTGATGTATGTCCCTCCTGACAAAACACTTACTGATTAACCAAGCTTTTAGGCCGTAAAGCATTTCCTTCATCAGCTACATTGCCCTAGCACTACTTTTCCAATGTTTGAGGTATTGTTGGCTCCAGATAATGATTTTTCTGTTCAATCCATATCTGTTGTTGAAGAAATCAGAAAACTTACGGTTGTGGTGGTGGTCTGATTCCTTGATAAGTATATGGGGATGCTTCTGAGTTACGGTTTTATCTAGTTTATATGGATGTCAGTAGTATCTGAAAGAGGATTTTTGTGTTCTGCTGCCATAAGATTTGAAAATAAGGAACCCTTTATCATATAACTCGACAAAAGTATTGAGATGCAATTTATAATTAGCTTTTTTTTTTTTCTGTAGCTGCCTGTGTAAGTACTCACATGAATCACTTTTTTAAATCCAAGGCATAAATGAAATTAGAAAATTGCCACAGATGCTCAGCTTCCTTGCTATAATGAAATAGTTTGTGTTCATTTTTTTTCTTCATCTTGGAGAAGATCTTGTCAGAGTACATTTAAAGAGATTTTCTGGATGTTGTAGTAAAACTGCCAAAGCAGATTAGAGGATATTATAGAAACAGCAGTATAATGAAAAAAACAGTTTCTTATTTTCTAATTAATTTTTACTTATCAGAGGAGCCATCTAGCACTTCCAGGTATGTTCTTGCTCATTTTGCATGTATCTTTTAGAGTAACCTAGGGTTCTAACTAAAAAACACAGGTGCGTGTGTTTGGATTTCACTTTTTTTTTTGACTGCATTAATCCATGCTTCATTTCTGGTCAAGTAACACAATAATGATGTGACTTGTTCTTCCGTAAAAACTTGTAGAAGTGCACCAAACATCTGCACATAATGAATCCATTCATGCAAAGAAAGCTAAGTGACTTATTTATCCCACTGGATTTGCAACAATTCCTCCTTTTCTGCTGGCAGTTTCAGAAGTTTGCTGCCATTGAGGGCAAAACCCCTCGTCCTGTTCATCTAACAAGCAAGGTACAGGATAGATGCATAGATAATATCCATCTTGATTTTCAAATTAGCAGGTAAATGTTTACACAGTGAAGGTAAAAAGGGCAAATGTTCTTTGCTATTATTATTTACTGAATTCTTGTGATGGCCGCAAAGGACCAAGCACTTCCTTGTGTTGAAGGAAGTTCAACACAACAAGTTCAACACAACGTTCCTCCAGGACGCGGCAGGTATGACTTCGGTTGAAGTAAAGACACCTACATTGACTGTTACATTGTGTATTGGGTGCCTAATGTCAACCCAAAAGGAACAGGAAGGAACAGCTTCCCGCTGCCACCGGTGACTTCTACCCCCTGCAGCATGCCACAGCTGGGAGCAGGCAGGCAGAGACTCTCCCTTTCTGCATCCTGCTCCTGTGGGAGTCTTATAACGTATTCCCACAGGAAAGCAAAAGGGTCAGTATGGTCAGTAAAGCCTAGAGAGCAGTGGTTCAGCTGTTTACCGGTATGGGCTCTGTTCGGTTGCCTGAACATATATATAGTGGTATTGGAGACACACTACAGAATCTGGGACATCTTTGTGGGTTGGTAGGTGCCGTACAGGTTTGCAGCAGACCTGCTCCATGCCCTTTTGGACAGGCGTCTGGAAGCTAGGAAGGGTATTCTAGTGAACATAACACTAGACAGCAATGCCTAGTTACTTGTCTATGTCCTGTGTTTATGACAAGTGGATTGTACCCTAGATGTTGACTTAAACATGAGTTGAATCACTTTCTAGGCTCCACTGATCGTATTGACTAGATCTGTGTCAGTTATGATGGTAGTGTAGGCAGCTGGTACCTCTGTGGGCACTTATGTGTAGATAACTAAAGGGAAATGTCTTACTCCCTGTACAACTTCCACTCTAGAGAAACATACAGAGTGGGAAGGGTCAGAAAAGATACATTTACATTGCCACATACCTAATATTTTGATTTATACATAATAAAAGTGGGTCTTAATAACAGATTTTAAGTTGAGAAGAGAGAGTAGTGGTCATTGAAATTAGTGAAAGAGGGACTCGATGGATAGAAATTAATCTTCCAGAGAGAAACAGAGCAATGTTTGGGTACAACCTCAATGTGGTGGACCCAAGAGAGTGACAACATGGAGAAGGGAAACCTCTAGAGCATACTCGCTGAGGGTTGTTAAAAGTGACCAGAGTGCAGCTAACTGTTAACATGGTAACTTCTGGATAGGAACAGGTTAAAATATAAAGGACAAGAAAAGAAATACTGCTCACTCTGTCCTTGCAGGGTAGATCTTTTTCATTTTTGTGATTTCCTGGTTTGAATAGCTTGCACAGAGTGCCTTGCTGCTCTAGGGAAAACCTCTTGTCTTGACATGACCTCTGATGCTCACCCACCTTCCTCCTTCCTTCATATGTGTGTCTCTTAGATTTGCTTGTCCTGTGGTCTGGGAGGTTTTCCCCAGGTTAGCATGGCCCGTTGCTTTTGGGGAAGGAACAGCTTCCCACTGCCACCAGTGACTGCTACCCCTTGCAGCATGCCACAGCTGGGAGCAGGTGGGCAGAGACCTTCCCTTTCTGCATCCCACTCACACAGAACAAAACAGCCTTATAACGTACTCCCACAGAAAACCAAAGTAAATAAACCAGATACCGTTCATCCCAGACTTAATGGGGATAAAGAAGGAAACAGAGGAAGCAGCGGAGAAGTCACGGTGCTTTACAGAGAACTGTAGCAAGAATCATTAGACAAGACTCTGGCACTGAAGTAGCAGGAGGAGAGTAGATGGTGTGAGTCAGGATGCTGTGTTGATTGTGAACCGCTGAAAGTCATTAATGGGCCAAGGGGGCTGGAGACTTAAGTTGAAGCCTCAAATTTGAAGGAATTGCTGGAGACTTCAGTGAGAACAAAACCAGTAAAAGGGACAGCTGTGAAATTGCTACGAACAGCAGATGAAGTGCAAGGAGTGAACTGTAGCTTTTCACTGTTGAATTTACCTTACAAATGATGGGAGGAGGGAGTACAAGGAGCAGCTAAGAAGGTAGGTTTGGATCAAAGGTGGGATTTTGGTCTCAGCAGACTAGCATTTTAAATGCAGCTCCTCTTGATACATTGAATCTATGCTAATGCCTTCGCTTGGTTGGCAGCAAAGTTACTAGATTTAGGGTTGTATTTCTCCACCACTTATTAACAAAAGCCTATTCCTGCTGAGTACCAATAGATGTTATTGAAGTCAGCGTCTCAGAGGACTAGGCCCAGAAAGAACAAGGGAAAAGCATCTTTCTGCTCTGACAGAGCTGCCCTCAAGGCAGGGTTGGATAGTACAACCCTTGGCACTGTGATAAGAGGTAAAAATTATTTTCTTCTTACTATGTTGGTTGTTTTATCCTTAGTTGCACTAGGCTGTTAAATCTGGTGTGGAAGGAGAGAATTGCTCTATCATAAAGAGTTTTGTTATTGTAGGATTTTGAACACATGGGTAAGTAGCGCAGCACACAAACATAAATTAAATGGACAGTGGCTGCAACCTTTTTCAAACTCCATACATGGGTTTTGAGCAAACCGACAATGAGTGGTAGTGCTACGAGAGCAAGGTTTTGGTCAAAGGAAGGAGCAAGAGTTACTTTTTGGCTATAGTGGTCCCGTTAGCTGCACTGCAGTGCTGTAGCGAAGTGCACAAATATAAACTAGAGTGCAAAGAGATGGGAATGAAATCAAGATAACTTTTAGTTTGGTACGTTGAGGAACATTTGGTGTGCAAGTGCACCAGGAAGCTAATCTGGTTATAGCCTAGGATTTCAGAAAAGAGCAGTGATTTGAGATGCATGAGTTTTTACAGTTCATTAAAGTCGGTCCCTGTTCCCGTATCTCAAGATGGACACCCAGAGCCACCAGTCATTTGGGAGCATTTAGGCATTATCCCTTTATTCTGAGTTCAGTGTCATAAAGGTTGTCTGCAGCCTGGTAATTCACAACAGAAAAAGGAAAATGGGGTTAGGAAAAAGTTTAAGGGATTACTGTTTCATGAAATTGAGGCATTGGTGTTGTCAAACGATTTGTGATTTGATGTTCTTTGTTTTCCTTCAGTGTGGCAGATGATTTGAAGAAAGAGCAATCAATTGCAAATTCAGGCAGCATGGGAATAAGTATCAGTAACTATGGAAAATTGTACTCTTCTATGCCAGCATACTGTGAAATCAGCCAAAACTTCTCCGTGTTCCAGCCACCTTTAGAAGGTTTTATTTCATCACCTCTCTGAGCTGAGGAACACTTGTTATATTAGAAAAGCTGGATAGGAAGGGTAACACATGGTTTAAGACTAGCAGAAGTGTTGGGGAATTGTCAGCATGCAGGTAGACACCTACCTGTGGGATCAATGCATTTCATGCAAAATGAGGAAGAAAAGAAAAATGATTTAATGAATTGTTCCTGAAGAGTTCACTGAATTTAAAAGGTGTCTTAAAATAGCTCATGTGTAGTTGTCTCTCCCTTGTCTGACATTTAGCAAGAAAACATTCCAGACTCTGGAAGCCCAAAAGAGCATCCAAGTACAATGTCTGGCTCTTAATTCTTGGCTACTTAAGAAACAGGGAGGGGAAGGCTTGAACTGCTCAACTCCATCGACTTGTTGTCTGTTAACAAGCATATGCACACACATGCTCTATATCTTGACTGCAGGAGAAGAGCACAAAAAGGTGAGATCATATACAACTCTGAACAGACTTACTACATATCAGAAATCTTGAAGCCTTCCAGAAGCTTTGCTGAAAACTGTTGGCTTCAGTGTGGCCATAGTGGAACATTTGGAACATTATTTAACTTTTGTTACAGTAGCATCTACAGCATTCAGGAAAATCAGGACTTCACAGCACAAACATGGACAAAATGAACCTATCTCAAAGAATTTACATTTTTTGTGATATATATACAAAATATTGTATAATATATACAAATATAAAATATTGTAATATATATACAAATACATATATTTGTAAAATATAAATGAAGTTTATATTATTCTCTGAAAGAATATAAACTTTAGGTAGTAGTCAGCCACAGAAAACTGCAGGGAAGATTAGGGATATTACCAGTTAACTAGAGCTCTGCAATAAAAAGTAATTAGATTCAAAGGTCTGATTTTTAAGAACGGATCACTCCTTTTATTCTGGAGACAGACAAAAAGAAAACAAAGGGTCCTACTCGACCTAGTCTAAAGGATGCTTCATAGCACCAGGTTTTGGTGGGCATAGGTAAGATACAACACTAACGATTGAGAGGTCTGTCAGTATCTTTAAAAGCACTAGTGTAACCCATGTGACACATCACTGATGAGCCATGACTTAACCATGAGCATTTATAACCCCAGAGTTTGGATCTAACTTAAGAGAACAACTTTTACTTGTTGTGTTTCAAGTATTTAAGAAAATACAGTTTGAGAATAATACAAGATGAGTAATCTTCAGCTGAAGCCTCATATAATTACTCATGTATAATGAATGTAAGGGGACTTACAACCTTTGTGCAATTTCTTTGCTATTTAGGGGTCAAAGCTAGGGAAAAGTACATCAGAAGTCACATGTAACTGAAATTATTTTCGGGACACTAGGCAGTATATAATGATGGGAGCCTTGAATGTCCCTATGCTTGATAAAGTTGCTCAAGGCAGTTGTCAATAAGTTGACTCATGCAGTCTTTTTTGTGAGAAATTATATGTATCTCAATATTGATGGAGGTATATACTTATGTTAGCTCACTATCCTTCAGTTAAATATGCTATGCTTCTCTCAAACAATAAAGCTCAAAGAAAGAAATTCTGTTACATACTCATGAAGTTATGTGAGTTAAAACCAAAAATTAATGCTTCTTATTCTCATATAAGGTCTTTTTTTTTTTTTTTTTTACCCACTGCCCCCTCCTCCCAGCAATGAAAGATTTTAAATGTAAATGGAGATGAAGGCAAATACATAAGTACTTGGTTAACTGTTTTAACACTGGCTGCTTTATCCACTAGTGACAAACACAAATTGGAGAATGTGTATCACTAACAACAGCTTGATTTTGGAAGACCTTATAGGATGATTGAAATATTCTGTTGCAAGGGATCTCTGACAGTGCCTAATCTGATGTCCTGCTCAGACTAACTTTAAAGCTGTATCAGGTGGCTCATGGCCTTGTGCAGTTCAAATAAAAAAAAATGACAGAGTGGAGAATCCGTAGCCTCTTCAGACAACCTGTTCCAGGGCTTACCATCTACAGATCTCCACTGATTAACACAGAATTCTTCATTTTGGTTTGAAATTAACTGGTTACCATCAGGAGAGAAAGCTGCTAAGGGCTTGATTCCAAACCCTGTTCCTTCTTGGCCAGTAAATGACCCAAGGGGCATTTAAGTCACCAGTGCAGAATAACCTGTGATAAGTGTATTAATCCGCAGGCTGTGAATTAGCACAGGCCACTCTGCAAGGAAGTTGTGGCTGCTTTTTGAGCAAGTCGTCTTTTGTTTGGGATGCAGAAAGTATCAGCAATGGATGCAGGCTGGTGGCTGAAACATGTGACTAGAGGGAATTGTCTCTGAACTGTTTTAAAATTCTTCTATTTGACAAAGATGTTCATAGAGGTTTGCTGATTTAATTCCTTGGCAAGAAGAGCCTAAGTGAGGAGAGCTGGGTTATATTTTCACAAACTGCTTTTTCTTTGCAAAGGACTGATTCAAAAGAACAATGGCACCTTGGGGAGCACACCAGTTTTAGCACTGCTTTCCCTAGGAAAGTCTTTTGAAGTGCCAGATAGACTATCTGGTCGAAAGAGAGTTGACCCGTGAGGAACCAGGATGTTCCTCTGAGTGGTGGGTACGGCTGTGCAAGACAAATGAGATGAATAACCCTCTGGAGGTGCCAGTTTTATCCATGAGCTATAGAGCAAGGCCAGATGCAAATCTTAGATGAGATGCTGAACTTCTGCAGAGCTGAAGTCAGAGAGGTGAACTTCTCTCTCATATTTTAAAGCAGTGCCTATTCCTTTAATGTTTTGTGGATGTAAATAGCTTTGGAAATCTGTGCCAGTTATAGGGAAAGGAAAGAAACTGATGTCATGAGCATCTTAAAGATCATGTGTTGTATAGAGTTCCCCACCCTAGGGAGGGCATAAGCTGACTTTGTTGCACTTTTGTGCCATTCACCAGGCAAAGGATCATTAAGGACCCTGCTGAGCAGATCTGATCACTGTCACCTACCGAGGTAGAACCACTTCTGTTGTTTTGAGCAAGTCTTTCATGGAGCAGTGTCTTGGCTGTTGTGCTTCTGTGTTACTAAGTTCAGCCCAGTCAGTGGTTAGAGGCACAGAGGCCTCTTCTCCCTCAAGTTAAACTTGCAGACTTTCTAGTAATCTGTGAGTTTTTACATATGCGTGTTCTCACATGGGACAGCGGCTTTTCCTATGGAAGACTGAGCTGGATTCCCAGCTGGTATCGTTTAAATGCAGTTGACAGCATTAAGAGATTGAATATGATTTCTTAGGGATGAAGAACTGCATCACGTAACTACTGTCACGAATAAAGCCACTTTGATGGTTGTTTCATGTAAAACAAAGGTCTTGGAGACTGAATGAGCTCAAGTGCTATTTTAAATTCATTCATGGGCTTCCATGATCTTGCTGACCTTTTAGTCCTGACACCCCTGATGCCAAATAGGGTGAAAAGGCAGATTCTCAATGAAAATGAGATTTTTTCTCTATGATTTAAACTTCCCTTAGTGAAACAAACAGAGCACTGAAGACACTGCCTCCTGAGAAGGAAATGTTTTGCATTTGTATGGACTTCTTTTATTGTTCTCTACAGCCACAGTAGAGCTAGGTGTGTGGGCAATGTAAATTTTTATTATTTTTTTTCCCCCAGATCTTCACCCTTCCATCTTCTCCAAAACCTAAGATGCTGTGAGAACAGCTTCAAAGTCAAGAGGATTCAGAGCTAAACCACAGAATCAATACGAAAGTATTTGTTTGTGGATACGTACACAAACATTTATTTTGTTGTTCAGTACAGAATTAGAGCAACTAGTTCCTGGAGTCACATCTCTTATCTGACCCTGTCTGGTCTCTTGGGAGTGTCCATCTTTCTCCAAACTTTTGCAGTGCAGTTATGTCCTTTTAGAAACCTTTTGTTCATTACTGCAGCAGTAATCATGGAAATAGGACACAGCCTCTTTGGAGTTAAGCTGTTAAGTCCCCACAGAGAATGGCACTTAAATATCAATAGTGTAACCGGGAAAACTCGGCAGTTATTTCCCTGTTTTCTGCAATTCAATGAGGAGTTGTTCGATGCAGACCCCATTGCACTCTAGATGAATGGCAGTGATTGTGAGAAAATGATCTCCTATTAATGCAAGATGTCACACTGAGAACAAAGACTAGTTCTTACCATGATGGGATGAGCTCACTCTAATCCCCGATTTGGGAGACTTTGGTGCTTGTCCAGGTGCCAGTTTTTCCATATGTGACGTACCAGAAAAAACTTTTAAAAAATGTTGAACAGGGTAGTGTTAAACTGGTGCATGGCTTCTGAATCTCAAGGTCATATTGGGTGAGAATATCATATAATTACCCTTTTGCCTACCATTTCCCAGGGAACCACCTCCCCTGTCAACAGTTTGCATTTTCAGGGTGCTAAGAAAATAGTTAATATTAAATTTACTATCACAAGTAAAGAAGTGCAGACAAACTGTATGCAGTTTGTGCTTGCATGGATGTGTAAAATATGCCAGTTTAATTTAAAACAGCATTGTCTCCAGGTTTTCTGTACTGCAGAACTTTATGTCCCCATCCTGGGATTTTGGTGTGTGGTCCTAGGAGGACTCATTGTGCCCTCCTGATATGCCATTCCTCTGTTTGCATTGCCTACTCATCTGTCAGAATGGGAAGAACCAGAACATCGTGACTGCTTCAATGTGTTATTATGAATGCTGTGATAACTGGAGATTTTTGTATCATTTATTTGGTTAATTTAAAGTTTATTTTAAAAATAAACAACCAGCAAAAAAAACCAACCACTGTCATTGTAGGTTGGAGATTTAGAAATAGTGAGATGGCCAGTAGGATTTCATAACCTGATAATCATGTAACTTACAGTTTTCTCTTTCTGGGTCAGTAGTATTTCATGTTGGCTTCCCTATTCCACTAAGATGCCCATTCTCTTGGTTTGTTATCTCTTTAGCTTATTAACTGTCTTTTGTCCGAGATCCTTAAGAAGGCATTTGGAAAGTCAGGCAGCAAGGTTTAATAAAAAAAGACGTGTATTGCTCTAGCAGCCCATCACCCCAGACCTTTTCTCTCATCATCTGATGTAAGTGGCAAGCAGAGGAAGGTCTTGTGAGTGCTGTCCCAGTGTCCTGCACAAGGTTGTCCTCCCGTTGCATCATGCAGAATCTTTTCTTTAGGGAAAGTGCAGAAATACTTCTTATGTTGTATATTCCACTAGGATAAAATGCATGAGCAATAGGACCAAAGATCATTAAAAACCTAAAAGAAATGGCATAAAATTAGAAGGTTATTGGGAAGACATTTTTTGGAGTATGTGTACAGGGTCTCAAGAACAGAAAGTGAACTCCCTGAAGAAAAAATAAATAAAATATTCAAAATAGTGCTGGAATTGCCAGATTCACATTCTTTAGGGAACAGACGTTTTTGTTCTGTATGCTGCTTTGTAGGGACTAAAATCTCCAAAATTTCTGATTTCAGTCATGAGTTTATTTTAGTGTATGTACGCTATTATGTAAATTAGAAGCAGATCAATTAGTGAAGTAAGGAACTAGGCTGACATGCCAGAAGAATGTAACTGTTAAGATAAAAAACAAAGTAACATTCCCTATACCAGTTAGAGTCCTGTAAAATTTCAGATGGGGCACATTTTGAATATGACAACAGAGATTCAGAAGCAGAGAAATCACAGTAAAGACCTAAAAGAAATGTAGTATTTACTTCATTTTTAATTGCAGCTTTGAGTTATGATTTGTGTCTGTATTATCAAAAGTGTGTGGTTAATGAAATGCTAAAATGAGTCTGGTTGCATCACTGATTTCTGGACTATGCTTTTTGCTTACCCTGGGGACTATTCGTTATTTTTCCTACCTTCCATTAACTCCGGATGCAGAATCTTTGTGAGTTATCATCAGGCTTTGTCTCAAACTTTTCTGAAGATTTTATAATTATCATCTTTAATTAATACTGTTGGAAGGATTGTCAGCATCATCACAATAACCAGGAACCCATGGAATTGTGCAGTTTTCCTGTTCATTGTATCTCTTCCAGGATGCACGCCTTTCTTCTCAGGTGACACGGAAGGAATTTAACACCTGCCATGGTACCAGCCCGTACTCGTGATGCCTGGCAATGTAGCAATACCTCTTCAACAGCCTTGTAAAATATGAGCAAAAATTGCAGTGCTCTTTTTAGAGCACTGCCCCGCATCCCTCCCTTCCCATGCAAAGCTTCAGGTCACAAACATAGCTTGCTGGCTGCCGGGTCTCTTAGCAGCAGTAGGGCCTGGTGTGTTATCAGCTAATGAAATCTCTCTGATTTCATACAGTGCTTGGGAGCTCTTCTGGGGCACTCCTCTTTTGGTTACTACAGATTCTGAAATTCATAACATGTCAAAAGCCTAACTGCAAGTGTAGAGGGCCATTCTAAATAACAGCAATTTAAGCAACGCTGTGAAATCGTACTAATTACATTTCTATCATTCATCAACAGTAGGCTTTTTGTGTTAGTCTTAATGTGGAAGTGGTGTTCTTTTAGCCCAGTGGTGTTATCTTAGTGCTCTTCTGTAGAAGGTGCTCATTGACTGAAGTGCTTGAAATCAACCCTTTTTTATGTTGTTTTGCTGAAGCTGTTGTAGTCCAAGAAGAAATGAGAGACGTGAGCCACAGCAAGGAACGAGTGGCTACTTGCACTATGAAACTGAAGGCCAAGCATAGTTTAAATGCAGTAGATAAGTTACTGTGTCAGATTCAGAGCTGATGTGTGAAGTGGCGTAAGTTACATGTAACTGAGTGGATGTAAGTGCATCTGACTGAGTCTGAAGGGGCAGAAATGATATCCTGAAAAAGTGCTAATTATAGTACTGTAAGTGATGATAGGACAGTTTTAAGCATTAATCATGGAGAAGATTAGCTTAAACAACAATATGTAGAAGTTGCATTGAGTTGCTGGGAGAGGGCTGCTTAACGGACATATTTATCTTAGTCGCTTTTATTGCTGAAACCCTCTTTCCTGGTGTTTTGGGTTTTTTTGTTTGTTTGTTTTGGTGGGTTTTTGTTTTGTTTTTTTTTTTGGTTAAGTTTGCAATGCTGCATACAGGGTGCATAGAAGATGCCAAGTTCTGTGCATTCGCTGTGCCTCATGCCTCATTAGCCTTGTCTGATGACTAACTTTCCCCTCTGTGCATGCAGGGCATGTGCTTAATGAATGGGGAAGGCTGCTGCACTGCTTTCAGATGTTCCTGGGGCAGCCGAAGAGCAGAATGTGCCCCTTCTTTCATGTGTTCTAACATCTTGTTAGCTGTCAACTTGACGTGCTGAGCCTTGCCATTTCTGTGTATGCACTACTGTTGCAGAACATCCCAGACGAGGCAATCTATAAGACAGTAGATAGTATCTAGGATGTTTTTAGATACAAGCAAGTGTTTTTACGCGCAAAATCTTACATACTAAAGAACCACTGGTAGAAAAGTGAACTTAGACTGTGGTTTCATTAAATGAGAGCCCAAAGAGCATAAAACTGCCAAGACCATGCTGTCAATAATTTTATATAGATTGTGTGACCTTAGTAGAAGTTTTCAAGGCTTTGTACATAAAAAAGCCTTTTGAGGCACTGGTTTTCTACCTCACTTAATGTAACAATAATAATAATAGTGTATGGGGATTGGTAAAGTGGTTCTCATCTTATATGCCAGGTCGGACAGCAACATTGTTGTTTCTGCCCCACTGCCCTTCATGTTCTAGTTTGTGCAGAATTACTTGAAAGTCATGTGTACATTAGTTGTTAATACAACTAATTTTCTCCACTTCATTGCTTGACTAAGTTCTACTCCATCATGGCACCAGCATTTGATTAAAATCAGATTTCTTCATGCTAGGGCAAGGAGCACTGAAGAGGTGGTTCTGTCCTAGAGAAACATGTGCTTGTCCGTGGACCACTGATGCATTTCATTCATTTGGCAAACTTCGTGTTGGGTGAGTTTGGGGGATGGAGAAAGTTCTTTGACTGCTCTTCAGTTCTGACAGCAAAGACCCAATAACCTTGGCAACTATGGATGCTGAAATACCACTTAATCCTTACCCATAAGGCAGTAGGGTTTTGCCTATGTAATAACTTATTAAGCCTCTTAGCACGTGAATGAAGAAACTATGAAACAAACAGGGTGCTGTGGTTCAGATAAAGTATTCATGCAGCAATTAACTGTGTGGCTAAGCAACTGAAATACATTTGTTCCGGAATTTACCAGCAAGAGTTTCTTCTATCAGAAAAAATGCTGATTCACAGAAACCAAAACTGTGGGCGAAGATTTTTTTTTTTAAAGTCTCCCATTTCAAAACAAAACAAGTAATTGTCCAAGTATTTTCTTAACGGAATTTTTTTCTATTAGGTAAAAGACTGTAAATCTAGCAATTGTGTATTAGAGTTTTTTGGAACAAGTGACTACCTGAGAGAGAACACTTACCTTCTTTCTTGATGTGTTGTGTTCAGCAGGATGAGCCGGTGGGTCTGAGTTGTTTCACAGCAGCACGAGTGCCAGGTCCGGGGCAAGGGGGGAGGGTGAGAGGAAGGAGTGAAATCTCCCCTAGCAACTGCAGCCTTGCTTGGGCTGGACCGAGTAGAAGGTGCAATCATGCCTGAAGTTAAGGTTTTGCTCTGAATCACCCTTGGAAGACCCTTCCCTCCCACACCACCATTTATGAAATGGAACCTTGGGGAATTAGGTTTAGGAGGCTAAAGTCAGCATTTATGAACATCCTCCCAGGTTTGTTCCAAAGATTGTAGTCACTGTGAACCAGTTTCTGTGAATGATCAATCTGGGTTTTAGGGTTTGGTTTGGATTTTTTGTTTGTGTTTCATTGTTTTGTGATTTTTTGTTGCTGTTGTTTTTGTTGGTGGTGTGGTGTGAGGTTTCGTGTTTGTTTAATTTATTTTGTTGGGTTTTAATTTCAACTTTTTGTCTCTGCAGCAGAAGCCCTTAAATCCTCCTGGGCTTGGAACTGTTTCCTGCCCATTCTACATTTATACCCAGAGTAAATAGGAAATATCTTTGATATTTCTAGCAGTGATTTTTTTGTTTATTATCCTGAGAGTCATTCAACATAGTCAAAAGGCAGTAAAGGTTTCTCTAGAACGCGGACCTCTTTACAGGGCATGGAGTATAGCTGACTGAACAGCACCATGTGCATGCACAGCCTTTCTTTTACTGCCAGAGCTTCCTGGTAGGCAAGGTTGTGGTTGAAGTTAAGCTGCTGTGGAAGAAATTTTTACAGTATGGTGAAGACAATCTTTCTTTTTTCCTTAAACTACTCATAGATCTGGGGTGGCCAGCCGAATACGTATCGGTTGGTTTGGGAGGGAGGGAGAGGAAGAAATGGTGGTAGGGGCAGGGCCTGGGGCCAGGCCAGGAGGACAAGCTACCCTGGGTGAAGGTGGGGTGGGCAGGAGGTAAGCTGGTGTCTGCTGCCACCACCTCGGCTGTTGGCACTGCTTGCCAAGCCAAGCCTGGGCATGGTGAGCAGGGAGGTGCAGGTGCAGCAAAAGCCATGGGGAGCACAGCTTGCAGAGGACAATTTTTAATTGCCAGTTTTGGAGCGGCTAGTTGTAGTGAACCAAGCCCTGTTGTGTGTTGATTTGGCATATATGTATGTGGGGTTGGTGCAGGCAGCTAGTTTTTGATAAAAGAAATAATAAATTTTGAAATAAATACTGATATGTTAAAAGGCTTGAGAAAAGTATTTTTTTTTAAGGCTGAGGAATGAGGGACTTTTTCTTCTACTTCATTTTCGCTTCCTTTTTTTCCCATATTGCTGCCTCATTCAGTGATTCCTTAGTTTCCCCTGGTTATTTTTGGTTTTGTTTTGTTTTTATGCTGCTTTCCTGCACAGCATTTGGAAATGTTTTCAGGTCATCTGTAAAGCACCATTCCTTTGGTATTTCCTGTGTGTATATATACACATATATAAAAGAAAAGATAACATTACAGATCCTGTCGTGTCGTCTTGAAAGGTATTTTCAAGGCTGGAGAACAAGACATTTCATCTTTGTCATGTTGTACACTAGTCCTGCCTTGTGAAGCTAATCCATGTGTGCTATATGTTGTCATTTTATTCCACTTAGTTTTTCTCTTTTAACTATCTAATACGAATGCAGCTCAGCCAAGCAGGGCATATTTAACCTTGCAATGCTTTGCTGTATTAGTTTGGCAAGTTCAGAGAGGATATAAGCAGTCATACGAAAGATTTGCCTCCTGCAGAAAAATCCATCAAAACTTAGCCAAATGTTTTCAGAAGCCAGGGAAATAAAGCTGGGATCTTAAGAGTGGCTAATTGGATCTTGTACTATCCCTGTGGTTTTCCAACAACTGAAAAAAGCATCAGAAGCATTTTTGTATGTTTTGAGTTTCCATGTTGTGCCCCCCCCCAGATCACTTTCTTGGCATGAGTTTGTCTTAAGAAACAGGATCCAGATGCTTTAGGAAAGGCTAATAGTTCTGCCTAAGTCTGACTGGTTTTTCCATTTATTGTGCGTTGAAGGCCTGTCAAGAAAGGATATATCACTTTAAAAGGCTATGCAAATGGAGATGAAGGAATAATTTCACTTTTGTAGATAATAAGTGTTAAAAATAATTTGTGGAGATCAGAAGGCAAAAGATGCTCAAGGATGATTGCGTTGTTATGACAGATTTAAAAAAAAAGAAAAAAGAATAAGGCTGGAGACGTTCACTGAAATGGAAATCTTCAAAACCTGTTAGGTGAAACTTTCCAGTTGTGCCGTCCATAGCCTGCATGCCCTTTGCTCTCACTTCCAAGATGAGTTAGTGGTGGGAGGGGAGGATTGGAAGTGATCCTTCACGCTCTGCCCTCTGTCCAGGCAGAGGCTCCTTGTTCTTGGTCTGGTTTGGCTGGTGCCCACACTGCTGCCTGCACACTGCTGGATGCCTGGAGTCTGCTGCTTATGTTTTTAGGGGGGCCAGCCAAGGTCGCAGTAGTGCCTCCCTCACTCCTTTGAAGTTTCGGGGGGCAGGAAGGTTTGGTTTCTTTGCTGGCCCAGCCCCAGATTGGTGTGGTTGCTCTGTGTGTAGTTACTTTGCCTTCATACTGGTGTAACTGTCAGGTTTGCAGCTGTGCGAGTCCTGCCCTCACCATCCAAGGGGGTCTTTGCCTCCTCCCATGTGTGTGTTCAGTGTCTGTTACACTTGTGTTTGCATGGAAAGCTCCAAAACTGTGAGCATTTTAGATTCCTGCTGAACTGAATCCTGCTCTGTTAAATCCTTACATGAGCCATAATGTTAGTTTGTGCAATTGGGATGAGTTAAACAAGTCTGAATCCTTAGGGTTGTCTACAGCAGCACTTCAGGCAAGATGCTGTAGCAGAGAGCACCTGGGACTGTAGCATCCCTCATCCAAGTGTATAGTTACATTGGAGATGCTTGCATGTGCAGCGGGAACTGCAGCTTGAAAAGAGAAATTTAAGGAAAGGCAACTAATAAGAAAGCATAGGGTGGCACGGCACTGTTCTGGGGATGCCTTATTTAATGCAGGCAGTTTTGTACTTACTCTATATCTAAGGCTGCCTTTAAGACTGAGTCAGATTTGGTAGGCTTTAATGTAAGCACCGATGCTGATCTGGGGCATGGTGGTTCACGGTTGCGCTCCTTTGAATGTGCAAGCAGCACATTGTTGCTTTTTGTTGCCCTTGTTTTTGCCTTGTTGCAAAAAGTTGGTGTTTGCCCTTTTCCAGCAGGCTTGGTTAGTGGAGAGGGACGGTGCATAATATGCTGAAACACCCCTGATAAACACCCCAGAGTTAAGAAGGAAGCCTGCCAGGCGCCCTTTAAATATGGGCCTTTAGCATTCAGCTGTGTGTGCTTGAATAGTAGTACTTGTCCTCCTCTGCCTGGAGCGATGTATCAGTTTGGTGTGTATGATTGCTGTGGCAGTTAGCTTGATTGCAGATTTTTAATCTTATGCTGCAGATCTAAAACATTTTTCTCAAATTTTGCTTTTCTTATAGGAGGTTTGATTTTTTGGTTTGTTTTCTTTTTTGGTTGATTTTTTGTTGTTTGTGATTCTTTGGCTGTTAAAATCAACTCATTTCATCGTAGTATGCTAAGCTATGATTCGGAATTTTGTCATTTTTAACAGAGATTTATTTTGTTTTATTCCCTTTTCTGCAGAAAGATGCCTATTTTGTCTCAAAATCAGGGGCTGAAATGAAAACTGGTGACTTCCACGGGCATAAACTAAAATTACAGTTTCCTTGATGGTTGCTTGGACTTCCAATTAATAGAACATTTAAAATGAGCATTGATGCCCATGAATAATAGAGCAAAACATGCTAGAATTAGGCAAAAGGAACATTTGTAGAATTTTAATGAGTTTTGAAGCAGCTTGTGGGTGTATGAAATTTCTGTCTAACTGCTTTCTTTAAATGAAAAGTGACGGGTAGTTATTGTGTCACATAGCAATGTCACTTTGCTCCTACCAGTCCTTCAGTAGGCAGCAATCCTATATTCAGCAAAACCAACCATCCAGGATACAGCCTTATTTTCCTGCACCTATTAGAAAGGCTTGTTGGCTTCCCTCAGCCAAGTAGGATGCGATGTGGAACAGCAGCTGCAGCAACTCAGACTCGACTGCAATGCATTCGGGTGTTAAGATAATGATCCAGAAAGCTCAGAGGGAGAAGCTTCTGGGTGGTTTTCAGCTTGAGGGAAACCAGATCTATTTCACTGGAGCATAGCCTGGCCACTGATGGTGCCTTACTAGAGCAGAGCCACCCAGCAGCCTGGAGGAGGGGCTGCTTCTCTGACTTAACAGTTAGGGATGTTTGTTGTGATGGAGGAGCCAAGATCCAGCTTCTGTTCTTGGTTCTGTCACTTAGCAAATGTCTCCTGCTTTAACTTACACCTATCATATGATCACACTATGCATGCTGATCCTAAAATACTTACATAAAAGTCAGCACTTTTTAAAGTACAAGTTAAACTTGATTGTCTGAATAGTTTTGTCTACTGGGATGCAATGAAAATGAAATATTTGCATTAGGATCTTCCTGTTCCGCATACAGACTGAAGTGCCCCGTTAATTTATTGTGAACTGAAGAAAAGAGGAATTATTGAAACCGGTACTGTCTTTTCTGCCTTCTGAGTATAACTTTGAAATTGCGGAGGTAACTCAGGAACCCAAAGAAAACCGAATATCAGTGAAATTCAGAAGGTCACTTCATAGCTGAACTCAAAAACATTGTGGAGACTCTTGTGTCTTTTTGCTTCCAAAACAAAGACATTAGGAGCAAATCAGTCTTTTAATATATGCTCCTTCTATTTCATTTTCATTGTTTAGTTCTAGAAATCACCAAATCTGAGATAAGAAAATGTAAAATCTTTTTTCTGCCAGTTTTGGAAGTATTTCTCTTAGATGTGAGCTTTGCAGCCACTTTCTGCACTTCAGCCACTTGCAGCCAGCTTTCTCCCGCATGCCATGTAGCGTGCAAGGGTGGGAAGGTGACCCAGTACCTCGGAAGAAGTTGCTGTGTTGACACTGGGTAGACCCAGCAGTGCTCCCCAAATGCAGTGCCAGCTAGCTCAGCCCTCCTCCCTTTCCCAGTGTGTCTGCAAATTTCGAAGCCATCACTTACTCCTTCAGCACGAGGGAGAGACTTTGGTAAATACAAGGGTTTTCTTCAGATTGATTTTGGTGCGCATTTATAGACATTGCTTGTGAAATGCTCATGAAAATGAGAAATCTGGAAAGTGAGGGCCAGCATATGGAGCTAGCAAATGAAGGTGGGAACAATGAAGTAAATGTCGCTTTGGGGAGGCATGATGTTCAGGATTTGGCTTTTCAGTTTTACAACCTAGACTGTTTAAAGCTAATTTATACTCTTTGACCCAATGATGCCTGTCTTCTGTCTGTTTATTGTAAAGATGAGCGGTTTATGTAGATGTTTTCATCTGGTTACTATGTTGGCAAAAAGGGGTAGTGGATCTCCCCAGAAAACCTGTTGGCTCGCAGTCACTTTCCACATTTTCCTAAGGATACATTAAGTGACTTCTCTGTTTTCAATATATTGGAGTATCTCACTTACATGCAAGATACCTGGAATCCATCATGAGGCCCTTAATACTCTTCATGATATGGACATTGTAAAGTGGTGAGCAAAGGAAAAAGAAAATAACTTTTTTCTTTGTCTTGTTCTGATGTTCAGGTCTTCTTTTTTCTCTACCGTTCCTCAAGTTTTCTCCAAGTATCAGTAACATTAATGCTGTTGTCTGTTTTTTTTTTTTTTAATGGAAGATTGATTTCTTGTACTTCCACTGAAGGAACAAACACTCTCCCTTTTTAATAAAGTGCTCTTCTGCCAAATATTCTGAGTACAGAAATACATAAATCTAACAACACACTTTTGTGGGCAAAATCAGAAAGCATCAGCAGTTGGAGGGGCGTGGGGTGCGTGTGCAGGTGTGGTGGTGGTTGTAACCAAGGAGAAGGAATTAAAGCAGCGGTTGATTGTGTTTTTTTCAGAAATAAAAAAGAGGTCAAGTCTAAACAAAGAAACAAACGAAAAATTGACTTGGTTTTCAAGCATTTTACTGTGCTACTGGTAAGATTGTTCAAATTAATACCACTGAAATACATGATACAACACTATTTCTGAATAGTCTTTCAAAATTACTAAAAGCCTACAATGTCAAGTACTTTTCAAATACTGGGAAGAATGAAAAGAGGACACAAGATTGTGCAGATTTTGAAAATAAAATAAATTTGTTTCCAGTAATAGAACTTAAAGCAACATGCAGGTTTCCAGAAGCTTTATTACGAAGTACGTTTATTGGCATAGTGAAGAAGAATGCATACGTGAAGTGTAGGCTTACAAGTAGTTACCTGCCCTAATGTGTAGAGGATAATTGTCTCACACGAGGCTTATATCTGTTACTGTCGACTTCTTTGGGTTTCATTAATGATGATAATATCTTTGCAAGGTTTCAATGAGTCACAACATATGGATCTGATAATTGTAATTTAGAAGCTGATAACAATTTAAATCACAGGAGTTTGATTCCAGTCACCACGCCTGCTGAGAGCACTGAGCGCCCATGAAAGCAGCGCCTGGTGGGGCTGGCTGCTCTTCAGGAAGCATTGTGGTGTGGCTGGCTGCAAGCCTGCGCATCTGAAACACTTCACATGAAATGAAAGAAAAGTCCTGTTTTAAACACTGTGACTTGAGTCTGTCCCCGGTTCTTGGGGATGGGTTATCTGCTTGAGGCCATAGGAAACTTTTCATGTTAAAAGAGAAGAGATTCAGTCACAGGTGAGAGTGGTTGCACTTTTTATAGCTATCTACAAGTTGTGTTGACATTTAGAGTTGGTTTTCACTAACTTCTGCTCAGTGCTGGTTGGTTTCTAGCCAGTGAAAATATTAAATATAGTTCCAGAAAAATCTATTTTTTTTCTAGTAAAATACCTGAAGCTGCTGAAAATAAAGTTGATAGGCTTGAGACAAACTCTTAGAATCATAGAATGCTTTGGGTTGGAAGCGACCTTAAAGATCATCTAGTTCCACACCAGGCCAGGTTGCTCACAGCCCCATTCAGCCTGGCCTGGAACACTTCCAGGGATGGGGCATCCACAGCTTCTCTGGGCAGCCTCTGCCAGTGTCTCACCATCCTCACAGTGAAGAATTTTGTTCTAGTATCTAATCTAAATGTACTCTCTTCTAGGTTTGCCCGTGGGTATCGTGGCCAAAACTGATCTCCCCTGAAGGAGACTCTCCTTCTTAAAAAAATAAACAATTCAAATCTACTGGAAAAGGGCCCAGATTGTTTATTCTTGTCTGACTCCTTTCTACTGGATTTTTTTTCCGCAAAGGGTTGGCTGCCGTTGTGGCAGTGGCAAGGCTTCTTTCTGCCAGACAGCCCATGTCAAATACTGAGCACTTTTCATGATGTTTTACACCTTTTTGGTCTTAATATTACTCTCCTCACTTCACTCTCAGGATACAGACTGCTCTTCTAGGATCTCTGTGGACAGGATCTAATAGATATTGAGGAGGACTTGCTCTTTTTGCACTCTCTAATGGGCAGCATTGCCAATTTTAAAGTTTTTTGCAGACTCTTCAATCTCTGTGATGTTTCTCTAGTTCTTTGCATTTTGGTGGCTGTTCCTCTTCCTCCCTGCTCCAAAACGGGAGTTATGTTACTTCCAAAATTGCTTCCAGGTATCAGGAAACCAAATATCCCCTTATCAAGCTATAACTATATGCCTGGGAGTGTAACTGTACCAGAGAGAAAGCCAAGCCATGCTACATACAGACCTTTCTCACCTTTACATTTAGTAACTGGTGTTTCAGGAATCTTGAATCAAAAGCTGGAAGGGCTGACATTGTCTGCGGTCAATTTTGGACCAGGCCCAGTAGGGCACAGTCACTGCTGTTAGCCGATCAATATTTTGCAAGAAGTAGTAACAGCAGCATCCGTAAAAGTTGTGAAACTGAGCACAGCCATCCATAAACCGGTGCAGCCTACTTGCATAGATGTAATGGGCTGAGAATGGTTTGTGCCAATTCCATCTGTTTCTTCAATAGCTCAGGCTTTGAAATAAAATGACACATTTTTAGTAGGCTGGGCACCAGATGACAATAAAAATTGAATCCACTATCTGAAATAGGCTTGATTTTGGGTTTTTTTTGTTTTGTTATTTTTTTCTTAGCCACTTATATGCAGTAAATAGATTTGCTTTCTTTTTTCCTTGTGCAGTACCAGCAGTTTATGTACTATATTTTCAATATAAATAATTTGCATTTCATGCTGTTCTAATACTATAGTATTCTCCTTTGCTTTATTCCTACTGTTCTTTTAAGATTCATGCATCTGCTTCATATAGCCCTCATTTAATGCCTGACTCTTTGATTGCAAACTATTGCTATGGCATATTTGCAAAGGATTAGTTTTTCACTGGATTCTTCATTCAATTTCATAAATATAGTGGAAATAAAAGCAAATCATAGATAAATTGGTTCCCACATGACGCTGTTAAGGATTTTGATGAAAATGTGGCTTACTTTGTCATTCACTGGAAAAAAATCTTAGCAAAAATAATTAACGCTTGTGTCAGCTCTTGATTTTCCTCAAAACTGAGGTTACCTTCCCTTGATCTTGATCTTGTATATGCTTACCTATATAAGAATAGAGCCAGTGCAAGAGGAGATACAGTTAAATTTAGATCCATAAATCTTCACACGATCCGGGCTGAAGCCCAGTTCTGCTGGTGGCTGAGCATTCCCTCCAAGGGCTCAGCAATGTGCAGCGTGAATCAGTGGTCAGGAGTGGGGCTGTTTCTGCTGGAGCTGGACCTGCTCAGCCTTGAAGCAGGAGTGATACTAAACTGATAATGTAACACTGAGGTGGAAAGGCAGATCATGAAACATCAGAAAGTTAAAGTTCCAACAAGAATATTAATGTTGCCTCTCTGTACGTACTGCATATTTTACAGTATTTGTTAAATGGTGTAAAATGTAGTATGATAATAAGCTTTATAATTACTGAGAAAATCAAGATGAAAAATATGAAATATACATAATAAGGCTGAATGAATATTGCTAGTAGAACAATTATTTAAAAGTTTACTTTTAATGAGATTTTATTAACACTTCATTTTCTATTTAACTTCTAATCAGTAAAAAAACACCCAACTGTTGTCAGTACTGTGTTTGATGAGTAGAATATTGGAAGAAAGAATAACATACAACCTTACCCCTTTTTAACCAATTTAGATGTTTATCCCTCATGTGAGTTCTCAAACTACCGATTGATATCAAATGATCCAAGCATTTAAAAGACGTGAAGCCCTTGCTGTGACTTAGCTCTTTAGGTCATCCTGAATAGTTAGGGCAGTAATCAGATGATTTCAGATGGCCTGACTCTTTGAACTACTATTTGGACTTGCTGGTCTTTGACATAGTCATTTGTCTTTCTGCAGGGTGGGTGCAGAGGATGGATCCATGACCCTGTGTTGTAGAGTGGTGCCAGCAATGGCATATAGGGGCCATGCAAGACTCAGGGTGTGGTGATGGGGGGATGGGCCTGGATGCTTCCTATTTCATGTTCAGTCACACAGGCCGGTAGCAAGATTAACAGGTTTGGCTTTGAGGAGAAAGCCTCAGCATGCCAAGCTTCAGAAGTCAGAAGATCTACAGCTTGAAAATATGGTTGTAGTTTGTTTAGCAAGTTTTAACGGCTTGGAAAAAACCCACCTCCTAACTGTACAGTCTCTCCCAATTTTCAAATAATGAATACAACTCTGAGCAGAAACCAACCGTGGAAACTTTAAATCTGAAACAAATTTCTTTTTGAAATTACCAATAGGAGCACCTAATGGAAATTGCTTTGTAAATGTCGTGTGCCTGCTGAAAGTAATAGCAAAAGTCCAGCTTGTGTTTTATTCCAGTTGTTCTGATGAAATTGAAAAAGACAAAGATTAGTGATAAACCCACTGGAACAGAAAACTTCCATTCTCATGGTACATCAGAAGAAATAATTTTGAATTCACACTTTTGTCTGGGTGGACAGAGATGGTGGGACTGTTACCTGTTAAGTTATAGGACACTTGCATTCCTCAAACTTTAAACTGGTAAACATTCAGAAATTGCTTTACATAAAAATGTGTATAATACAGTTTCTGTCACATGCCTGCCATAATCAGCCAAGCTGCTGGAAAGTGCAGGAAAGCAGTGATGGAAATAGCGATTATCTGCTAAAACTGATGGATCACTTCATTGCAGTTCATCAACTTACAAGTGTGCTGTTAACTATTTGTTTATAAGTTATTCTTTTTGTCTATGAGATGGGGAAAGTGGTGTAGTTATTTTTTATTAAAAAAAGCTGAAATCAAGGTTCTGATCCTGCTAGGACTTTCTCAAAGACTTATTTTCATATAGTGTGTATACTTCTGTTGCTGTCTTAAAGGAACAAGAAAGGTCCAATGAAAATCTTTCCTATATCAAGAAAATGTCAAGCTTCCATGGGTAAGCACTTGCGATTAATCAACATCCACTTGTTAGGGTTTTCTAGGGTTGGTGCCCAACTCGTAATGTTGCTCCTTCCTACGTTTTGGATTTTTTTGGAGTAATATACCATCTTCATAATTGTTTCCTGTAGATTGAGCTAGAAATAGGTAAGCATGTAAAAGAATTGATTAATGTCTTTGCAATGTATTTTTTCTATTGGTGAACCAGATGCAGAATTATTTTTCCAGTTAACAACAGTCCTAGACTAAATCAAATGATGCTGCACGTCCTTGTCGTGAGTTGTGTCATTCTCACTCTTAGCAGCAGAGCAGTTTCCATTTTGGCCTCCTCCAGACAAAAAATTCCTCCTCCTGCCTTCTCATTCACAGGCCCGTACATTACCAAGTAATTTTTTCATACTTTGCATTCTAAGACAGGACCAATTTTTCTTTGAGTAAAAGCGTATACTCCACTGGTGGCAGACAACTGCATGGCCTTATTAACTCCTGACTCCTGTTGGCTAGGCACTCAAAATTACTTTTTTGAAAAGCTACATGTTCCCATCTTCCTGAAGGCCACAAGTAGGACTTAACTGATTTTTTTTTTTTTGGTCTTGATTACTGTATTAGGACTCCTTACCTATTTATCAATATTTTTTTGACTGATTAACTTCAGAGTAGCATCCAAAAAATGTCAAGTGTGATGGAAGTTGGCAAAGACAACTGGCACTAATGTTGGAGACCATGCTGAGCTGTTCAACATGAGGTGTCACAGAAATGGATTAATGCAGCTCGTTTGTTGTGGGGGGTTCGGCCAAACAGGTGTGTGATAGATGGATGGCTCCTCGGGAATCAGATTGCAGATACATACAGAGCTTTGCTGCTGTTCTCGCCACCCATGTTGTCAACGGGATGAAAAAACATTTCGCTGTAGTGCTTTGGTAGAAAACATACACAGGGATCACTGTTCAGATTGCTACTCAGGAAGGTAGCCAGAATTCAGGACAAATCTTCATGAAAGTAATATGTGGACGTTGAAGCAAGATTTTTCATGTGATGTGAGGATACTCGAAGTCATGTTCTCTATAAGGTTTAAAATATTAATTTGTTTGTTTGCCTGCCTTCCTTTTTGGGTCACCTTCTTCCCTCACCCACTCCCCATTCTTCTTTGAATTTAAAACCAGTGGAGCTGTGATTTATGTTTCCATGATAATTTTGGATGATATATTCATGTCTCCACTGGAGTCCACCAGCAGACTCAGCTGTCTGCAGACTGCAGAACTCCATGAGATCCCAGGATCTCAACACATCTGGCTTCTTTGACTGAGAATTCAGGTGTTCTTAAAAGTAAGTTTCAGAGACCGTAAGCAAAGTTTATTAGTAAACAAATTTTCTCAGGACTGGAAGAAATACTGTCTGTTAAGCTCTTCTTACCACAGCTGGTTGTCCACATCTTGCAAGACTCAAACCAATAACATCTTACTGACCCAAGGGTTCAAACTTCCTTGAGAGTGATAGGAAAGAAGATGGAAGATGGCATTAGTGAGCCTTGTAGGGGTACCTGCCCTGGGCATAGGATGATGAGAGTTTTCATTACAGTCTGCTAAAAAGATGCACAAGAGAGTCAACAGATCCTGGTGAGTTTGCTGGTAAACTAGCCCTTTTTGCATACCAAACTTCCACTATTGGCATATGTTTTCTGTTTTTCTGTGCCATAAATGTCTGCTATGCAAGATGATGCCTTCTGGTGCTTTATGATGCTTTAGACTAGTTTTTCCTGAGTTCCTGGAGCTCTTACATTAAAATCTCAACGTGACCCATTAGCAAGTGTCCAGCTACCCCAACTGAAAGCCTGACAATTGATTTTGATATTTTTGAAGGTATGAAGAAAAAGCTTTCAAATCCTTCTAAAATTTCTAAATGTTTGAAACATTCTCAAGAGTGTTGTTTTGTATCTGAGTTAGTGTCTTGGCTGACATAATTGATTCAGCACAGCATCACCCTGTTGACCCAGGCTTTGCCTGTCTTTATTGAGCTGCAGAAGTGGGTCATGTTCCTGTATAGGTCAAAAGCAGATTTCTGGGTCCCTCTTGTGAAGAGCCATGATACTGGACAAGTTGAGTGCTTTCAGTTCATGATGTCCTTGAAAGCTCCAGTATTGGTAGCTGAAAAATACCAAAACTGCAGTTTCACAGAGATGTTTATTCTACACTTGGTTTCTCTAGGCAGCAGTAGCCTAATTCAGTGTATCTTGTGTTTAGAAAGTGGGGCTGTAAAATACTGACCTAAGGTCTTGAATGCTGTATTTTTCTTTTTATTTTGTATATTCCATGCTTTCATTTTAGAGTTTCTAAAGGCTGTTGCTCTTTGTCTTAGCTTAATGAAGCTCAGTTCTGCAGCCAGATTTTGTACGCTGCAGAAATGCAAGAGAAGCTGTGTGGTGGCGGTCTCTGGAAGCAGAGCCAGAAGCCTCCTCACCCACTGCCTCCATGGAAAAGCCAGACTCTGCATTTGCGTGGTGTTTTCTGTCGTCTTTCCCTTTTCTATTTCTGCTAGAAGGTGCTGTTAAGCAGCTGCTTTGCTAAAGATTTGAATTACTGGTGAGGAAGAGTTGCACTTCAGTAGGTGCGGTAATGTTTTTTGATCTGTAGCAATAAACTTTTCCTTATAGCTTCTCTGATGCAGATGATTGCTTTTAAACTGGGTATTCTTTACTAAATCTACCCTTTACTATTTGCATTGCCTCATGTGCAGGACAGGGCCTGTGCTGCTTGTGTCTGGTGGGGATGCAGTAATTACAGACAGCAGAGGATGAAAAGGGTGCTTTATTGGCTAACCTGGCTGCCCTAAAAACTGTACCCAGCAGCATTTTACTGGTGGGATTAAATGTCAGGTGCCCAGCTTTAGAACTGACTCCTGCTGTGATTTGATGAATACTTGTACTTTCCCAGCACACAATAAAAAAGTGCCTGGAGTACACCAGTCCTTTGAAAACCAATACCTGAAACAGTCTGCAGTATAATGAAACTTTTGTCATATTTCCCATATAGCCCATCTCACCTGAAAGCATTCCTGCCTTAGAGCAGATTCTTAACGTATGTAAGAAATTAGCTTGAGCTCCACAAAAACAAGCCATGTGTTCTCTGCACAGAGCAAGAACATTTAGGAGAATAAATAAATTCACCTATCTCTTGAACACGGTGACTTTGTAGTAATTTTCATACAAGCAGCGGCAAAGGAAGTTTTCAAAGTGCAGTCTTCTGAAATGTGAGCATAAGCCATAGGGGACAAATACAAGGTGCAGGATTGGGATTTTGATGTTCTCCCTCTCTCTCTCTCTCTCTCTCTCTCTCTCAAATGTTCCAGATAGTACTACTCAAAGTGGATCCATCAGGAAATTTGTTTCTCCACTTCCAGCAGAAGGGTTTTGATGATTGATGTGCACTCTACACCAAAGATCCCTTGATTTCTCCACTTCTACCCCCTGACGCGTATTCTCCAATGTAGAGACATGATGATATGCTTGCATTATTTGTGTCACTCAGATGAAGACATAAATCACAAGGTTCACTTCAGTTCCATGCTTGATGTGGTAAACATTTATCAGTCTGCAGTGCAGATACTGTAATTGCAAAGACATAAAATGACATCAGTTTCCAAGCGACTTCTTGGAAAAAATGTGCATCCTGAACTTGTTCGTACTGTATTTCTATTAGATTGATTAGAAGAGCCACAGGGTGAGGATATAATGCCCCAGTGACCTTTTCAGTCTTCTCACTGGTGCATCTTTTGGATAACTAGTATCAGTGACTGATCTTGCTCTGCTCTGTGCCTTGCTTTGTTGTGGATGTGTGGTGAGGTTTTAGGTCTCTTACAGCTGGATGCTACGGGAAGGAGGGTTTTTCCAAGGGTAGGCAGGCACCTACACAGGCTTATAGGCATAATCTGTAACCCTGTTGCTGATACAGTTACTTTAAGCTTGATGTATAAATTGTAGGCTCAGATCAGCCCAGCTGAGCATTTTGTCACTAGGTTGCTTTCAGGTACGTATAGCTGCTGTTGCACCAGTTTATGTGTGCAGTTTACTAATGGTCCAGAGTGGTGGGTGAAAAATTTGTGTCTATGAGAGAGACATGCTTTTCAAAAAGAGACTTCTCGATTGTCTTAAGAGACCAGTGAGGAAGATATTTGGTACGTTTTTCTAATGATATAAATGCATGTCACTTCATCACTTGAATTAAATAAAGCTGTGGTCAAATACATACTCTTAGACACACAAAGGTTCAGGTTTGTTGTTTTTCTTGTTTGCTAGGTTTTAAAGGAGTTTGAGTGCATTAATTTAAAATGCTATGAAGCAGCTAATTATTTTACAGACTCTTACCTAATGGATTAGAATGCCTATTTTTTCCTGTGATTGTATCATTACTGACTGCATACTATTAGCAAATTATGGAGTCCAGTTAACAACTGCATTTACATTAGACACCTGACCATGTAAACTTGCATTTGTTCATTATTTGATTTTACTGAGCTGTTGCGTGTCTATATGTACACATCACATCTCTAAAATCAATCAGGCATTACACGCATCTAATGAAGAAGACTGCTACCAGCACTGTTATGACACATCTCTCAGAAGGGTCAGCGTCATCCTCTGGAGTCTTATAAAAGAACAAGTGAAGGAAGAAGAAGTTTGACCACCTTTAAAATATAAATATTAAATATGAGTATAAAACAAATGAGAAGTTAACTGTATTAATTTGTTCACTCTTCTTTGCGTAGCCTGTATAGCTTCCATCTATGAATGTACCCTGATAGAATAATGTTTGTCTGTTGGTTTAGATTCTTTGGGATTTTTGGAATCTTCATAACTTTTAGAAGAGTTGCTCAGTATGTGCTGTTATTACTTTCAAAAATATTTTTGCCATGCCCTTCTAATAATCTTTGGATGACTGTCTAGTATGCCAGTCTTTAATGGCTGCAGAAATACTGTGTGACAGGTTTGTCAGATGATAGGTATTTTATGGTTGCTCTATGCATTGGGGCAGTTTGCAGGCTTGTGTAATTCAGTACCACTCTACTAAAATCACTGCTATCATATGAGCTTTTGGGGTTTTTTTACATATCACTTGGCTCATGACAATTCTAGTTGATATTACCTAATGGTTTCAGTTTTAAGATCTTACTTTGAATTGTTTTTAACTACTAGGCTGTAGCTTTTGGGTGGGCTGAAGTGCTCCCATCTGACTGCCTCTGTGGGACTTAATTCTGGGGGTAAGAGGGACCTCTCAGGAGAGGAATACCTGCTTGCTTTACTTCTACAAAAGCCATTCAGTTATATCTTAGGATGGATTTAGAAAAGAAAAAATATTATTTTACAGTTATTAAAAATTCTTGTAATTCTAGGGTCTGGACTAGAAACTTGAAACGGCAAGGATATCACTCACACACACAATACACCCCATTTTTAAAAGTAATACTTCATGAGTAATTTTGATTTTTGTGAGACAGCTTACCCAATTGGGGAAAAAAATACATTTCAGATCAGCTACAGTGTAATATTTTATTTCCTCACCAAACTGGAAGAGCAAATGGCTTTGGTAAATGTTTAGTTTGACATGTCATGCTTTACCTGTTGCTCCTTTAATGTTGAAAGGAACAGTAAGATTTATTTTTTTTTACAGATACCTTTTTCTTGACAAGCCCTTACAAACATAGCAAGTATTCTTCGCTCAGACACGTTTGCCGTGTTGCCTTTTGCTGAGCAGATGTCATGGTGTGATGTCTGGCAGGGTCACTTGTGAGTAACAGGCAGGCTTCTCTTTCTCTAGATCTGCAACTCTGGCTTACTTTTAGAAGCTTCTAAAAGTGACAAGCAGTATAGGCTGTATTATGTATACGCTATATATATTATATATATAGGATATATATTTATATTTCCTCCTATGCTTTCATAAGATGCTGATGTTTCCGTGGTTCTGGTGGCAGAACCACTGTCCAAAGACTGCATCATTATGTGTGGCTCGTACTCCTGGCTCAGTTTTAAAAGAAAGTGCACTATGAAGCACAGTAACAATAACTTCTTTAATTCTCTGCATCTCTGGACCACGCAGAGCAACATCAGAAAGTGGTACCCTGCCTAATGCCCACGGGCTTGTGTACAGCACCATGTGGGCAGCCACAGGCAGGTGCTGGGCAGCACAGGGGCATTGGCAGCACTGCCCGCCCACGGCAGAGTTGTGCCCTGCTGCCAAGGCTCTAGTCTCTGTTTTGGGTGCTCTTTCAGGTCCAGCCTCAGCTTCTCTTTGCTGGCTTTATGCACCGTAGTGAAAGCTGTTGATGTACAGTTTGCTACACACACATGGAGCAGTGGCAACCTCGCCTGTGCACTGGATTGGAAAAATATACCTTGGGAATATTCCTGCTAACTAGTAAAACTGTGTTATTTCTGATTAAAACAACATGTATTGGAGCACTAGCGAAGAGCACACTGGTGTTTGTATTCTTTATAAGTACTGAAGGTGATCCAGGGTATTACAAACCGGTATGCTGTATCTCAGTATCCAGCAAACTGATTAAACTGAAAAAGAAAAAAAAAAAAAAAACCCCCACAAAAAAACTGCTATCAAGCAGCTGGAAAATCATGATAAAATGAGGTCAAAATAACACGACTTCTGTAAAGGCAGCCTGTGCTTCACTAGTTAATCTTCTTGAATTGTTTTAATGTAGCAATAGAGGAGCAAATAAAGGGAAATGGTTGGTACAGTTTATGAAAATAAGGGAAGGTCAATGAAGCATGGAGCTATTATAGTAGAGAGCAGAACAAAAAGGAGTGAAGGCAATTACACCAGCAGTGATAAGACTGTAATGTCTTTGATACAGAACACCAACTACCTTGCCTGAAATCTTGTTAAGACTTCCAGATTCTTCCCTATCCCTAGAAATTATTCCAATTATTATTACTGATGGTGGTATAAAAAAACCCTCTGTAAACTGTAAGAGGAAAGCTATTTAAAGAAAAATTCTGAACAATTTTGAATAAAAGTATGCAGATGTTCAGAGTGAAATTTGATTTAGTATTTTTAAAAAATTGCATGGAAATGTTTTCCATACTATCACTAGCTTTGATAATATATACCCATGAAAGAATAGAAAGATACAGAACGTGTGAAGGATGCCTGTATTTGAGATAAATTTTGAATCTGTATTTTTGTGAAGGAGTGGGATTTAGATGCTGTTGGTCTGGTCATTATAGGGAATTTGTGTCATTAGTTGTTCTTTCTCTTTCAACCCTAAAAGATGATGTAGCAGAGAGTTACTATAGCCACTGAAAACTGAAACTTTCACTTTAAAAGCTTTTGAAAAGTTACAGAGATACTTTGTTGTTTGGGTTTTCTTCATCTGATTAATCCGTTGAACTGGATCTTACCTGTTCAGGAGAAGTGTGAGACCAAGGGAGTCCACTCTGCTGCCAGTGGCAGCACTGGTGGTGTTTGGGGAGGCACTGCCATGGTGTCTGCTTCTCAGATGAAGAGGTGCTCATCCCAGAAGAGCTATAAAATGTAAACTCGTGCAATGACAAACTATTACACTTTGCCAGGTCTTCTCTTTGTGATAGACCAGATTTTTGTCTAGAGTTGGGTGTACCTTCCAGAAGGATGCTCAGCTTTGGCTTGAAGACAGCACAGATGGAAAATGTGCTGCCTTCCTCAGCTGTCTGCTCCAACAGCAAGGTTTTGCACCTTTTTTCCACTCTTTATTTATCTGGCTTTTCTCTGCACTTTCTCAACTTAATTAAAGAGTACTTTGCCAGACAATAGTTGCTCCTTATAAAAGTATTTATAGACTGTGATCAGGTTTTTTAAACTAAACCAATTACACTTTTGTGATGAGGTGTTTTCAAAGATCTGTAGCCTTTTTACTGACTTTTTAAAAATACAATCTTTTCCATGTTTTCTGTGCCTTTGGAGAAGATAACAATATCCTGGGCTGCATCAAAAGAAGCATGACTGACAAGTCAAGGGAGGCGATTCTCCCCTCTACTCTGCTCTCATGAGAGCCCACCTGGAGTGCTGCATTCAGCTCTGGGGAACACAGTACAGGAAAGACATGGACCTGTTGGAGTGGGTCCAGAGGAGGCCACACAAATGATCAGAGGGCTGCAGCACCTCTCCTATGTGGACAGGCTGAAGAGAAAGGGGGTTGTTCAGCCTGGAGGAGAGAAGGCTTCAGGGCCATCTTATAGCAGCCTCCCAGTACCTAAAGGGGACTTACGGGAAAGCTGGAGAGGGACTTTGTACAAGAGCATGTAGTGATAGGGCAAGGGTGGGGGCAACGGCTTTAAACTGAAAGAGGGCAGATTTAGGTTAGATATTGGGAAGAAATTCTTCACTGCGAGGGTGGTGAGGCACTGGAACAGGTTGCCCAGAGAAGCTGTGGATGCCCCATCCCTGGAAGTGTTCCAGGCCAGGCTGGATGGGGCTGTGAGCAACCTGGTCTAGTGGAAGGTGTCCCTGACCATGGCAGGGGGGGTGGAACTACCCAAACCATTCTATGATGGTGGCAGGATCATTAACCCAACTGAAGTGCACCTACACTAGTGCATGCATGGGCAATAAACAGGAGGAACTGGAAGATATTGTGCAGCAGGAAAACGATGATACAGTTGCCATTACAGTAACATGGTGGGAGGACTTGCACAACTGGAGTGCTGCAATGGATGGCTATAAACTTTGGAAGGGAGAGGCAGGGAAGCAGAGGCAGTGGGGTAGCTCTGTATGTTAGGGAGTGTTTTGATGTCTAGAGCTTAATGATGGTAACAGTAGGCTTGAGTGTTTATGGGTAAGAATGAGGCTAACAAGGCAGGTTTCATAATGGGAGTCTGGTATAGACCATCCAACCAGGATGAAGAGGCGGATGAAATATTCTATGAGCAGCTGGGCTAAGTCTCACAGTCACTAGCCCTTGTTCTCATGGGGGACTTTGACTTACCAGTTGTCTGTTGGAAATGCAATACAGCAGAGAGGAAAAGGTCTAGGATGTTCCTGGAGTGTGTGGAAGATAACTGCCTGACCCAGATGGTGAGTGAGCCAGCTAGGGATGGCACCCCACGGGACCTGTTGTTTGTGAACCAGGAAGGACTTGTGGGTGATGTGGTGGTTGGAGGCCATCTTGGGCACAGCGATCATGGAATGATAAGAGTTTTTGATTCTCAGAGAAGTAAGGAGGGGGCTCAGCAGAGCTGCTCCCTTGGACTTCCAGGGGGCTGACTTTGGCCTGTTTAGGAGCCTGGTTGACAGGGTCCCTTGGGAAGCAGTCCTGAAGGGCCAAGGAGTCCAGGAAGCCTGGACATTCTTCAGGAAGGAGATCTTGAAGGTGCAGGAGCAGGCCGTCCGCGTGTGCTGAAAGAAAAGCTGGCAGGGGGGAAACCAGCCTAGCTGAACAGAGAGCTTTGGCTGGAACTTGTGAAGACAAAAAAGAGAGTTTATGACCTTTGGAAGAAGTGGCAGGCAACTCAGGAGGACCACAAAGATGTCATGAGGTTATGCAGGGATAAAATTATAAGGGCCAAAGCTGAACTAGAACTTAATCTGGCTACTGTTGTAAAGGACAATAAAAAATGTTTCCATTAATACATTAGCAGCAAAAAGAGGGTCAAGGAGAATCTCCATCCTTGATTGGATGCAACTGGAAACATAGTGACAGAACATGAGGAAGCAGCTGAGGTACTTAATGCTGCCTTTGCCTCAGTATTTAATCGTAAGACCAGTTGTTCTGCAGGTACCCAGCCCCCCGAGCTGGAAGGCAGAGATGGGGAGCAGAATGAAGCTCCCATAATCCAAGGGGAAATGGTTAGCAGCCTGCTATGCTACCTAGACACACACAAGTCTATGGGGCTGGATGGGATACACCCAAGGGTCCTGATGGAGCTGGCAAAAGTGCTCAGTGAGCCACCTCCTACCATTTATCAGCAGTGTTGGCTAACTGGGGAGGTCCCAGTTGACTGGAAGTTAGTAAATGTGATGCCCATCTACAAGAAGTTCCAGAAGGAGGATCTGGGGAACTACAGGCCTGTCAGCCTGACCTTGGTGCCAGGGAAGGATTTGGGGCAGGTCATCCTGAGTGCCATCACATGGCACATGCAGGACAACTGGGGCATCAGGCCCAGCCAGTGTGGGTTTATGAAAGGCAGGTCCTGCTTGACTAACCTGATCTCCTTCTATGACAGTGACCTGCTTAGTGGATGAGGGAAAGGCTGTAGATGCTGTCTACCTAGACTTTAGTAAAGCGTTTGACACTATTTCCCACAGCATTCTCCTGGAGAAACTGGCTGCTCATGGCTTGGACATGTGTACTGTTTGCTGGGTAAAAAACTGGCTGGATGGCCGAGCCCAGAGGGTGGTGATGAATGGAGTTGCATCCAGCTGGTGGCTGGACCCAAGTGGTGTTCCCCAGGGCTCAGTACTGGGGCCAGTCCAGTTTAATATCTTCACCGATGATCTGGATGAGGTGGTTGGGTGCACCCTCAGTAAGTTTGCAGATGACACCAAGTTAGGGGGGAGTGTGGATCTGCTTGACCCTCTGCAGGAAGGCTCTGCAGAGGGACCTGGGCAGGCTGGACTGATGGGCCAAGGCCAGTTGGATGAGGTTCAACAAGTCTGAGTGCTGGGCCCTGCATGTGAGTCACAATAACTCCACGCAGCGCTACAGGCTTGGGGAAGGGTGGCTGGAAAGCTGCCTGGGGGAAAAGGACCTGGGGGTGTTGGTTGACAGCCGGCTGAACACGAGCCAGCAGTGTGCCAAGGTGGCCAAGAAGGCCCACACCATCCTGGCTTGTATCAGTGTGGCCAGCAGGGCAAGGGAAGTTATTGTCCCCCTGTACTCAGCACTGGTGAGGCTTGAATACTATATTCACTTTTGAGCCCTGCACTGCAAAAAAGACACTGAGGTGCTGGAGCGTGGGGCAGCGAAGCTGTTGAAGGATCTAGAGCACAAGTCTTACAAGGAGTGGCTGAGGGAACTGGGGCTGTTTAGCCTGGAGGAGGCTCAGGGGAGACCATATTGCTCTCTGCAACTACCTGAAAGGAAGGTGTAGCGAGGTGGTGTTTTGCTGATTGACTGGATACCAAACAAGAATGAATTCCAAATCAAATATAGCAATAAATGCAGGGGTTTTATATTACAATACAATAAAATAGCATGCAATATCATAAAAAGAAACAGTACTAGTTATTATGCACAACATGGTAACAGAGCAATAGGAGTGAAGCATCAAATCATTACTGCAAAGCATTATAGAGACTAAGAAAGGATACATCACCAGTCACCACCTTAACATCATTCAGGCCCACACATTGGCTGGGAAGCCCCGTTGCAGCCAGCACCAGGAGTATATCGGTAACTGGGAAAATTCCTAGGCGGTGCATCCACCCGTAGGTGAGGCTTCTGGCCCAGTCCCAGAGCTTGCCCACCTTTATACTCAGTGAAAAACAAAAATAGTTTACATACCCAGTGTATGTGAACTTTGAAGTTTAGGCTAAGTGCAGGCATATGCTGTCTCATGATTTGTAAGGTTCACACATGCCAGGAATGTTGGCCAGATGGCAACGAGTTACTGTCATGACATAGCTGCACACAGTGTTATCGTCTGAATGGTCCTGCTTGTTCAGGGGGCTCAAGACAAAAGCCACCTGCTCATTAAAGTTGTCCTTGAGCTCCCTGTCCAAGTTAAACAATTCCTAATTAAAGACAAAGACTTTTCCATAAGCAGTAATCAGTTCAATAAATTTTCACCACAGGTGAATGTCAGTCTCTTCTCCCGGATAACAAGTGATAGGACAAGAAGAAACAGCCTCAAGTTGTGCCAGTGGAGGTTTAGACTGGATATTAGGAAAAACTTTTTCACCGAAAGGGTGGTCAAGCACTGAAACAGGCTGCTCAGGGAGGTGGTTCAGTCACCATTCTTGGAGGAGTTTAAAAGATGTACAGATGTGGCACTCAGGGACAGGGTTTAGTGTTGGACTTGGCAGCCCTAGGTTAATGGTTGGACTCCGTGATCTGAAAGGTCTTTTCCAACCTAAACTATTCTGTGATTCTTGTGACATGTAGGAGAAGGATGCACAGCATTCCAGGCCTGGTCACAGCAGTGCCTCTCACAGAAACAAAATCCCCTTTTCCTTCCTGTGCTTAGCCCTGGTTCTGGCTTCTGTTTTATCTCCTCTTTTATTTGTTTTTTTTCTTTAGCACTTGGGTGCGTACTTTTTGTACATTTATACCTACCCACAATTTTTTTTTTCATCCCAGAGGGTCCGTTAATTAAAGATTATGATTACATTGTTGTAATTCTGGATTAGATTTGGAAAAGAAAGATTACTATTTTATGTAAGTGTAGGTTTGCAAGAGCACTGGATTGCAAAATGCCTTATTAAATAGAATATACCTTTACAAAGGTTTCTAATATAGCTTTTTATATGTTGACTGTTATTTTAACATAGCAAAATTTCTTAGGGTGAAAAGACTGTGCCATAGCTCTAAAGCTGCCATCTAAGCACTCTAAGATTTATATATGCCATGAGGTCTTATGCAGATTCTCTGCAGGAAGGAAGGTTTGATGGATATATCATGTTCTTTCTACAGTTCAGCTAAATTGCTAATTACAAAGTTAAACTGAAATCCAGAATCATATTTTGGTTTGTAAAATGAGAAGGAGGATTGTCCAGTGCAACTTTGCATCTGTGTGGTGTGTACCAAATGACCTATCATCCACCTGAAGGAACATGCATTGATCATTGTTATTGTTAGAAATTCAGAATTTTTCTACAGCCACAGAAAAGAATCTTCAAATACTCTGGCGTTCCCCTTCCCCTCATCCTTGCTGTCAACTTGGGTATTTGTCAAATGCCTAGCATTTGGTAAATCTCCTTACAATTTACTGGTTTGAATTACATCCTAGTACTGAGCCAGTTTTTTCCCTACAGTAACTTCAGCTGCAGCACCGTGATGCAAATAATGTCACAGTGTTGCTGCTGTGCAAAAGCAGCCTAGCATCTTGTTTGATCCCTTCAGGATGAAACAGATACCCTCCAGCTCCCTGGGACCCATGGATGAGGTTGAGTCACTTTCATCTCCAGCCAAGACTCTTTCCCCTCTTTCTCACTTGCTAGAACTGGCAGCTGTTGAAATGAAATTTTGGCTTTTACTCAGAAATGGTGTGGTACAAATGTGATATACAGGTGTTTTACGCTCTGTTTTGTCTTTTGGTTTGCCTGGCTGCCACCACTTGAGAATTTGTGTGCACTCATTAGAGGCATAACAAGATGATGGAGTACTCCTCCCTGGTGAACAGAGCCCCTCCTGGTAAGGTTTCACTCTAAAGAAGATCTGAAAATGTGACAAATATACTTTGATGTCTTGTTATCTGAGATAGCTATTCCTTCAGAAGCAAGATCTTGCTGTACAAGTATAGACAACTTTCTATTGCTGCTACAGTCAAGTGTTACAATTTTAATTTTACAAATTTGAAAATTAACTTACTTGAATGCTTTCAGTTAAAACTCCATTTCTGATATCAAACCACCGTGTTCTGTCTGAGGACTGTATGTGAACACAGTAATATTCGGTTCATTATTCTCTGATCTGCAGCTTGTAAACTGGTTGTCTTCCTCTGACAGTGATGTACAGTCCGTGGTGTGTAACTGAAGTTAACATTTATATTGAGCTTAGTGATTTAAGTACAGTTAATCTCTTTATTAATGCTTATTAGTACTCTGCATGATCATGTTTTCATTTCTGGTTGACAGAGAAGGAGCATTTGGTTAATTACATGGTGAAAGCAAGAATGCATCTTTTCACCCTAATTACAACTATTTGCAACAATGACTACTGTTTTTTATAATTCATAACGACAAGAAATGATGTAGAAAAGAGCTATATACACCATTTTAAACAATTAGTGTATATCTCAATATTACCTTAAAGCATGGAACTCTCTTCTGCAACTTCATGGGATATCACTGAAAAACAAGCCGTTGCCTTACTCTGCTCTGGACAATATTCCTGTATGTGAACAAAATAGCACCAGCCCTTCAAGTCTTTGCTCAGTCCTCAACTGATCGTGAGGACCTTGGGATTTCTCCTTGGCCTTTTCAGTGCAGACTGTACATTCAAAGTCTGCTGGGCATTACTGTTCCTGTTTGAAGCAGGTTCCCCTCCTCCATGTTAAGAAGCGGTGTGGAGTGTTTTGGCAAAGCTGCTGAGTCAGTTAAGAAATGCCTTCAGTCTTGTCTTTCTTTTTGAAGAGGCAAATTGGTACTCCTAAAAATGGGAGCAAAACCAATATAACATGTTACTGAATGTTAAATTTTCTGTCTGAAGATTTATTAAGTGTGCAGAAGCGTTTTGCTTTGGTTCTGAATATTAAAGTGATAATTGTATTTCTGGAGTTATCTGCATTTGAGCTACAAATTACCAAGTGTTTTAATTCAAGCCAGGTAATTGTGTTGCTTTGATTGATTGCATATTTAAGGCAAAAGAGCAGTTTTTAATCCAGGCTGAACATTTTAGTCAGTTCGCTTTTGATTAAAAGTGCCTTGTGGTGACATATTGTCAGAAATAGTTTTTTTCACAATCTTCTTGGCTAGTAAGATGCCACAAAGAAATAGCGCTCCAATGTTTTGCCTGCTTCTCTCCACAGGAAATGTACCGTGAAAATTGCATGCCCTCCTAAAATGGCCAAAAGGGGAAGCTAGAAATGTCTCTGTATATGTTGCTTTTAGGGGGAGTGTGTTTGCATGTACTTTGAACAGAAATGTCCCTGCTAGCCCGTCACTTGCAGGCTATAGCATAGCCACGCTGCCATGCAGCGACTGGTAAGAGTCCCAGGCTGTGCCCGTGGAGGGTGTCACTACTGCCAAATTCACCGAGTCTTGCTTTCACACAAGTTTTCTCCTTCTTGATGCAGTTAGTTCTCATTTTGTCTTCCGTGTTAATCTGGATGCATGCACTGTCTTCTCTGGCTGCCGTGTAATGTATGATTGTAATCAGGCGCTGGCTTTGGCTGAGGAAGTTGCATCATTAGCAGAAAGGAGTGGGAGGTTCCTAAGTTGCTTTCTTGAACTGATGGAGCCACAGCATCACAAATCCTGCTGTTGCTAGTAGCTAACAGGAAGCACCAAGTGCTAATCTCATTTTTGCAGAGCTTGAAGCCTCAGTGTCTCACATCATGGGCAGTTTAACAGACGCGAGGCTTTAGTGGGTATATGAGATTATAGTGAAGGTGAGAGTTATTGCTGTGGATACAGGACAGACCAAATGAACGAGTAACTGCAAGCCCAGCTGGAGCCAGGCTCAGTGGTGGGTAGGAGAAGCTGAGAGGAGAACTGAATGAACAACCACTGTGTGAAAAACGCCCTATTTGGGAAAAGGGAGCAGTGTGAACAAATGCTGATACTAAAAATAAATAGTTAGAGCAGACACTTTTAGGGAGACATTGATGACCCCAGCAAAGATGGAGGGACTGAACTTCCCCCATGCAAATAATATGTTGTGCTGTGGTAACAGGTGTAGCCGATGTGCCAGGCTGCAAGGGGAAGGAGTTTTCTTTGGCAGTAGCCTGCTAGGGATGGAAATTGAGTGATAAATTTCAGTGGCCAGTCACCTAGTGTTTTCAAATTATATTTTTTGGCTAATGATCTGTGCCTGACTCCTACTCCTGACTTGAACAGGGTCATCATCCAGAAGTATTTTCGTACCAGTATAAATACGGAGTGGTGGCGGTGTTTCAGCCCCACTCTTGTAGGTCAAATGACAAGCCTGCTAGCATAGAAGAGACGAAAGCAACTGACGAGCGCAGGTGCCCAGTGATACAGAGGTTAGCTTTCAGGCTTCGAACATGGTGTTGATCAGCAGAAAGATAGCAATGTTACGTGGGAGAAAGGTGTGAGAAGAATAGGGCCTAAGATCGCAGGAGTTACAGTCTAGAGTCTGACAGCCTTTCTATCAATAGCTAGTGAGAAACGATTTCATGTCTCTGCCTCAGCTTCTCCAGACATAGAGTGGAGATGTGAAAAATTTTTTCTGTGATGAGGCAGACCATGAGAAGTCTTCCTATGGAGAGGAGTTCTGTGCCGGTGTTTGTTCTTGGCATGGACCTTTTGAAATTTTGAGACAGCGACAGCAAGTGTTCAACTGGATACTTTTCTGGGATATGGAGATCAATGGTAGACTTTTAATATATATATTAAATATTTTTGCTCAAAAACATTCTCCTTTTTTGCTGCGCGTCTTACCTGCTAACCAAGAGTTGAGTGTTCAGAGGAGATTAAATAGCAGTTCTTGTCATTATTCAAGAAGTTGGATATTTCATGTCTTCCCATTGCTAGAGTTCATTTTATTTCATACATATGGATTTAGCAGTAATGTGGTAATTGCATTTTCTGGTGATTAACATTGCCCTGGTGTAAAATATAAGAGCCATAGCCTCCAAGAGCACTGTCTTCCAAAGTCATCCTATCACATGGCCCATTGGCAGAGGCAAATGAAGTTAAGTAATTTAATTAGCTACGATTAGCATTTAAAGCTGTCTACCCAGAAACCAATAAAGAGGTTCACAATTCATCCTGTATTATTTCACATAAAGCTTTAACAATATTAGGTGAAGGTAGCCTAGTTCAGGGAGATAATAATTCAATCATCTTCTCTGAATTCCTGGTTTAAACCAGTAATGAGCAAAGATAGTTGTTATTAGGCAGCAGTTAAACATCTGGTGGCAAGTGAGTAGGTGACAACAGCCCAGTTGCTCCAGTTGCAACTGTATAAATGACAAAAAGCATCATCACAGCTAGCGCTGGGCTGCCACCTGGGTTGTCAGGAGCAGCGCTCGCCCTGGCCGGCCCGATGCCTCTGGCTGGCATCACATGGGCTGGGAGAAGGTGTGGGAAAGGCTGCTTGCCTCCCACTCCCCTTGTCTGGGCTGCAGTTAAATATGAGTCTGGTTCTCTGAATTGCAAATTTGGCTTCTTCAGAACCTCTTAATTCACTTAGGAAAGCAGACACCCCCCCATCCCACGCCCCGTTGCAACTTTAAAGGACGTGCCAGTTGGGCACGCAGCTAAAGCCATTTGTAGTTGGAATAAAGCAGGACCTGGGGTGGCAGTGCCAGGCCCAGCTCCTTTTGAAACCCCAGGAAAGGCTGCCGCAGCGTGGGCGCCTGTCTGTACCCTTTTGTGCATTAACATACGTGCCAACTGGATGAGTGCAGGCAAAGGCAGAGTCTGGCTTAATGTCACACAAAGCAAATGTCAGCTAAATAGGTTTTCTTTATCTTAATAAGTGATGTGATGTTGGCTACGGTACAACTATGCTGGATGGTGTGCAGTGGTTTCCAGCTCTGCTCTCTGCCATCCCTCCTGGCTGGGTGCTGAGGCATCGCTGCCTGCCTGCCTGGGTGTCCCTCTCTAGCTGGGGGTGGATCGGTGGTGCCACCCGCGCACCCTGTCAGAAACACCCTGGGCTCACTTGGCGAAATTGCCTCCTGGGAGCCTGTTTCACAATTTTCAATTGGGCCTATTACCTGACCCAAATGGCACCTTGATTTTCAAGTTCAAATGCACCAACAATCAGAAGAAAACAAGGTTAAACCATACTTTAACGCTGTTGGGATTTGTCACCCAAAGCAAACACCACGAGCAGAGTTGTCAGTCGAGGTGTTAAACAACTTTTTTAAAGCATTACTGGAAAATCTTATGTGTTTTTAAACATGATTTTTAACTCTCACAGCCCTTCAGAAAGCAGGGAAGTAAAGCAAGCTGCTTCTGCTTCTTACTTTTTTTGCCCCAAGAGAGGTTTCCAGCCCTTTTGGACCAGCTCTGGCTTTTGTTCACCTCCCACCCAGTACAGGGGGACTGGGGACAACGCGAGTGTAGCACAGATGGAGGCTTGGCATATGGGTCACGCCAGCGAGAATTAAGAGGGGGAGAATTAAGAGGGGGAGAATTAAGAGGGGGAGTGAAGCGTGAAGACGTGTTGCCCCTGACACCTCAGTGAGAGCTGCCGTTTGGGGTTGTTTCTCTCTCAGCCTGATTGGCAGCAGTGCAAGGTACAAAGCCTTTCTCTAATTTCCATTGCCTAGAGGAGAAGGGGTTTCCCCCTTTAACAGCCTCAGTGCCTTTTTGTAATCCCACACACCTGCCTGAAAACACTTTTTGCAGTAGCTCAGTGCGTTGTTTTTGTAAGGTCTGTAAGTATCTTTAATAGCTGATGTGCAAAATGTGCCGTTTGTCTTTCTAATAATGCTTTCCTTTTTAAACATGTTCCTCCTTTGCTATTTTTCTGCCATCCCTTGGCAATGTTTCATTTTAGCTCAAAGTAAAAGAACAGCTTCTTAAAATAGATTGTAATCTTCAGCTCTCGTTTGATCAGTTTTAATTTAATTTCAGTGCAATGAAAATATAATGGGAGGCTGAACTCCAGAATGTACAATTCGAGGAAAATCATTGTCAACGTTACTGAATCTGTGACTGACCTTTCAAAACAGCAATGAGGGTCTAAGCCTGGCAGCCCTTTACAGCATGGTCTGCAGCTCTGCAATTACCTGCTCAGGTGTGAGGCGTATTTTTCAATTTTTTTTCGAAGTAATCTCTAAATTTTGAGTAGATGCCTTTTGGGATGCTTATGTGAAATGCCTTGCGTCTGTCTCTCTGATGGGCTGATTGCCTTTCATTTTCATTTAACAGCAGTGTTCTTTGTCCTCGAGCCTGTTTATCAGCAGGCTTTGAGGATTTCATCAAAAACTTGGCACTTGTCCGGTGTGCTTTGGGTGCAGGTATAACTCTGAGTTCTCTGATTATCAAGACTCCTTTGCTTCTTTCTTCTCTTTTTTTTTTTTAGCTCTGTGTAGGAGAGAAAAAAATGCCTCCCTCTCCCAGACTGCAGATACCCTACCTTGTCGAGGTCCTCTGATTTTCAATAGCGTAGCATTGTCGTGACTACTCTTGTCTTTGATCTGCTTGTCCTCCAACTAGCTTTAGCCTGTCTGTTACCCTGTCGGGATTCAAATACCATTTCTTACTCCTCACAGGCATTATTTTTGGAACTTCTAAAATACTGCACCCGTAACATGGCGTTCCTGTGCAGCTGCAGGGAGCTGCTTGTGTCAGGAGGATGACTTGGAGGAGGAAAGAGAGGCTACAACCTCCCGGACAAAGCTGATACAATGCTGCCTTTGTATCTGGCCCCTATTCATGCATGACTGCAGCATAAGAAAAGAGCAGCCCTAAACTAGTCCTGCTCTTGGGACAGGTCCAAGACCTGCCTGGAGGTGAGAGCGGGGTGGCCAGGGGGAATAATTCTTCACCAGTAACCTGTACTCTGCCCCCATTTTATGAGTGATTGAAAGTTTTTGCCAGAAGTTGCAAAGATAATGTTTGGAACTGATGATGCTAATTAGTTAAGCCTGATCATAGTCCTTGAGTAAGATGAATGATGGCTGAACACAGACTATTCCTATCTTTCTTTGCTTTCTTTGTTTGCTTTTTGTACAGCTTCATCCAGAGAAGCAAAGATTAGGTCACATGCTCAGGAAAACTGTTCTTGTGAACCTACCTGTGGTCAGCATGGCAGCCAGGGAAAGTGTCCCTGTTCCTGATGGCCTCAAAGACCTACCATGCTTGGAAATTCTGGAGTAGCTTCTGCTGCCTTCAGTCTGCGTAACAGTGGGACATATCTTGGTGGTCACCAGGTAGACCTAGAAACACCCCTCCATTTTTTTCAGTTGGCCACAGTAGCAGGCTGGGTTCAAGGATGGCTTGTGCTGTTTCCTCGGTTCTTAATATACTGAGTTTCTTTGTTAAGATTCAGTTGCCTTGACCCCACAAATAGAAATTAATCACCTGTCTGTGAAAAAGACAGATACAGGAATAGCACTGATCTATTTGAGTGGTATCTTTTGGTTCTGGTATGATTTTCTTTTGGGTCATAGAATCATTGAATTGAGTTGGAAAGGACCTTAAAGGTCATCTAGTTCCAAGCCCCCTGCCATGGGTAGGGACACCTACCACTAGACCAGGTTGCTCAAAGCCCCATCCAGTCTGACTCTGAACATTTCCAGGGATGGGGCATCCACAGCTTCTCTGGGCAACCTGTTCCAGTGCCTCACCACCCTCGCAGTGAAGAATTTCTTCCCAATATCTAACCTAAATCTGCCCTCTTTCAGTTTAAAGCCGTTGCCCCCACCCTTGCCCTATCACTACATGCTCTTGTACAAAGTCCCTCTCCAGCTTTCCCGTAGGTCCCCTTTAGGTACTGGGAGGCTGCTATAAGATGGCCCTGAAGCCTTCTCTCCTCCAGGCTGAACAACCCCCTTTCTCTTCAGCCTGTCCACATAGGAGAGGTGCTGCAGCCCTCTGATCATTTGTGTGGCCTCCTCTGGACCCACTCCAACAGGTCCATGTCTTTCCTGTACTGTGTTCCCCAGAGCTGAATGCAGCACTCCAGGTGGGCTCTCATGAGAGCAGAGTAGAGGGGAGAATCGCCTCCCTTGACTTGTCAGTCATGCTTCTTTTGATGCAGCCCAGGATATGGTTGGCTTTCTGGGCTGCAAGTGTACATTGCTGGGTCATGCTGAGCTCGTGCCCCAACACCTCAAGTCTTTCTCCTCAGGGCTGCTCTCAATCCATTCTCTGCCCAGCCTGTATTTGGGATGGCCCTGACCATCCTGATGTGCTTGGGATGGCTCCAACCATCCATGTGTACGACCTTGCACTTGGCCTTGTTGAACTTTATGAGGTTTGCATAGGCCCACCTATTGAGCCTGTCATGGTCCCTCTGGATAGCATCCTTTCCTTCCAGTGTGTTGATTGCACCACACAGCTTGGTGTCATTGGCAAACTTACTGAGCGTGCACTCAGGTATACTGTCCAAGTCATAAACAAAGATGTTAAATGGTGCCAGCCCCAATACCAGCCCCGGAGGAATGCCACTTGCCACTGGTCTTCAAAATACATATGTCTGTGTGTGTATATATATATATACACATACATATATATATATACATACATACACATACACAGGTCTTGTAGGATACTGTTCTTCTGAGCAAGATCATTGTTTCTGAGATGCTAAGGGTTTAGGGTGTAAGAGAATGGAAATGAGCTTTCTAAAGCAGAGGCCAGAAGTGCTATGTGCTGTTGATGAGGTAGCAGTGATCAAAAACTAGTGTGAAAAAAAGGTAGATTGCAGAAAAATGATTGCAGTCATTTATGATTCCCTGGAAGGAGGCTGTTAGTACACAAGCTGTTGCAGTGTGTGGATCCAGGCACTCACAGGTCTTTTGACAGCAGAAGGTCCTAGAGCCCCGTCTGTAAAAGTCTGGTAATTCAGGGGGTGCAAGCTGAAGTGGGCTGTGTATGTAACCAAGCTGCAGTAACACTTTAACTTTTATTAATATATAGAAGGACCTGGAAGTAAAACGTACTGTAGGATGAGATTACTTCCATAAATTATGCTTGACTACAGCCAAAGAGTACATATGACAAAAAGATGTTTCTCAGCCTGTAAGAAATGTCATAACACTGGAAGAATTAAGACTATACAATTAAAGATTATGGTCCCAATTGCACTCCCTAGTCTAGGAAGGCTGCGTAAGTATTCACTTAACTTTAAGCTTGCACTTATATTTCACTTCAGAGGGATTTAAGCACATGCTGGAATCATTTCCTGAATGATGTTGTCCAGATACACAAAGGATCAGAATCAAAATTTTAAGACGAACAGTTCTTCACTCTGTGTTCACTAGTGCTGGTTGATTCTCAATGAATATTTTAACACAAGTTCTTTAATACTATTTCAGAGGTAATTTTATTGTCTGTACATGCAGTGTGTATTGTCTACAGACCCACCCCATACTTACAAAATCAGGAAGAAGTGTTCTGTCATCTACTTACCAGATCAATTTGTTAACTGTCAACCAGCAGCTGTTTGCTCTGTTGGCCAAGCATTGGTGAAGGATGTTTGCCTCTTAAAATTCAAAGAACACACAGAATTTATATGTATTTGCCACCAGTGTGTAGTTGGCCTAGCTTGTACAGGGGAAGGCCGATGTTATCATCGACCATTTTTTCCATTTCAAGGGGGAGTGTAAGAAAGTGTCTGGAATCCGCCTCTGCTCCAGACTGCCTGGAGGCTCCATCAATTGGAATTGCTAGTGTATAGCAATTAGATTTAATGAAGGGAAGCTGCTGATAGCTTTGAGGTGCTGACAGCCCTTCTTTTTATGTTTTTTTTTAAGGGAATGGATTGTGCAACCTGTTGGTATGTTTTGGTTGGAGCTGTGTTTTTGTTTTCATGAATTGCTTTTTTAAAAAATGGGCTTATTTCGTCTGAGCCAAGAGCTCATGTACACAATATTTGTTACAGGTTTACTCAAGATATTTTGTGTTGTGTTTCCTCTTTCTGTGTCCACAAACATGGATTTGTTGGACCTGTTTTGGGAAACACGAGTTGCTCATCCACAACAACTGTCACGCATCCCGTTCCTGACAAAGCTGTTGTGCATCTGCTGGCTTCTCCATACCTTCCCAGCTGTGTGGCTCATCCATCCTTCCTGCTTGCTGTTTTTCCTCTGCTTTGGTGACTTATTCTGGGTGGATGTAGTTTCCTGGCTTGTGCGCTGGCTGTTGGGGTGACACCGGCCACCGGGAGTCAGTGGGACAGCCCGTCCTGAGATCATCTATGGGCTGTGGGTTGCTGCCAGGGGGGGGTATGGTCTGGGGGAAGATCACTTGGGGGTTGCACAAAACTTTCTGTAGGATGTTTGGAGAAAGAGTACCAAAGGTGGGGAAAGGGAGGAGCTGGGAGAGGAATCAGCATGGAAAACTAAAGGAAAAGGATATAAAAGAGGCTGGTCACATGTGAACAAGTGGCTGGTAAGTGCTTGTGTCTGGCTAGGCTGTAAATGCTGTTTTGTCTTTGCATCAGTACTGTGTTTGCAATCTGAATTGATGTGTGTGACTGCACACGTGTGTCTGTGTAATGTGTCAATGTGCACCGTTGACCTACTGAGAACAGCTCAGCCTGGCTTCTGCCTGGGTGTGGGGACACACATCTTTGGCAGCCTCCCCTCTAGTGGGTGCCAGATTCGGTAAGCCTTGACACCACTGGGACCCCCCCTGCTGCCCTTGGAGAGGCCAGGAACTGTGGCTGAGTTATGAGAATGGTATTCATGGCTGTCTAGTTAGATAAGACCTACCTGGGATTTGTGAATTTCTCCGTGGCAGAGGGTCCCTCTGCTTCAGGGAAAATGTCAGGTTTTACTTGTACAGAAATCGTAGGCAATTAATGTTTTTTAATTATCAGAAACAAATTAGTACTTCTGTATTATTTTCTTCTGTCATTGCTTAACTTGGCCTGGTGAGGAAGAATCACTTCTTAAATGTGCCTTTTATATCTTACTTGTTTCATGGAGGCATTTAAAAAGCTGTTCCCCATCCTATTGTTTATTGCATTTGGATACTCAGTTCTTAGGGGCTGCACAAATTTCTCATATTAAGCAGTGCCACTTAACCTTGTACTTCATAGCCAGGAAAAAGATAATTACATTGGGCATCTCCAGATGTTCTCACTTAAAAAAAATGACACGTCTATATTTTCTTTACAACTCTTGACTGAGACTGCTGTGACCTTTCCAAATACTGGAATAGCTTAAAGCAAACTTCTTTGCCATACGTTCTGCCAGCTTTCCTTTCTGCAGAGCCAAAAAGCTTCATTAGCGTTAACAGTGTAAGGAGTAGTCACAGGACCCTCATGTGCTTTCAGGCTCCACAGCTCCTACGGTAGGTGTGACTACACGTTGGTAGAAGATCCTTCCACTGCTGTCATTTTCATCTGTAGTACCAATAACTTGATTATGAATTCCTGGATCTTGTCAACCTTTCAAAGAACATGTGGTTGTTATCCTGAAAACACCAGAGTATCATAGCAGTCTTCGTCGAAGGCACGGCCCCAAATCACCTAGCCTAAATCTGCTAGATTTTAGGATTAACTCCCCACCCTGTCCAACAGGTGTTAAACACCTTAGTCTGCCTGTTTCTTCCTGCCATCCATCTCTGAGGTTCTCTCCATGGGTCTCGTAAAGGTCATGCACAATACAGCAAGCAGTTATTTTGTCGTAAGTGGTGGATACTTATCATCGACCTTGGCATCCTATTTCTCCATCCATCTTTCAGTGTGTTAAAAGCACATTCCACCAGTGTTCTTCAGCGACTGGGGCTGTAACTCACCATCTTCTTGTTAAGAAATAAGAAGAAAACAGACAAGAAAACACAACTGTCAATACCACCGTGGAAATTTTCCATGGAAGAAAATAGTCCAGACATCGTAAAAACCTTGGATTTATGGTTGTTTTCAGACTATCTCATACTAATATTATCCACTGATCACCAGAGCCTTGCAGTTTGTCAAAATAACCATTTCAGTGCTGAACTCCAGGATATGCGCGTGTGCGAATGAGGAGTGAAGAGCAGATACATGGGTCTACCTGTGCAACCCCGTTAATAACCCTCTCTGTGTCCTCTGCTTTCTGATCTACAAGGACAGCCATTATGGGATAGCGATGCACGTCTGCACCAAAAATCCTACAGCAACAAGTGGAATGCTGCACCAGGGCATATCTGAGCATATGCTTAGTGCTTGTTTCCAAAGATGTGCTGTGCTGTGGGGTTGGACAGGTGGAAGGCAAGAGGACCAGTATCACACAGCTGATAATGGGCCATCACACATTTTGCTGTAAATCACTTACTGTGGAGTAGATCTGCAACATGTTTTGGCTGTAGAGGTTTCCTTGTATTTGTTTAGTGGCTTAGTAAATAAAGTCAAGAATTAATTTTTAACTACTGACTTATTTCATTCCTGATCATAACAAAATTTCTAACAATAATCCTTAAACTTCTGCAAACAGTTGGTTTTTACAAAAGCAAATAGACCATGGGATTCTCCTCTTTGTTTGAGTTCCTGTATTATCTTTTAAAAAAAATATTTATTTAGGAAATTTGAAATATTCAAATGATGTTTCTAATTATGAGAAGGAAAACTAACCATTCAAATGGAATCTTGGCTTTGTTTGTTTAGTGTATTAATGGAAAATTTTTATCTGAGTTCCTGAAATTAGCAGAATAATAGCATGTTACAGGCATACCTGTTTTTACATCAGTTTTATTCAGAGATTCTGTTAAATTGAATGTAATAGTATGTATTTATCAATGCAGATATAACTGTCAGAAAGACACATTTGCTAGGTTTTCCTGGTCATGATGAAAGCCTGTGTATTTTAGATATCTCGCTAGAGGTTTATTCAAACATATCTCAATGTGGGAGATTTGCAAATATTGACAAAATCTTTATGATAAATTATGGAAGGCAAATTCTTCGAAGCTCTGCTAGATGTGAACAATGGTAAAACTCCATGACCAGAAAAGTTTTTATCTGAATTTTACCACTTGTTTAAGGAGGTATTATTAGGTTCCTTGGAAGGCACAAGTAGGTTCCTTGGAAGGGTTGTAAATGTTGTTTAGTTACAGCAGGAACTTCTGTGGGCTGTAGCAGAAGCTGTTAGTTTTCCCTGCAGCTGGACACAGCTTTACCTTTGCACTTCTTATGGACCCATATTATGGCAGAATTATGCTATAAAGGTTTTTGTAAGCAATTAGTGAGATGATGCAGACTCTGCTCTCACTTTATACGCTGAGATACACCTAGTTCATTTATAGGGCTTTGCTACAGTCTGGAGCAAAGAAAGCTTTAGACAGAGCAGATTTGCAGGAACACATGAGAAAACAATTTCATGTGTTTATCCTTTTTTTATGGGACTCCAAGGCTTTGCTAACATCTAAAGAAAGCCTGAATTGTCAAAAAGTGAGAAGTTTGGATATGAGTTATGTCAATCAGATGGGCTAGCAAGAACATATTCTGGACTCTGAAAAGTTATTTCTCCGAGACCTTGTTGGCTAAAATGGGCAACACATTTATAAGCTACATACAAATGCAGATCTTAAACAGCCCTGAAGAGCTGTATGATTTGACTGTCAGGTGACTACAGTAAATGAAATATGGGGGGAAATGTGCAATCTCTTGTTGGGAAGACTAATTGGGCTTGAAATGGATGTTTTACCAGTAGTTTGCATGCTTTAGACATATCCTTGGATCATTCAAGATAAAAGCTTATCAGTAATAGCATAAGGCTAGAATTCATGGGAAATTTAAAACCGAAACATTTGGGACAACGGAAGCTTAGATTATACCCATTAAGCAGGTTGGTATAATCATTCCAAGTATTATATGTTTCTATCACTGCACCAGCTCAAAGCAACAGTAGATTGACCCAAACACTGAATTAAATATAGCTGCATTTTGGTGAGCACTTTAGTGTAAAGCTAGAGATTTGTTTATTTCTACTTTGCCGGTCGCTGGAAGTAATCTTCATTTAATCAAATCACACATCAGAGTATTGAGATTCAGGGAAACCATTATATGCAAAGCTGAGTAAATACCTCTTCTCTGAAAACCCTTTTCTACTTGGTTTGTGATACATCTCATCAACTACTTTCTATGGATAAGGATATACATGCCGGTCTATATAGAGGGAAGACTTTAAGAGCGATCTTAAACTAGCTACTGAAGTTTTAAATTGCTACATTTAGATGTTATAAAGATAAGACAGTTCCCACCCAGTTAAAGACATCAGAGCTGGCTTTAACTGGCTATTCTTCTGTCCAGTTGCTGCATTCAAGAAGGCGGTTATGCTTTCTTAACTTAAAAAATTATTATTTTATACATTAGCTATAGTTGAAGAGTTAGACTTTTGATTGATTAAAAAAGATAACAAAAAACCAGTATGAACACTTTCAGATTAGTTTCTTAACAAAAGAATCTGTTCGTGTCAGGATGGAGAAAATTTCTTGCAACTAATCTGTAACATGGTAAAAGTTAATTGCTGCAATATATGTGATGCCTCTCTCCAATCAAGTAAATACACATACACATAGACTGAATGAGCATAAATGCTAATGAAGTTCTACTAAAAGAGGAGATTGCATATGTTCCTGCGTTAACATTATTAAACTGTAGAGAGTATTGGGATGGGGCTTCAAAATCAGTTTGGTTTCAGGGGTTTCATATAATGAAATACCACAAATTACAAAATACTTCTGTGGTCATTTGTATACGTGATGTATTCCATTCCAGGAGTACTCCTAAAAATACTCCCTGCATTACTCAGGTGCACAGTATTATTTTTTTATTTTAGTGTTTAAGATCCTCAGAATTATCTTTGGGTAGGTATGGGAACTCTTATAATAAATTCCAACACATTTTAAATGAAAAACTTATTTAGAGGAAGCTATGTAGGTGTAGGCCCAAGAGCTGGAAATTCAGAAGCTGTTACTGGTGTTTTTTAAAAAACCCACAGTATATAAAGCCAAAGGACAACCAAACTCGATGCTGAACTTCTCCACAAAGGGAACCCCTCCCTGTCAACCATGACTTAGTGCAATCTTAAAATGTATACTACAAACATTTCTAGTTTACTTTAGGGATCAGGTTAAGCGAGACTACAAATATTTGTAGCCCATTACAAATGGTTGTGAAGAGTTCTGATTTGCTTTTCAAAGATGCTAATAGCATCAGTTAATTGGCAGTCAATTAACTTGGGATTTTAAAAAATCCCTAAAGAGTGAACAAGAATATCTCTAAGCAGAAGACCTCAGTATGAGGACAAGCACAAATAAAATCCCCAAAAATGTTATTTGCAAAAAAGGAGAACTTTAGAGAAGCTTCCCCAGGATTTTAAATCATGTTTGGTACCCAGTAAGTACTCTAGCTTTGCATGAGGATTTCCTTTGGCTTTATGAAAAGACATAAGAAAGGAACATATAGAAGGAAAGAAGAAATCTATCTTGGAATCTTTCTCTTTTTAGTGTTTGGGGAAAAGCATTCAAACTAGTGCTGACTCCCCTAATGTCTGTGCATGGAGGAAGGGAGGGATTTGCTTAGTCCCTGTAGCCCCAGTCTCAGGTCCATGTTTGTGTCCCATTTTGAATTTAATAGAATCATAGCATGGTTTGTGTTGGAAGGGACCTTAAAGACCATCTAGTTCCAAGCCCCCTGCCACGGGCAGGGACACCTTCCACTAGACCAGGTTGCTCACAGCCTCATCCAGCCTGGCCTGGAACACTTCCAGGGATGGGGCATCCACAGCTTCTCTGGGCAGCCTGTGCCTGTGCCTCACCACCCTCACAGTGAAGAATTTCTTCCCAATACCTGATCTAAATCTACCCCCTTTCAGCTTAAAGCCATTCCCCTTTGTCCTATCACTACATGCTCTTGTAAAAAATCCCTTTCCATCGTTCTTGTAGACCCCCTTTAGGTGCTGGGAGGCTGCTATAAGATGTCCCTGAAACCTTCTCTTCGCCAGGCTGAACAACCCCAACTCTCTCAGCCTGTCTACATAGGAGAGGTGCTGCAGCCCTCTGATGATTTGTGTGGCCCTTCTCTGAACTTGCTCCGAGGGTCTCATGTCCTCCTTGTGTTGGGGGCCCCAGAGTTGCAGAGCTGCAATTTCTGCAATGCTAGGGACAAACTGAAAACAGCACAGTCAATAAGAAGTGTGTATGTCTGTAAGATGTGTGTAAGTGGTTACTAAGGCATATATTTTGTACAGTGAAGGGATTAATTATAATGCATTTTTGCAAGAATGGCTTTGCATGGAACTGGTTACATCTTCCAGATGAACCTTAAGTAATGTATTTACATTGCATGGGTAAGACCGATGTTGGGTGGTACCAAGGCTCATAGGCAAGAAAGCAAGTTCAAAAGGAATCATTTGCATCCAAAATAGTTTCCAAATGGTTTTGTTTTGGTCAAGTCTGAGAACATCTCCCTGACATTCTGTCTGGCAGAGGATGATGGTATACACTCATACTGACGAGTGGAAAGTCAGAGATCCAGATATGCTTGAAAGGTTCCTCAGACTGAGCACTCACTGCAGAAAGTAGGATGTAACTGATAAATGAAGGCCACAGAAAGGGGTCAGCTCTCCAAGTTTACATCTGGAAAGACAGAGTATGTGCTGAAATTAGTTCACTAGAGAGACAAGCCCCAAGAAAGAAATCTGCCCAGCCACCACATTGCATTTGAGTTTCAGGTTGATCTCCATAATGGCTTTTGCTGATTTTCCTTTTTTGTAGCTGTTCTGCATTTTGTAGTCAAGTACAAGCTGTTACTCAGCTGTATTTGAGCTGGCCTGTCTTAAACGTCATCTCACAATAACTCCTCTGTAGGCAGGAGGCACTTGGGTAGCAGTGAATCCATGCAGAGGTACACCAAGTACTCTTAAAGCATCTCACCTAGAGTGTGACGAAGTTTAATGGTTTTCCTGTTGTTTGAGTATACCGCCAGCTTTTAATATGCTTTAAAATGTAAGGTCAAAGCCTGTGTTCCCACCGCAAAGCTGTAGCTGTGCAGCCAGCATGGTCTGCCTGTGGAGCTGCAGAGGAGAGCTGCTAGGAGCAATGGCTGGCCCCGCGTGTGCGGAGATGTGGCTGTGGAGGAGGAGGCAGCCGTTCCTGAGAAGTCAGCCAGTTGGCCTTGGGTCAGAGCCCAGAAGACCTTACCCCTGGGAAGAGTTTTGGATTTATTTGACCCTCAGAAACAGGAAGCTGAAGGATTAATTTTCTTCCAGGATGCTTTTCTGCAGCTCATTTTTCCTCCCACCTCTGAGCTATAGGAGGTTAGCCACATCCAGAAGCAGTGTTTTCCCAGCTCTTCCCTTTCCCATCTTTCTAATAACTAGGGGAGAAAAGTTACTGTAGACAGTAATTTTGTTTGGAAGTATTTTTTTCAAGCTAATTATCTAGTTGTTTCCCCTATAGTTAATTGCTTGAGAGGCTTTGTCTAACCACGGAAATGGTTCTGGTTTTAAAAAAAGGTTGCAATTTATTCCTTTGTATTATGATTACAAAATTAAGTTCAAGACAGTAATATATAGTATGGATATGATTAAATTTTTTGTTGCCTTGTAAGAGTTCAGCTACACCACTACAGAAGTGTTTTATATACTTCAGCATACAAAAAAAGGGATAACCTGTATTGGTGTGATTGTATCCACAGTACAGAAATTTTACAAATTGAACCCAGCACAAAGAATATAAGTAGACCACATTGCACTTGACCTTGAAATTTGAAGACATATTCTCATGTTATAAGAAATTAAGCTAGAGAAAAAGGTCTAAATGTCAGCTGGCAAAAGGACTTCAACAAATTAAGCCATACATAAAATTTGTTGCTGTGTTATTTCATGGTTGGGACATTGCTCTTTCTTCCTGCCTTGCTGTCAGCTAGCCTGATATATTTTTGTTCTGATTAATAGTGGTACCCTTGCTGATCAGCTAGTCATTGCTAGTGGAGGCTTGCTAGGATGTGTGGCAAAGAAAATTTGCAGAGCAGAGATTGTATGGTATAAGGTGGAGAAAAGGTCATTTCATCAGGGCTGCTGATGACTGATTTAGCAGAAAGAATTTTTTGGTCTGTCAGCTGACATGGCTGTGCTGACTTCCTGTTACACTGAGGACTGGATGGGAAGTGTCTACAAGGAGAATGGGAAGTGCAAGAAATGTTTTGAATCATCTCCAATATCCTGAACATATAGAGAAATCTTGAAACTCTTGACTGAAAGTTGGGGTTTAGGGGGATTTTTTATTTTTTTTTCTAATTCAGAGTTGCTCCAATCTTTGTTTCATGCTGTCAGTAGACCCCCTTGAGGATCTTGTGGTTACTTCGCACTGAAGATGGTTTTGCTGTGGATGGAGTGGCATGGCTGGGGGGCTGCTCTGCCTCAACGGGAAAGAAGAGGTGCCATTTCTGTTTTCCATTCATTTTTGGCTTTCTCATTGTGCTTGATTTACGGTGCATAGCGAGGCTGTTTCCAGCATCCATGGGCACAAATCTTTAAGAAGTCCAGAGCTGCCTTTTATTCCTTACACCCTCAGCACCTAAGTAGCATTACAGTAGGTAGTGTGGGAGCTTCAGCCACTGCAGAGTTTGTTCTTTCTCTTGTCTTCATTCTCAGTGGGAGAACTGCGTTGTGGTCCTTAACCATTCCCCAAAGTCTGACCCTTAGACCAGAGCTCAGACCAGGCTGGTGGTGTGTATATCTGGTTTTACAGAGGAAATTCTCATCCTTATTCCTTATAGATACTGTAACTATCAACTTACACTCACTGTTTGTCGCATGGACCCCATAAGTTTGCAGGCAGTCTCACATGGCTTGTCAGCTTTCAAAAGTGTTCAGATGGGACTCAAGGGTCTTTGATTTTATTGTAGGAATGTGTGCTTGTGGCGAGTGGCAGAGGGACATTTGGGGAATGGGTTGCAACTTGACATCTACATCAGCAACTAAGCGGCCAGATAATTATCACTTGTTTTCTGCAATGATTTATGCTTCCTACAGCTCTGTCACAGTACGAAGGCTAACTTAGGGTTTAGTCAAGAAGTATTAAAGGGGATCTGGGCTGCATGCTCCATGCCATGAAGAAGAATCCTACATAAAGTAAATGATGTGTTAGACAAAGGAGTAGCTCAGGGCATCCTTCACTTTACAGCATGGCTGAAGTATCCTGAATTGTCCACAAAGATCTTTTTATTTTCTTTTTATTACTTAATAAAAAAAAACTTACAATGGATAATTTCTCCGGTGCCTTGGGGGTTCTCTTAAATTCTGATATAAAAATGTTAATTCTTAAAAGTGAAAAATATCAAGCAAGACTACGACCCATCATGTTGAACAGGGCTGTACACTCAGTACAACATCACTGCCCATTTTCCTCCTTGGGTTTCTAACTGTACTTGTCAGGTATGACAGACACCTTCTTCCTTCACTCTTCTCCAGCCTCTGGGGAGCTATGAAGTCCAGCCCAATACAATCAAGTCAGTGAAAAAAGCACAATTTAAATTGGAGGGAAAAGATTTTTTTGTATCTTAAGCCAGATTTCCCAGAACATGGTGATAGTGTGTGTCTCTTGTGCCAATTTAAGGGCACTGATGTTAACGCCAGCCCTCTGATCAAAAATCAGTATTTTATTCAATAAAAACTTTGTTTTGTTATTAATGACACAAGTACATAAACCCTTTAATGAATGGGTGATTTTAATGTGTACAGCCCTGCCCATTTAAAAAAGAATGAGCAATATAGGTAAAGGCTTTCTGTATTCTTGCAAGACTGCATCCCAGACGATGTTAGCTTAAGCCAAACTGTTGAAATAAATTATTGTGATTAAGTCAGCGATGAAAAAATTGTAAATATCAGTGTGGGGAAATGTGATACAGTAAAACAAGTCATATAAAAGCAAATATTTAACAAAAGAGTGGGAGGTGTCACTCTATTCAAGAGTATCTCTAAGTCATCATACACAGAAGGCAAATTTGGAGGAAATATTTGTCATGTTGTCATGAAAAACATTTGGGCTGTTTACAAATGTAAGTGAGGAATCACAGGCTTTGTATGTGGTAAACTAGGTGATAAATCTTTGCAAATTCATATGTAGAAGTAGCTTTTTTCTGCATTTTTTTTTCTACGAGGCCTTTGTAAATGTGTGTGCAAGCCAAGAAACTATTTCCCATAGTCTCTCTGTCCAGTTTTTTGCCTTTATGTTGTGGCTGATGGATTGTCATTTATTTACTGCCCTGAGCCAATATTTGAGCTTATCAGAATCTGGTTAAGTCTCAGCTTAGTTTTCCACATCATTCTAAGTTTAATTTGTGAATACTTATATTTTAACAAGTATAAATTTGGATGTAAGTGACACTAACTAAAATATTGTCAATGAAGAAGTGACATCCCAGCTTAGATTTGCACTGTGCCATGGTCGGGGCCTGCTGTGCTGAATTGCTGTCCTCATTTTAGAAGAGGAAGGGGTCACTTTCAAATGAAAATTAGTTCAGCTTGAGATTTTTGGTGAGCTTCAGCAGCTGTAGTTATTTGAAACCAGCTGGTTTCACTAGCTCTGCTTCACAACACTGGCCTCATGGACAAACGTCAGTATTACACAGTATCAGAAATTACATGGAAAACCAAGCTGGTGACTTAGGTGGCAGTTCCCTGTTCTGTTTGTTGATATTTTTTTTTTTTTTACTGGCATGCAGCCAGTTTGAGAAACTCCAGTTGCCTGGCTTTCCCTTTTCTCTGAGGAGGATTGCTTGTTCCTCCACAACCCTGGCTGCGGGTGCCTGCCCCTTACCCTATGGTGGCTGTATAATTTCTTACCTCAAGCAGAACACTAACCCAAACTCAAACCCTGTTTGTTGTGCACTTGTGGATTAACCAAGGCAGGTACCATGGAGGCAAGGCAGTGGAGGAGGAGATACTGAAAAGTTTTTGTGCCAGAAGCTATTTTCCCAGTTAATGAAAAGAAACTTTCTTTCTGAAGGATGTGTGTGCAATTGAGAGCTAGAGCAGGGTGATTGATATGCCAGTCCTCTAGGCTTTGAGGCCATTAGGGAAGGTGGAGGTTGGGCAGCTCTAGGAGAAAACAGATAGTGGCTTAGAGCGGCTCATGCAGCACCAGAGACACTGACTGCAGCATGGGAAATGTGCAGAACAAAGACCTAAGACAGCATCCCTCTCTGGCTGGCAGGGAGCAAAAACACCTTGGTGCAAAAAGGAGTGTTCAGGAAATATATTTAATGTATATTTATTATGTACTTTAGGGAGAGTATTTTAAGATAAGGAGTGTGAGTGGTGAAGAAAGAGGACGTAATGTGAGCAAAGCAGAAGGCAAGTAAGATGTCTATGGAGAAGATCTATAAATACCATAGGCAAGATGTGCGAATTGGAAAGGCCGTAAGGTCACAGAAGTCACATTTGGAAAGGTCTAAACGGGAGCAGATGCTATGTGAGCAGTGAGTGTGGGGAAAGGGTAGATTTTAGACACACAGGAATAAGCAGTAAAAAGAAGATAGGTAGGGATGTGTGGAGTAACTGGAATTGAGTGGCTAAGGAGGGTGGAACCTGCTTTCATGGTAGAGGATGAGGAGGTAAACAGGGAGTATCTGCATCCCTCCAGAGCAGAAGCATCCTGGTGTGACTGTGTGTGGAAGTTTGTGCACATGCTCTCCAAGCTGTGCCTTCTCTTGGGAGGTGCAAGACTTGTTTCCTCAGGCTGTTGGGCAAGCTTCCTTACACTTTGTAGAAGGGAACAGGAGGGAGGAGAAAGAAAGAAAAGAAAAGAGAAGTGTCCTCCCTTTATATAACAAATACTCACTATTGGATTATGCATGCTAGAACATAGGCAACATGGATATCTAAAATACCTTCGCGTTCATCAGATGAAACACGGAAGAAATGTAAAACATTCACCGTGTGTATTTCAGAAGAAGCGAAAACGCTGTTTTCTTGCTTGGATCCTTCTGGCTTTTTTTGTATTGTGCTGAGACCAGATTGCTCTGCCCTTTGATAGGAAGGAGTGATGCAGTGAAGCTGGCCATGGTCCTCCGCAGCACACTGCTCTTGACTGCTTATGCAGTTGCACCAGGGTAAATGTGCTGGGGTTTTGATACCAGGTATGTTGACGCTGAAGCCCAGCACCAGTTAGAAAGCTTTCACTTTGTAGTGACTTGAGATTACAGATCATGGAAATATTCCCTTTGACACAGAAAAGTAACTGAAGTCTTATTTAATCCTTTTCTTTCAAACACCACCAGAAGAGATTTCATTACACTGGCTCAAACACAATCAGTCAGATTAGAACTGGCGCAGCATTCAGAAGATATTTACTCTCTAAGGATATTTATCATTAGTGCCAATAGTAATTTGGATTCTCCGTTGGATCATACAATGGACTACTGAACATTAGTTTCAGCAATATAGTAATAATAGAGAAATAACTGCTTAAACCCCCATTAAGTGAAAATGTAATGCTCCCTTCATGAAAAATTTAGTCATTAATTTTATGTTGGTATCTTTTTAACATTATTAAACTGTACACCAGAGACAGTGGTCCCATAAACCACATTTTTCCGGTAGGAGCTATATGACTTAGATGACTGCAGCCCAGTATGCTTTAGAAAGAGTAGTGAAAATGTTAGGATGACTAATGCCATAATTAGGTGTGCAAATAGCACCGACAGGAAAACACAACTAATAGAGTACGTATGTTTGTGTGTGTATGTGTACGTACATTTATAATATACATTAATTTGTATATATGGTTAGCTGCATGAAGCCTCTAAAGTCTAATAGGAGATTTTCTAATGTAATATTGTAATTTAGGTAGGGACTTGAATATTGTGGTGAACTAAGGCCTATATACAGATATGCATTTCTTCTTTATACAGTGGCATGCTTAGCTGAAGGAAAGAAAATAGCAGCGTTGCAGTTCACAAGGCAGAAGTGAAAATAGCTTTGTTCTACAATGTATATTGTTTTTGATGGAATTTTTTTTTTTTTGTCTGACTGAATGTACTCTCATATGAGTCCTAGTAGATCGTTAAAAAAGGTGGCTTCTAGTGCAGTTTTCACCCATGCAAATAAAACAGGCGGAGAAACACATCTGCATTGACCAGAGTTCAGAAGAGCACTGACAGATGATATCTGGGAATTTTAAAGCACTAGTTGGATCTCACTGCTGTCATCAGGTGTCAGGTTTTTAATTTGGTAGGTTTGTTTTTTAGGTTGTCAGTCTTTCCTTTGTTTTAAGTGAGATGGTTATGCCAAAACCCTCTTCAAGGTCAGCAGCCTAGAAGGCTTGTTCTTCAGGTACATTCACTTAGATAGTGATAAAAAAAAACAACAAACAAACAAGAGACAACTATAAGGATATTTAAAAAGAGAAGCCCATGTACAGCCAGTCCTAAGTCTAGGCAATAAATGGATTAATTGGTGAGCAACATTACAGCAAGTGCTAGAATTGTCAAAGCTGTTGTTGCGGTGGCTTGGAAGTCTTGTAGGAACTGTGGGCATTGCAGGTTGTAGCTTGGAAAACTGATCTCTCTCTCAAAAGTGTTTTCAGAAGGAAGAAATACGTTGCCCTGTGACCTGGCCACCATAGCTGTCTCACCTGAGAGGACTGTGCTTCTCTTCTGAGTCTTGCTCATGCTGGGTCTGGTATTTACATTGCAGAATCTATATGCAGATATTAGAAGGTGATACCAACCCTGCATATCCCTATTCATTCTGCACTGCAACCTCTATGCCTGTGCTGAGATACAAAATGTGAGGAAGCCAAAGTACAATAAACCAGATACCCACTGGAGGGAGCTATCAAAATCCATGCTGGTATTTTTTCTGATTGATTGATAATGGCTTTTCTGGTCCTAACTGACCTGTTAGAAGCCAAGTCAGGTTTGAAATACCATGGAAGTGCTTGCAGCATATGCTGGTGCTTGCTTTGTAGTTGAAATGGGGACCGAGAGGAAGGTGGGAGGCTCAGTTTGGCCTGGGCTCCTAATCGTTTCCATGCCTAAAATACATTAAAGCCTGTAACCAAAGGTTTATACTAAGTCTACCACTCAGCCCTTGCAGCGTTCTTTTTGAATGGGACTGATGAGCTGTTGCCAGCACTTATGGGTATACATTGACTAAAAGCATTGCCATGCAGTAAAACAGAGAGTCAAACTTCGGTAAGAGCTGGTTACACTACAGACAGCACTCTGAATTGTGTCTGGGATATTCAGAGCAGCACTAATGTACTGCCACTGGAAATTTTGGATTAAATCAATGTTGAGCTCTGGGAGTACAAGATGAGAGTGGTTTTTGTTTGGTAGTGTTTGCTTTCAAGCAGGCGGTTACAGCGTTTCTTAAAACCTTTGCTTGTGTGCATTTGTCTGGGGACACTCTATTATGGTCAGGAAACTTCAGTTTTGCATATGCTGGCATTGTGCTGCTCCTGGGACGTGTGAGCCAGCCTGGTGTGATCTGCACCTGCCTGCACACCAGCTTGCAGAGGGGTTTACCAACAGAAAATCCCTATTCAAGCCTACTAAAAAGTTTTGTAGAAGTATGTCAATGGTATTTAGATTTGTGGAAATAAATTACTTGAATCATTCCTTGAGATTCAGTCAGCACGCGTAAGCTGTAATGTTATGATAAATTATATTACAGTATTTGGTAAAATAAATACTGAAACACATCCATATGAAACACTTCTGTGGGTTCAGAACTGAATATTTTGCAATTACTTGCTGTGTGAAAATTCTGAGTATTCAGTGTTTTTTCCAAAGATTCTAAATCTTGCCATTTTCTGAGGAATAAATATGTTTCCTGTTGGCCAACTATAGTTTCTCACTAACTGTGTTAGTCAGGTGTTGAAATGGGAGAGGCGGTAGAGAAGCTGGACTGCATGATCATAGAGAGTATCCCATCACCACCTTCAGTATTTTTTTCTATAATATATACATACTTTAATGATTTAACAGCTATATTGGTGTTGTGGTTTGCATGGACTACTCTTTTAAGTGTGCTAAGTATTAGCATTCTTGTTATGGATTAGTGTAAACTATTACACTTAGTCTGCTACATCTGTAAGCTGTTTATCTGATTAGCAAAAATTTTAGAACTTAGGAACAACTTTTCTGTTAGTTGGTTATTCTGAAGGATCCTCATTTAGTAGCTCCTTCCTGCTTAGCAGAACACTTAAACATGGACTTAACCTTAGTCATTCACTTGAATTTAATAACAGTAAATACTGGCTGATGTCGAAGGTACCTTCTTGAGGACCTATGATTATATCATAGACCCAGCATGTATAGGTGACCTGATACACAACAATATCTGTTCTGTTACTAACCAATGAATGTTTTCTTATTCTTGAGAATTTGTAATAATCTTCTCTTAGTTATTTAAAGGAATAGTAATTGTGCCCGCACATGATATGAATACCTGAACGTTTGGTGTAGAAGCAAGAGTAAATTTTGGTTAAGTACAAATTTTTTTAAAGAAAACTTCTTTATAAAAGAGAGGGTAGAAACAGAAAAGTGAACAGCATGTATTTGTGGGACATCTGCTGTGACAGACACTACCAAATCTCTTACATCTCTCTCCAACCTCTACCAGGATTTGTTTGAATTATCGGCAGATGTTAGTTACATATTTTTGGAGCATCGTAAATCAGATGAGTTAGTATGCTACTGCTTGCCTCATCTCTTGAGTCAATGTAATAAATTTACTTATTTTAGAGACTTGCTGTAACAGGCAGCTTTTCAATTTGTCCAACGGCATGAAAATAGAAAGTGTAATACCAGACAGGAAAGCAATCACTCCATACCCTTACATGTAAGTAGAACATGTTCTGCAGTTTATAGCTTTACATATTTTGAGAGAGGTATTTATGGTAATCTTTTTGTAGGGAGGTGAGTTACACTCCCTGTGTATTATTACTTCCATTTTTTCCTCGCTATAGTCAGCCATTTCTTCCTTTAATTTGTGTAGCTTCTTTTTAACAAGGTTGAAGAAATTGTAAACCAAAATTAACAGAGGACAAAAGGATCAATGTAGTATCTGAAATAATGTTTCACTCATTCTTTTTGAGTGAGTCAGTCTCTAATTGATCATGCCTTTTATTTGGTGTGTCAAGGAAGCAAAGGTAATTGCTGAGCTCTCACAGAGCAGAGTAACAGAGAAAATACCATTATATTGTTGAACTGACACCTTTTTCAAACTACTGGTGGAATATGTACATTCTTCTTTTTTTTTTAATAAACACCCTAACACTGTCTTATGGAAGAAAACCCTCCTAGCTGTGATTCCTTAAGATTTTAGTCCCTCTTTTTTGGGTTAGTTTGCAGACATACAGACCCAAATGGGCTTAGCTGACATTCTGTTGAGACCCAGCGGTGTTGCATAGCATGCTCCAAAGCTGGCAGGTAAATTCTCTCACTGTCTGCAGCTCCCAGAAGTTCATCCAGATGAGTACCATCTCAACTACATTTCTGTCTGCCGTCCACCCTCCTTTTTTCTTTTAAAGCAACTGCCTCACAAATGGCTGTGAAGGTCACTTAAGCTGTGTGTGGTGTTACTGTGAAGAACCTGAGGCCTGATGATGTTGAACAGTCAGTTCTGCTGGCAAAAAGAAAAATGGAAAACCCCTTGTGTTCCATGGTCTGCTTATGTTGATATTTTATATTATATTTTATTTATAGATTTGTTACTGTTTATTGGGTAGGTTGGTGGGTTTTTTTTAAGCCTTAGCTCCTGGAATACTAGGAGTCAAAGAAGATCTTAGGTTTCATTTTAAAAAATGAAAATGTCTACATCCTTATGTTCAAGAAAACTTGGAAAACTAATCATGAACTGGGCAGATTTTAATTTTTATTTTTAAAAAGCAAATATAACATTCTGAGCTCTGGACTCATCCTTTTTTGTGTGGTTGGAATTTTTCACAAGAAGGCTCTAAGCAATGACCCACTAAACCTGTCATCCTGGTTTTGGGTGGTATAACTCATAATTTGGATGCTTGGTGTTTTAAAAAGACTGTAGAATAAGAAAAGCTGTATCATTCTAGTAGCTACTCTGTCTCTCTCGCTCTTTTATTGAAGAATATTTGCCTACAGGCATTCCCCGTTTCCTTTGCCTTCTTTCTTCTATAGATTTAAAAAATACTACATGTATTCCCGCAGCCGGCTTTGTATTTTTCCACAATCCCCTGTTCAGTGGCAAGGACTGTTTATGGCCTGAATGTCAGATGGGTGTGCACACACGATTTACCTACTGAGCAAGAGCTAGCTTTCATGGAGTGGCACTTCTGTGTGTAGATTTACTTACACGGGAGACTTTATTCAAATCTCTTTTACAGAATGATTCAGCCAGCAGCAAGTGATAGCTGATAAACCTGCAACAGAAATACTTGACACCAGCTACTCAAAATACACTAATCCATAAAATAAACAAATAACTCTCACGTAAAAGCTTTAATAATCATCAGAAAAAAACCAAAACTATTACACGGTAGTTATTCCAGAGTGCAAATGTAAACTCTGTTGTGACAGCATGGAGGCTTTGGATATATACTGCTAAGGGAACTTGTTGCACTGCCCAGGCCAGTGGGGGCTGGAAGTGACAATCCAGTGCTGCCTGCAGCTTTGCCTGCCGTGGCTCTCCTCCCCGTGGGGCTGGCCGAGCCTGTGCCCTGCCATAGCCAGCTTCTTGGCTCCAGCACGACTTCTGGCTCCAGTGGGCTCAGGAGGGAAGGGGGAAACTCAGGGTGTCCCCATGGGTGAACGCTACGTGCAGGCTCTGGGGGGAAGTGCAGCAGTGAGGGCAGTGCAGCAGCGGGGCAGCCACCGATTATACCAGATCGAAGAAGCACTATGGGCCACGTGAGGACGGGCTGGCTCCGATGAGCAGCGAGGCTTGTCACCCACTGGTGGCACAGCCCTGGGTTGTGTGGCTTTCCAGGTCAGGACTAACATGGACAGCTGTGTGATTCTGTGCCCTCAGCCTTGGCCATGCCTGGGACCAGCCTTCTTTCCACTATGGAGGCCTACCTAGTGGTTGCCCAGGTGAGGGTAAACTTCAGAATTCACAATTGCCAAAAAATCAGGACTTTTTAGCTGGCAAGCAGAAATAAAAAAAAAAAACCAAAACACAACACCTGAAAATTACCGTGGCCACAGAAGTGCCTTTTAAAAACTGTTTGGGAAAGAAAGGGCTGACACAAGTATTTATCGTAGCTGAATCTTTTGTAACATAGCTTTAACTCTGACAGACCTTGTGGTTAATTGATATAGAGGTCAAGGAAGACCTCAGTTTAGACTCTGCGGTTGTTTCCTATTTCATACAGTTTAGCCTAGAGATGAAACCTGCTTCTGTCAGAGAGTCCTTAATTTTATTTGCTTGGCTCCTGAAAGCCAGTAAAATCTGCTGTAGAAACAGAATTTGCGAATGAGCTCATTCAACAGAGCGAACATAAAAAACCCGTGCAGGTGTGCAAATGCTCACAGCTGATGCTGGGATGCTGCTGTATTTCTTGGCACTGAGTTAATGCACAGCCGTTTTTTCTGGCCTGTTCCCAAACCAAGAGCTTAGATTGTGCTGGGAGTTGGGAGGTAGAAGGCAGGGCTTAGTGTTTTTAAAGCTGCCCCCTTCAGCCAGGGCTCACGCAGTCTTGCTGCAGGAGATGGAGGGAATGGTACCAGCCCACGAAGTGGCACCCTGGCACTTGCAGCTGTAAATAGCTGTTTCCAGTAAGCTATGTCACAGATTATAAGTAAGATGTCTCATAACCTTTAGTTAGTGGTGAACATGCTCCATCACTGACTGTCATGCATAGGACAAGGAGATGCACAAGGCTTAGCGCATTTTTCCAGAGTAGTTTCATGTGAAGAAGTCCGGTTGCATAGACCAGGGAAGACGGAGCTGGAAGGCATTTGGGATGGCTGCATGGCATCTGTGAGAAGCTGCTGTGTCAGGGTAAGATAGAGTGTCCTGTCAGGAAATCTGCAATGAGGAGGAGAAAATGATGCTCCTCCACGATCCGTATATCCGCTTCCAGAATCAAAGGAAAGTAGGTCTGGAAGAGATTGTCTACTGCAGACGTTCCTGATGCCGCATCTGCCTTGGGGAGCCACCAGCAGTAGAATCTCTTCCGTATCCCAGGCCATACAGTTGCTTTGAAAGCAAAGTAAGTGTCACAATCTGGGGACATCTTTTGCTGTTTTTAATGTGCTCTTAAAAACCTTGAGCAATGAAAGTTCTCTAGCCATCCTAGGAAATCGCTCCTGTTGCCTCTCCTTCTTTGTAGAGGAATGCAGGCAGTGGGTTGATGGGCACTGATAACATGCAGCTGTGGCCTTGCCTCAGAGGCGGTGGGTTGATTGACATGGATGATGTGCAGCTGTAGCTCGTTTTGCCAAGTGGTTAAATAGCCCTGAGGAGGGTGGGAGAGGGGTTGTATGGAGGGGAAGCAGTGTGGTCTGACCTCTGGAGGAAGGAGAAACAGCATGGACAGTAGACTCTGGCCAATGGTAAAGCCTTGTTGCAGCATTTTTTCATCACCAGAAAGTTTTGCTGTTGGATGAATGTAGAGATGTGCCTAGAGGGAGGAGGGTACCTGGTTGTGAGACCTGTGGAGGTGGTTCCTGAGGAGATGCCTAGGACCTTGAGCAAGCAATAGGAGGTTGCGAAACTGAGGTTGGCTATGGGAACCTCTATGCAGTATTGAGTTTATTTGCGATTAGCTGGTCAGGTTGCTGTTGTTGTCCCTACTGTGACTATTATTCCCCACCCTTGCTACTCTGCCCCCAGGTTGATCTCCTATCTGTATCTGGCTTCAGCAGTGGCAGGGGGAGAGAGCAGGAACTCTGCGCAGTGGGGCTTTTTAGTCTGGTAGTGAATGCAGGTGACTGCTGCTGAAGTCCATGTTCTGTCAGCCTTGCCATACCCAACTCACAGCAAGATCATGCTGTAGTCTGTCTACCCCTGTTTCCCCATCTGTAAAATAGTGATTGTCCAGCCCTAACTGATGGGAGCTTTGCTAGGTTAAGCGTGTTTAACTTCCAAGCCAGTAATGAGGGACCTCTAACAGGTAGAGAGGGGCTGCCTGAGAAAAGGGAAAGGCTGTTTGGCTGCTAAAAAGAGTCTGCGTGGTGGCATCTAGTGCACAACGGGAAGAATTACAGATGTCCAGTGATCCTCCAGCTGAGCTGGGGGTCACCGAGAAAGCTGCCTTGCAGGGAGGGGCTGGGAGCCTGTTTCTTCCTCCCCTTGGCTCTCCAGAGTGGGGCAGGGGACCACAAGTTTTAGGGCAGCTCAGAGCATTACAAGCTGCTGCTGTGCTTTTGCCCATGTGCACTCAGTCATCAAAATGCAGAGTTCTGGCAGGAAAAAATAAAAGGAAAATCTAGTTCAGGCATTTATAGAGAAGAGGGTGTTGTCAGTGTTCGTGATGGTGGGAGCTGCTGATGGGCCAGAGAGGTCATAGCTGTTTTGACTGACAGAGGTAAGTGTCTGGGCACTCCAGCAGCATGTGCTTGTCTCTGTCCCTCTTTGAACTGGAATGCACTGGGTGCCAAAACGGACACATCACAGCATCTGGCCTGAGTCTGGATTCAAAACTCCGTGCAATGTCACACTCTTTTTTTCACACATATGAGTAACAAAATCAGCGTGTAAAAATGGCAAAGGAGAGGAACTGAGGAAGCCTGGGTCAGCATTCTTGACCCAGGGAAGACCAAAAAGGATGGTGATGCAAATAAGAAATATGAAGAATCACTGTTAGGTACAAATGGAACTCTGTTTCCATTTGATGCTTTGGTTCTTGCATGATGAAGTAATCCTGGTGAGTATCACAGCATGATTATTTGTATATGGTCATTTTCAGCAGAAATTTGTGAAATATACGTGCATATATGTGCACATGCATATATATACATGTGTGTATGCTACATTGTAGTATTTTCATAGCAAACCAAGTAGAGGTCATGTTTTATTAATATCAAGACCTTATGAGGCTATTTTTGTTGGAACGTTTTTCATGTATGAAAGTATTCATATATTCTAGATAAATACAGAAAATTGAGAGAAAAAAAATTACTGTAAAATAAGTATGTTTATAATAACAGAAGACTTAATTCTACTTTTACTGAAGTTGATGATAATCCTTCCATTGTAGTGGTCTGAGCAGAATTGACCCCAGAAAGCTTCAGTTTCTAAATGATCTCATTAATGACAATAGGTCAAGCAAATCCTCTTATAGAAATACTGGAAAGTCTTGGATTTTGCCCTAAAGAAGTGGAAGTCAAAGTTCCCTCCTAGCAGCATGGATAATCAACCACATCCTTATTCCTTTTCCTTTCCTGTGTATTAGCACACATGCACAGCTTGTAGATATTGGTTGAAGCCTTTAAATCCCATTGATTCTGGCTCTGGAGGCCCAAGATCCTTAAGCAGGCAAATCAGAGCCACCTAACGCTGAAGAGGAAGGGAATAATAAGTTTGTCAGAAATTTAGTTTCAGTTGTCACAAAGTGGTTCATTAATTTGGTTGGAATAATCCACTGGATAGTTTTATTTTAGAAATTTATTGTGCTGCAGTTTAGATTGTCAGAGATAGTATCTCCTCCCTTCTGTCTGCTTTTGGTAGGCAGGGAATGGCTGGTGGAGTAGTCAGGCTTCATTCGTTACCCTCCCTGATGAGACGTGACCAAATGTCTCTTAGCTTTCCAAATACCGCTTTATCTACCAAGCTACTAAACATCTCAGGCCCTTTCACACTGTTCCTACAAACACATTATTCGACCGCCCTGATGTACGTGGCCTTCCTTCCTTTCTGACAGGAGTAAAAGAGTGGAGCCTATACTGAATATTGCTTTAAAACTGTTATTTCCTTGGGCTGCAATATCTAGTTGAAAATCCATTGTCTCAAGACAGAGAATGCTCTAAAGAAGATTGCCCACATCTGTTTCTCTTGTCTGTACAAATCTCATTCATCTGATCTGGATGATCCATGGGAATATTTTTTCTAGATGAAAGGGGGATGCAGTGCTTTGGGGAAGTTTCTCTTCATCCAGGATGTACTCAAAGGTGTGCTTTGCTCCTGGAAGCAGAGGAGATTGGACCCAGTTTACTCTGTTTCTTTGTATTAAATGGTTATTAAAATAAAAAGGATTTTGTAGTAAATGATGGATTTCTTTTGAGGTCTTTATAATCCCTTTGGCTAGCATCAGATTGGGTTTTGCAATATAAATGCTTTATTTATTTATGAAATGGAAGGATGTTTGATGACACTAGCTGCACAGTTGAAATCAGTATCTGGTAGAAACAAATTCTAAAAAATTTAAAAAATCACACTATGATTGTGAATTGAGGCTTGCTTTTTTAAAGCTCTGCTTGAGATCACAGGTAAAACCCTTTAATTTCTCAGGTAGAAAAAGAGCCACAGCTCTGGAAGAACTCAGTTAGCAGTAGTTCTTTGACAAATTGATTTCAGAGCCTGAACAACTCCACTTCGTAGTTACTGCTACTATTTGAAGCCTGTACTTGGAGCGTCTGCAGCTGCCTGTACATTGATTTTGACTGCAGTTAGCTAGGATGAGAAAATTAAGTGATGCTGGATGCTAAATTTGTTATGTGCAAGACTTCTCCTGCTGCCTCCTGGTGAAGCACCAGTTACTTAACACATTCTGCACCGCCTTTCCAGTTCTTGTGTCTACCACAGGCATGTTCTCTGTTACAGAATAAGATTAATTTTTCATCATTAAAAAAATAACACACTGTTCTTAATACTAACACATTAATTCTTTCAACAAAGAAGCAGTCCAGTTGTGGTCATTCTTTATTCCATCTATCTCAGCCATTGGTAAATCTGAGAAGGGCAGATGTAAGGTAGGGCTAGAGTGTGCACTGCACCAGCAGGGTTAAGCTCAGACAGGGCAGACGTGGAAGGTGCTTGCTGAGCTGTGGAAATGGTCCCTAACAGGAAAGGCCATCTGGCAGGGGAGTCTGAGAGGGGTGGGAAAAGACTTTCCCCTTGCTGGGTAGTAAAAATGCAAACATCTTACATTGTCTGCCCAAATGTGTATTGCCTAATGATTTCTAGGTTTGCTTTACAATGCCTTCTACTTGGCTGTTTTAATCTTTCTCCTAGTCTTCCATCCTTTTGTAAAGGCATTGTGGATATCAGGGTAGATGAAATGGCTGTTTGAATAGCTCCTGAAAAAAAGAAGTGTGAGACAGAAGTGCTCAGAAAGAACATTTCTCTTATTCCTGTGAAATCAGTCATCTGTGTCTGGAAAATTAAGAGTTGAACTGTAAGGAGATTGCAGATTATAGAGCTGTCCATTTATACAATGCAATGAGAGTCCAAATCAAAGCCTTCTGAAATCGGGACAGATACTTGACTACAGCTATGAGAACGTCATATGAAGAACCAAATTTTTTGTTGGCATAATCTGATCGTCCTCCACTGTTGTTGGATGAGTAATGCCATTTATGCTCTGCATAATTTGATCTGTAACTGCTTGTCCCCTGACTTTTGTTTATGAAAACTTGGAGGAAGTCTTTCAGCATCAATGAAGTTACAGCTATGTGAAAACAATTTAAAGGTGTGGAAAACCAGTGGTTTTGGACAGACCATATTGATACTGATAGGGACAAAGGCAGAAGTCAAGGAGCTGGCAGAGTATCAGTGGGCAGAGAGCTTGTCTGTTCCTAAGGAGAACTCTAACTGCGATGTGCAGCTGAGGTGGTTCCTGATCCCCATCAGAGCAACATAAAGGCACCGGAAATGAAGTAGTCTAATCACAAAATTGCTGCAGGTGTTGTGTGCATTGAGTTAGGAACAAGAGGCATCACCAGTGTGAATTTAGCTGACCCATGAAACATTGCTATCAGAGCAAACAGCACAGCAGCTTGACTTGTTGCTCTTTGAGTAGGATGATAGTGCAGAGCAGAAGCACAGTTCACGCAGTTTTCCTGTGTTTGGGAAAGAAAGGGCTTCATTAATGCAGCAGTGTGTGTTGTTCGCCATATGATGTCAAAAGCAAGGTTCAGCCGGTTCGTATTACGGTGAAGAAGTGACAGTCCTAACATGTGGTGGTACAAGAGGAGTTCTGCTAGGGATGTGCCAGTGCCTATGGAAACCACCTGACAGCTGTGCTGCCACCTGTGGTTTCTTTGTCCCTGTTGTTGTTTACTTGACTGATGGCACCTGTCAAGGGCAATATGCATACAAATATCATGGTTTTTAATGTGTTCACTGACAGTCGTCTGTGATTCTCAGGACCAATGTGTCCAGTCAGTTAAAATGAATGCTCTTTCAGAAACCCAGGGTGTTACCTTCCTAGTCCATCTTTACTTTGTCCTTTTGCTAGACGTTGTGTCCCTGCTGTTTGCTGTCAGTCAGTGGGTACTGGATTTTCTACACTGTATGTGATAACCTCTCTTCTGCTGGGTACTGGTAGAGTGCAATCAATTGACTTGGGGTCCATAGCTCAGTGGCTGTTGTCTGTCAGTGGGGCTGTGCTACTGCCACAAGCAGAACTATTTGCATCCTTGCTAAAATAGTGGGTGGGCACCACAACACCTTTGTAAGGCTTTTTCCTGTTTTTTCTGCTCCAATTTTCACTTTTTCTCTCCTGTTAACCCTGTTGATGATGATGGATGATTGGAAAGAACTGCAGCTGCCTTTCTTCCTTCTTTGTTCTTCCTTTTCCTTTAGTAGCTCTTTTTTGTGTACTGGGAGAAGCCCAAACCAGCAAATAAAAAATCATGCATTGCATGTATTTTGGTATGTATATACTGTCAATTCGTATGCAATATGGAAGGATGGGAAGTGGTTTTTCAGGATTCAGCTGGAAGAAACCTTAGTTTGCCTGCAGCTGCTGCTCAGGGTTTCCTTCAGTTTGTAGCTATTTGCTCAGAGTGGTTTTAGTCCATGTGCTGCAAATAACCAGTTTGTGGTCCACATTCAAGTATATTTGGCCAACTGCTATTATATTTGAAAAAACCTAGTTTTGCTTTCTAAATGCTCATGAACATATAATGTTTTTCCCATACTATGAAAACTATGCTTCTGATAATGTGGAGTGGTATTTGTTGTTGATTTACTTCATTAGAAGGCAGGGCCCTCCCCCATGCCTGCCTACGTGCCAGCTGACCAAAGCAGGCATTTCTGCAATGTTGACTGCTATAGATTGCTTTGGCTGAGAGATCTTGAAATGGAACGTCTCTTGGGTGAGTTGGTTTTGGGTTTGTGTTTTTTTTTTTTTTTTATTCTATTCCACTGACTAGCCTGAATGCCTGAGTACAATCTGGCTCATCATCAGGATATTTTATCTTGGTGCTGACAAGTGCCATCTTCTGTGCTGTTGCAAGATTTTTCTTTGGGGAATGTGGTGAGAAAATCCAGCCATCTCGGTGAGTAGATGAGGCTGCCAAGTTGCAAATGCCAGAGCTGCTGTAGATGCAGTAGGAGACCGCCAGGCGGGGGAGGAAAGCGGGTCCCTTTTCGTTGCACACCTGTATAACACAATCATGGAAATGAATACAAAGGGCTGTTTTTTAAAGCTCTTTCTGAATAGTGGCAGTGTGTATTGGCCATGAATCTCAGGACCTCGGAGAGTTTGGGCTTTAGAAATTTAACAATAGATGTGTTTAAAAGGCAATAAAACCTGATGTAATGCTAAACTGGAAGTAGGGAGGAATCTGAAAAATAGCTGCTTTCAGGAGAAACTGAAGCAGTGGAGAGGAGCCAAGGTTTTGCATGAGAACAACCGTGATAAAATTTTGGTCTGGGAAGACTTAATGACTGTGCTTTCCTGTTGTTGCTATTTTTTCAGTTAGTTAAAAAATACTTGGCCAATGACAAGTGCCTTCTCTCCGTGGTTACTTGTGCAGTGGTGTGTTTAGGGTTGCTCGATGATTATGCTTTGAAAATGAGAGTAATTACGGACTGAGACTGGTACCGTCTCTCCCACAAATAAGAGATCAGGACATACACCCCAGACCCCTCCTGCCCACCCACCTCTTTCTTAAACAAACCCACTCACAACCATGAGTTGGCCAAAATGAAGTTTTCTCACCTGATTCCCTTTTCCTAAGGTTGTGTTATTGCCCAGAGACGCACCACAGGCAGGAATGTTCCTCTTCCTCCACACTCAAGCCTGCCTGCCTGTGGGGACCCCCAGCGCCCCAGGTCTGCAGCCAGACCCCTCCATCCCAGGGCAGAACTGCCACGTATCAACAGCCCACAGAAATACATGCCTGGCAGTCCACAGGTGTGTGTGGAGCTCCTGTTTGGCACTGACATGCCTCCCACCATCGTTAGTTTGCTATTGCCCGAAGTGGATCAAAACCCAGCTACCCTTCTTTGCACAGTTGAAAATAATTCAGGGATGAGTAAACCGGTCTGTTGGCTGCGAGCCGGGTTGCTGTGCCCATAGAATCTGTAGTGTTGTCAAGTGCTGAAACTGCAACACCACTGTTCCAGGCAATGTGGGAAGACTGGGTTGAAACTGTAAGGAAAGATTAAGCACTGTGTCCTGTGAAGCTGTTTACTTAGCTGAAGAATCTGGTTGGAGTTTAAAACTTGATTATTGACAGTTGTGGATGCCTTCAGTCTCATCTGCTCAGTTTGAGACTTTCTAGTGGGTTGCTCGGAGAAGGTGCAAGCAGAGAATTTCTGCAGCGATTTCTGAAAGGCTGAGCTGGGCACAACTGAAAAGCAGGCTACCCATCAGCTTTTCCAAAAGTGTTGACCCAGTCATTTCTACCCATTGCAAAGGTATACAATGCAAACCTTCCAGTCTTCTTAATTTTTTCAGTTTCTGGTAGATTACTCTTAACAATAGCACAGGAAATTTAAACAGTATTTCTGGACAATTGTAGCACTTCTTGGATGGTTAAAATTTAATATCCTGCCATTTGTGGTATGATACCAATACCCATGGGTATACTCCTGCCCTGTCTTATTGCTTAATTATATCAGTTATGAATCAACCAAAAGAAACAGCAGAATGGATGTGGAATTCTTGATTTAGGTAGATAAAGGGCTAAAGAAAAGAATAAGGCTGGTGCTTAGCTTCTAAAGAAACTGGCTGCTCACAGACAAAATGAAGGGTAGAGACTTCAAAATGACAATTAAACAGTGAGTTAAATGAGGCTACTATGCACAGATGTCAGTATACTAGTTTTCTAAAGTTAGATTTAACTTCTTGCCTGTCAAGTGTACTTCAAACTGCAGGGTTTTTTTTTGTGGTCTGCATGTACAAATAGGATTTCTTGTGTAATATACCAACTATACAAGACAAAATTTAAGATCTCTTGCTACTCAGTTCTTCTGTTACAATATTCTTCCATATCATTGCTTAAGTCTTCATTTCCAAGTTTCATTAACAGGAGAAAGGAGAAAACACATTGTTTTGGAGGCTGGGTAATAAAAAGGCAGTTCCATTTCCTGCAATATGTGTTAAAGATATGTATTTAGAAAGAAGAAGAAAAAATGTTTTTGCTGAGAACAGTGCAGTACATGCAATGCCACCTGCAGAGAGGAAGGTTTATAATGATCACATTAAAAGGAATCTCAAATATGGCTTAGAAATCCCACAGTCATACATACCACTGAAATTTCAATGTATCCAAAGGAATACCCTAACCTCCTGTCACTCTGTAAGCTGTCTTATTGTAGTTTTCCCTAGTTCTTATTGTAGTTTTCCCTTATGTGTACCTTTAACTGCTGCATCATGCCACAGCCTCAACATGGCATGGTAGAGGCCCATGCCCAGGAAAGAAGGTGCAGCAAAGCTGATAAGGGATCATACTCCAGTCTGTCACATCGTAGATGCATGCTCTAACCTTTAAGTTTTAAATTGCATGTGGGCAACTAAGAAATTAGGGTCTAGCTAAATACAGAACTCGAGTTGCCTAGAGAGCTTTGAAGACAAACAAGGAGGTGGGTGGCCAGCTACGTGAGCTGAGTGGGAAGTGGACTAGGACTTGAGTAGTTTGCATAAGAGCATTCAGTTTTGACTCATCCTGCTTATTAGACATACAAGTATAATTCCTTAGACCCGATCTGGAGGCCCTACAGCATCCTTACTGCATACACTATCACCTTAAACTTTCTGACCCAAAGGATCTCTCCCCAGACTCTCAGCTGCCCTGACTGCCCTGCTGAGGGAATTACTCCTGCTTTGTTAGCGCCCAGGGCAGAGCTAATGAGCAGCGTCTGCTCCACTGTGACAAGAGAGCCTCCATGGCTTAATGCAGAATTTCAACACTTGCTAATAGGACAGGTCACTAGGGAAATTGTGCTTCTTTCTTAGAGTTAAAAATCTGATTTTGTTCAAGCCTTTCTGTTTCAAACAGGAATGGATGACAGCAAAGACCCAAAGATTGTCCTTCTTAACAATAGGGAATCTGACATGGACTTTATTTCTTTCAAATAACATGGCGACTGGAGGAAACATACGCTTGCTGAGGTCCAGAGCCATCTGCAAATCCTTCAGAGTGCACACACATTTGCAGTGCCTGGAAGAATTATCATTACATTCATCTTTTCTGTGTCAGGATATAAATGATGCCTCTCAAGGAAAATTACTATGTCAACAAAAGTAAGAAAGTATAATTTTCAAGTTAGTTGAAATTGAAATAAGGTACCTAATGGAATGGATCACTTACACATGAAGCCTAACAATCTGGCCTACAGTGTTGTGGTTTATAAACTGGGGGAGGTGGGGTGGAAGCGGCGAGGAAGCCAGCTCTAGGAGCTCTGCCTGCCACAAACGTGAGTGCATCCTTACTGTCCATTGAAATCCATCCCTGAACTGCTCTGACGGTACCCTAGAGAAAAGACATTTTTTCAGTGTGTGAACTATATATATGTATCACAACCATTTTCTCCAGAGCATGAAATTATTTGTAGAATTTTTTTTATTAGATCTAATTTTTAAAGTGAAATTTTAAAACCATTGTTTGGTCTATTGGCATATTTCAGCTAAGTTATTTTTTCTTCTATATTTAGTTGTTTGGGTTTTTTTCTTTTTTTGGTCCCAGTGTGAATAGAAGTTCAGGTTGGTCCTTTTAATAATGAGATTTGGACTGCAAAACATGGGAAAATAAATTTGATTTATATATAGTGTACATATATAAATACACACATATATATTATATTTGATATCAAGCAGAGAGACACGACAAACAAATCCAGAGATTATACAAGATTGGGACAACCCCCCAGAACAATATTAGCAGGCACATTATATTAGCACAAGGGAGAGAATTTGATAAATAATGGTCAAATAAGCAGAATTTAATTTTATTGCTAGCACATACAAATTTTTATTCCTGTCTTGAAGGCTTTGAGTACTGAACTTCAAAGCAGCCAAGGTGACAGTAACTGATAGTGGGGCAGGCAGGTAAGCTGAGGAGTAAAAAGTGGAAACAAATAGGGAACTAGTGGTGTTTTAGCTGACAAAACCCAGGGATATTTATGTGAGCTTCTCAAGCAAGTGTCCCTGTGCAACACGTAGGAGATGGTTGTGTAAAGATGGGAGCGTTGACAGCCAAATAAACTTTTGTGATTGCTCATTAAGTATGTGTGGCTTTTGGCAACTGTTTCAAAGCATGCAGTCTGATGCTGGTAAATTATCAAAGGAGAGTTGCTGTATGCAGTAAGACTCAAAAGCAAATCTTCATCCTGCAGACTTCATTCCTCCCTCAGGGCAGAGCATGTAACAGGAGAAGCCTTTCAGGGACTCTGTGCATCTTTCTGTAGGAATAGTTTAACATGTTTCTTTCATCCTAAACTACCGAACAAATAAAAGTGCATGTAGGAAAACCAACCTCCCAGATAAACGCAATGAACCATGAAGAGGAATCCTATTCCCTCAAAGTTATTGAGGATCAAATGTAGATATCTTTATGTCAGATAATGCCTTTCCATTCTCTCTGAGCAGTCGTGATAGAATAAATGTTTCCAAATGGCAGTCGCAGTGCCAAGCATGGCAATGCTGTCAGTAACCTGATTGAATCCGGCTCTCATACCTTTAGATATAATGTGGTTTGGAAGCACATACTTGATTTAAAATACAAAGCATTTCTATTGAAATAAATGGTGAGGTTAAGCTAACCATCAATGATAGAAAAGATTCCACAGGTTTTTGCATTTCCCTCCTTTTTGCTTTTTACATTATTCATGGTTTCCACATTTCTTTTCCATTTTCCAGTGCATGCATACATGTACAATGAATTACTGTATAGTGTTTTGCTGTATGTGTATTTTAAGATCTTAAAAAATAGATACGCTACTGTACCCTGCTACATTTTCTGAGCTGTCTGTAACACTTCTGGGAATTCATCTTGCCCTTCTGTAAAAGAGATTTACTGTTCCCACCAGGACCTCTAAGGAAAAGAGTGATCCCATTTTTAAAGCAGGTTCTTCACATAGAATAAAGCCCTAAGGAATTGCAGAGCCAATAAAAGAATCTCCTACTTCCCTGCTGCAATGCCAGGCAGTGATTTTTTTATTTGGTGTCACTTTCAAAGCAAAATTATGCTGCAACAGTGTATTATAATAAAATAATTGAGTTTGTCAAATTTGTTTTGTAAGTGCAATTTTCCCCCAGTCCCCTCATTTGTTTTTCTCTCCTGTAGGCAGAAATTGCAGTACAACAATATTAGAACATAAACTGTTGTTTGGTGGATATTGAGAAAACTCACATGACAGCTTTGCTTCTGCACTCTGGTTATGGTATACAAACTGGTATCAAAGATTCAATAAAGGGACAACAGCCATTAAAGATTCATTGGTATGCATAAGTAGGGATGCCTTGGTGCCACCTTTTGGGGAGTTACACCAACTCCTCTGTCGCTGAAGAAGACACAGGCCGAGGCAGGCAGGAGCATCCTGTCATGCATTGCAGCCTCGCTAGCTGAGTTCCCCTCCGGTTCCCGTTGTGCATGGCTGGACATTTTATCTGCTGTCCAGTTTTCTAACTCTCTCTAGTGCTGTTCAATAGCTGTGAGGTTTCACATTAGAGATGGTTAATGTGAATGGATTCTAATAAAGTGAAGTGATTAAGACTTACATGTATGTCCATCAGCTGTTGCTGAAAGTGTTTTCTGTTTCTGGATTAAAAAATGTTATACTTGCCAACTGGAAAGTTATGTGGGCCTTAGCAATAGGGTGATCTGGCAGTAAAAAAAGAAGAGATGTGCATGCTGGTTGAATGCCATAGGGGAAGAGGAGACCTGGAGCTTCCCAGGGCATGTGGGATGTTGATGAAACAGGGATTTTGGAAAAGCCAGAGCAGCAGGCCTGGCTGTGAGTCCCAGAGCCACATCCACCCACTGGGAGCTGGGCCACAGCTCAGACAGGCTTTTGGTACAGCAAAGGTGACTCAGAGAAGACCCAAAAGAAATCTTTCCCTTTAATATTTTCCAGTCTTTGATGAATTTGCTCTGTTCAGTTTAATTTTTGCCTAGACTCAACAAATGCAGAAATTCATAGTCTAAATGTGGGAGGTACTAGTAAAATTCTGTGGGAGCTTGCAATACCCTTCAAAGGAAAAAAAAAAGGGGGGGAGGTTTTTTCTTAATTTGTTACCGTACCTGTATGCTGGAAGGGAGAAGCCATAGAAGAAAAGATGATAACTTACTTGGGGACTATCTGTAAGTAGATACCTAGACAGCAGGAAATAAATGGTGGGGAAGTCTTTGGTCTGGCAAGGGTGGGCAGGGTCCAAGAGCAAGTGAATCAAGGTAAATGCAAACTAGAGCTTGGACAAATCTTTCCAACAGTGAAAACAATCAGATACTGGTACAGTTTATGGTGGATGCAGATTACTATCACTGAAAATTTAAAAGTCAAGGCTGGATTATTTTTTTCCCATCAAAATTAAAACCTTTATGTTTGTAATACTGAATTTTTATACAGTATTATCTGCTTGGTACAGATATATCTATTCAGCTTTTGCTGAAACCTTTGTATTTCTTTTTAGGAACCTTGTATACTTCAGAAATGAGTCACTTTTTCTAATTACTTGTAATTAATACTTCTGGTAAATGAATGGCATGTCTGATTAGTTTTTGTTTCTTTGCTTGCTGCTTTTTCCAGAAATGTTTAGGAGAGATCTAATGCATTCATTAGCAAGAAGTTAACATTCATTTAATGTAATTACCATACTTTTTCCTAAGTGGAAAGATTCCCTTTTCAGACCAGAAAGCTGTGCTTTGATGAGCGGATCACAACATGGGAAAACTGACTTTGGTGAGGCGAGAGAAGGATGCTGAGAATTGCCTGAGGAGGGGGACACTGGAGCTTAGTTAGCATCAGGGAGAAAATGGAGGGTAACACTATATGCAAATACTTCCTTCTTTTAAATATTAAAATGTCAAAGGTGTATTCATCCGGTAAAATAATTACCTTTCACCAAAAGCAAAAGGAAAATTCATGGGTTTGCTCACTGAAATATTGCTGAGTTTCACAAAAAGAGCTGTTGTTGCTCCCCAAAAGGAGAGGGCTTTATGGCTGCGTAGGATTCACATTATGCAGGGAGCCTTTTAGATTCATTTGCTAATTCTCACAAGTTGCCAACTGGCAATTTCCTCAAAAATCTTTTCACTTTTTCTAAGGTGGTCTAAAGCATCCATTTGAAAAGCTAAGCAAAGTCAGAAAGCTGAGGCACTATTCAAATCACACTTAAAAAGTCCATCTGGGTTATAGACTTTGTACACACGGGTCAGTTTCAGTCACTGCTGCTGCTAATTCGTCCAGGACATGGTTAATCAATTGTCCTTTCCACTATGCCTGGTAAGTCACTTCATGTTAGCTTTTAGAGATAGACCCAATGTCAAGAGGATAAGAAAGGCAGGAATGCACGGCTTGTCTTTCGAAAACATGGGTCATGGCCCCTTTCACAATGATGCTCGTGAAGTGGAGGATAAAGTTCCTGAACTGAAAAAGGGGTTGGAGCAGATAACCCAACAGGACAGGAATATGCCCATTCAGGCTTTGTCCTCCCCTAGTGCTGGAGATTTTTACTGGAAGTGATGAGGCACAGATGACTAAGCTGAGTCCCCATTTCATCACAGCCATCTTAATACCCTTTCATAATATTTGTTGTCTTCATTTTCAACACCTTTCCCAGCATAAACAAAGATTTAACGTTTGTTAAAGTTGCCCTGTCAGCATATCTCTTTTTGTTGTCTTTGTTCAGCTCAGGGCTGACCGAGGAAGTATGCTTCTTAGAAATGGTGGACAAAATATAGCAGGAGGTAATGGCTGAGGAAGGCCTGTCAACCCAGGCTGCTGTGACAAATTCTTTGTATGCATATGTAGCCTTTCAAAAAGCTGAGAGTGTTAAGAGGGGAAATTTGCTTCCCGGGACTGCTGAAATTAGGAATAGAACTAATTCTAATTTCATTCTAAATGATTGCATTATAAGACTTGCATGGATGCCCTTTTGCTCATTTCCTTGCTATTTTTTTTCACCATTTACTGCTAGCCTTGTATACCCTTGTAGCAGGCACAGTTCTCAAAAAGAAGGAAAGTGGGAATAAAGAAGCTCTTTTCTTTTCTCTTTCCATCAGCTAAACTTCCCATAGAAGCTGAACAACATCCTCTTTATCAAGATTATGGGTTTCCAGATCTTGGCATACTATTTCTTTCCTTTAGTGCATGCCAGCAAGCTGAACTAAGAGCTATAAAAGTAGAGAATAAGACATGTATCGGGGCGTGCTTACTCCCGTACATCAAGAGCATTTATGAGTAAGGCAAGTGGGATGTAAGTTGCATTTTGATCTATGAACAAAGCATACCTGTGTTTCAAAAGATGACACATCTGTAGCATTCTGCCTTGCACTTGAAGAAATGGATATTAATCGTAGAAATCTGCCTGGAAGAAAACAGCTGTCAGTGTTTTGAGCCACTTTAGAACAAATACGGAGCCGAGCTCTCCATCTTACCCGTAGCACAGCCCTGACTTGAATTGATTGGGGGATGTAGTGCTTAGACCTTGCTGTTGTGGAAATACGGACTGATAGGCCTTTGCATTATTTGTGCTAAATACATACTGCTGAATCATGAGGAGGCTTTTATGGAAAAAGCCACTAAGAAATGAAGCACTTCATGCTAACAGCCTGAGTGATTTTTAACTCCCATTGACTGATGTAAGAGGGTATGGCAAGCAGTGTCCCGTGACATCAGGCACTGTGTTGGGTTCTAGCACACTGAATGACTCAAACTTTAACGTGAAAAGCAGCGGTAGGACAAGTTGTGACTTGCAGGTTTGGGCTGGACATTAGGGTGCACTTCTTCACCAGGAAGTGTGTATATATATATATACTGTAGTATAGGAACAGCTTATCCAGAGAAGGTATGAGTTGTCTACCCACAGAGGTTTTTAGGTCTAGGATGAGCAAAGCCAAGGCGGATCTGATCTGCTGATAGATAGTCCTGTTGTGAGCAGGAGGCTGGACTAGACGATCCCTTTGAATCAACATTTCTATGATTCTGTGGCTTAGTAAAAATATATGAACTATGCAGTCATTTTCAATACACACTCTTTTTCAAAGATCAAAGTATAAGCCATTATTTTTCAGGAAAAGTAAACCAGAATCAACACATATTTTTGTTTGATAAAGTGCCAGCCTTTATAATAGTGAAAATAAGGTTTATTTCCTTGGATCACTGAACAACAGTACAACTGATATTTCAGTGAAGTAATCGGGAGAATTATTTTAATTTGAATCCAGCTGTTGTTACAATGAAATTCAAAAGGCAATGTGGGCCATAATAAGGAGCTAAAAACCTGTGGTTCAATAGTCAGTATTGATTTCTCTCTTACTGATTTCAAGGAAACTAAGATTTCATTCTATGGCATGAAGAGCCTCACAAGGACTTTCCAGCAAGTAATTTCCTTTTAAGTCCTTCTCTGATAGCTCAAACGGTATTTTTAAATTAATTATGCTGGTTCTTTGTGCAAAGATGATTTTTAAAATTTGTAATAGATGTAAAGAAGTATAGACTTTTTGCATGTTCAGGTGCAAAACCTCTGGTTTGCCAAAAGAAAACGAGTCTTTTATTACCAGGACAGATCAATTAGAATTATGTAACTCTAATAAGCTTTCTCATGGTTATAAAATTCTTTACGTGCTTGGGGGATTATTAAAAAAGTATTATTCTTCTCTATCTTGAAAATTGTCAGAGCCATAGAAGCCCAATCCCCACTGATCACCATAGCAAGGTATTCATTTGTATGAAAACTGTGTTTTAGAAAACAATATTTAATCCATACAGTGAAAGATCAGGACAGATGGATAACAGTGAAACTCAATTTGATTTGAACTACAGCGAGTTTTCTAGGGATGGAAAATTTCCTGGTATTTAGTGGAGATGAGAAATGCCACTGGTCTTGGCATTACTTGCATTTGAATGGATTTCTCTGGTTGAGTGCAAATATTCTTTAGATATTTCTTTGGTCCTCTTTGGTATCTCTTTTTAGTTTATCTGAAAAGTATTTCATAGTGTTTCTTAAAAGAACTCCCACAATATTCTACCTTCCAGTCAGTTGTGCTTACACGACTACATTAAATAATCAACAAAAAAACTTGAAGTGTATAATAATGAAAGAAAAGGAGACCAGATGGGAATTTATGTGCAGCAAAAGCTGAGGACTGTAGAAGGCATGTGAGAGTAGGAGAGGCAAAAAGCAGGAGGAGAACTGATTTTGCTTTGCTTGGGGGTTTGGTGGTGGTGGTGTCCTGCAGAGACAGGAGGGAGTTGCTTGTTCATTTTGCTTCAAGAGAGACATTGTAAAAGTAGAAGTATTCTGAAAAAAAAAACAGGTGGTGTATTGTATGGCAATGATGAAATACTTTGTTACAGCAGTAATTAAGGAAGATATAAACCTGAACCTGGATACTTGTAAATGAACAAGCTAATGCAATCTGCATCCGGAGGAGCTCTCTGTGTTGCTAATGCTGGTTTGCAGTGGGGGCATTCCAGAGAAGAGGAATGAACTAGTGTTGTACTGGTTTATTAAAGACTAAACAGGTGATCCAAATATTCATTCTTCTGTCACCTTGCCATTGATCAGAAATTGCAGCAGATCTGGAATCTGATTAATCAAATGTTAAGGAAAGATCAAAATAATTAGCTCTAATCAATGTGGGTTTATGGTTGAGTACCTTTTATCAAAATAGCTTTGTGTCTTTTTTGAGGCAGTTGCTAGTTTAGGGACAGTCTTGAAGTTGCATATTTCAACTCTTCTCAGACTTTTCAACTTTTTGATTAAGAAAGTAGAATGATCAAAAATCAACATCGTACACACGTAAATGGTTTTAAAACTGGCTTAATGGAAGTTTCTTGTGTTTCTTGAACAAGCAGGATGGTGAATGTCATGCTGTTTTACATTATTATCAGTGGACGTGGAAGAAATGAGAAAATCATTCCACATAACATTTGCAGATGATGCAAAGTTAACGGGGGTGATAACAATTAACAGAAAAGTTGCTGTAAAGAGTGGTCTGCCCTGATTGCTGTGGACAAGATGCAAGACAGCATTAAGAGTTTGTATGAGGCCAGGTAAGAGGTTATATGTAGGAATAAATACTGTGGGCCATGCTGACAGGATCGTTGGCTCTATCCTAGGAAGCACTAACAGAGAGAGCTGAGACATCACGTGTGGAATTAACAGGGTATGACCTCCTACTATGATTGTGTGGTGCAAAAGTGATGATGAGATTTTTTGATATGTGAAGAAGGGAATATTGAAGAGGGAGACTACATTAGCACACATTTTGGTTGTGGTGACTGGTATTGGGACAGTGTCCCATTTTGTTGTTCAAGATTGAAGAATTAACTAGAGAAGCATAAGGGGAGAGCCACAAAAGCACTAAGAGGAAAAATGCTTTATAGTGAAAGCCTGAAGAAACTTGGCCTGTTTAATTAAACAAAAATATGACTAGAGGGTGAGTTGGTAGAGTTTTGTATATGTTAAGCAAAAATTAGTAATAGAACATCAGGAAGCAGTGGTAGACTGAAAGCTGATGCTAGACAAATTCCTCCTAGGAATAATAGACACTGATTTTTAATAGCTAGGCAATTAATCTCTGGACCAATTTGTCAAGTCTTTCCATTGCTGGACATTTTTAGGACAATATTGGATGCCTTTATAAAATATGTACTCGATTCAAACAGGAATTAATTCCAAGAGGTATCATGGCCTGCATTATGCCGGAGGTCAAACTAAATGGTCATGTGGATCCCTGCTGACATTTTAGCTTATTATATCTATGGTCTTTTGTTGGAACTTACACACAGCTCAAACTAGTCAAATGCAAAAAAAAAAAAAAAAAAGAAAAAAAAAAAGAAAAAAAGGTTAGAATCAGTACCTGCAGTAATTGTATTCATTTTAGTTTTCTTTTTATACATGTTAGCTGTAACTCTAACAGACAGCTTCACAGGAAAACTCTTTGTTTGCAAAAAAGTGATCTGTGGTAGCTTCCTGACAAGAGGCAGTTCAGCCAGGATGCCAGGTCACACCGAGCACAATTGGTTACACAGTCAGCCAGCTGCTGGTTCCTCATAAAGCTCTTCAGAGAAACTGATTTTCCTTCAGTGTATTTTGAGCTATATTTCCAATTTTTTAGCTAAACTTGAAGGTTATAGCTAGATTTTTTCCTTTTTCTTGTTTTAACTTCTTTTCGTATAATAGATGGCTGACAAAAAATGTAACATGACCTGGTGGTAGAAAGTTGAAAGTACAAAAATTCACACTTGAAATAAGGTTCAAGTAAGCATTTCTTCAAACACCTTAATTAGGAATTTGACAGGTTCCCATGCTCTGAAGTCAAACAAAACTGGATGTCTTTCTGAAAGAGGCTTTTGTGCAAGAAGTGCTGATTTCAATCATGGAGTTGCTCTGTGGAGTGTTTTGGTGTTATACCCAGGATTAGATTGCATGAACGGATTGTTTCCATTTTAATTTTAATATCATAGCATGAAAAGTATCAAGCTGTGTATTTTTCTAAATATCATGTATTGCTCAGATTAGCTATTTGATATGGAGCAGTCTGAATGATAGAATTGGGGTCAAAAGAATTTTGTTGGAAAAAATGAAGGACTTCAAACAGGCAAATACTGGACTTGTCAAGGAAGTGACAGATAGGAATTATGAGAAACTAATTTACAAATAATTCTGAGGCTGCATTCTGTCTTGTCTACATCTACTCTGTGATGGTTTACTCTTCTCAAAAGTGATTTAGGATTAAATATTGCATTGAACATTGAAAGTTCTGAGATAGTGGAGGAGGGGAGCGGCAGAGTTTGAGAGGACTCACTAAGCTGATAGCCAGTGAAAACCTACTGAGATATGAAAATATGGAAACATTACTTTACTAGATGTGGAGTTAGCTGATGTGTAAAGAAGTTGCTGCTCTGGGAGTTTCTTCTCAAATTGTGAACCCTGTGTACTTCAGGTATGAAATTACACCTGATGTTTTTTTGGTTGATAATGAAACAAAAAAGTGCTGTGGCAATCTATGTTACCATTTTCTGCAGGGAATTCTCAATTACAAGAGAAATGTTTGGCTGCTGCAGCTTTCAAGCTTGACTCAGATTTCACTTTAAAGAATCTGGTTTTCTCTGTGTCCTTTTTCTCTGTGTCCTTTTTCATTTGATCGAAGTAAGAAATAGAGACATAGCATCTCACCTCTAGTGAGGTTGGATGTGCCATCACTGAATTTTGCCAATGTAAATTTCTCCTATGAGTTACATTCTGACCTCAGAACCTGTATATTTGTAAGAAAATGTTATCTATGAAACCACGTGTGTGTAGATCATAACTGTATGTTATGTCATACATATATAACTGTCATAATTGTATCATAGAGTAGAATCGTAGAATAGTTTAGGTTGGAAGGGACCTTTAAAGGTCATCTAGTTCAACCCCCCTGAAACGAGCAGGGTAATCTTCAACTAGATCAGGTTGCTCAGAGCCCTGTCTAATGTGACCTTAACTATTTCCAGTGATGGGGCATCTACCACCTCTCTGGGAAACCTGTTCCAGTGTTTCACCACCTTCATCATAAAAAAATTTCTTCCTTATGTCTAGTCCAAATCTACCCTCTTTTAGTTTAAAACCATTACCTCTTGTCCTAGTGCAACAGGTCAGTTGTCTACGGAACAAGTTCACCAAGGTACAGGTTTGCTTTTAAAGCACACATCCTAAATCACATTCAATTCCTGTCCTGAAACACCAGGAGGAAAATGGAAGAGATGAAAAAAATGGACAAAAAGGAGGCTTGAACTGAATGGGCTTCCATTTTAAATGCTCGATGAGTTTTGAGTTTCTTCAGAACTGTTTCTTTGGTCAGAAGCAGGGGAAAATGGGATTGTGAGACTCAGCCTAAGCTGTGTCAACAAAACCTTAGAAGAGGGAAAGCACAAAGCTTCAGGAAACTGAATATCTATATAAGCAGACAATGAAAGCATTTTTATTACAAAGACCCAAAAGCCATCATACAACACAAGGTTCACTGAAAATGGAGCCAAGGAAAGTTTAAGGCTTTGGCTTTTCCAAGAAAATTGTCAAAAATAAACCACAGTTACAAAGAGACAATGTAATATGCTTTTCTTTGCAGGGCAAGAAGGTCTTTTCCATAAGGAGTTAGGAGGAGTGGAACCACCAATACCACTGGGCATCTTCCAATGGGTTTCCTTGTGGAAACACTGGTTTTGTTCTGCCTCTCAGTTCATATTCTGCTTCCTGCACAGGGGAAGGCTTTCTGGTAGGTGGTGGTCTAATATATGAGAGAGTCCTTTCTCCAAGATTTTATAACCAGACAGACACAGCAGTAGTTACTGGAGAGTAAATTGAGGCAGGGAGAGCTGAAGATATCCTTGGTGGGTCTGTGGTAGAACTGGGAATAGACCTTGGTTAAAAAAAACCCTGCAGGTAAAGACCTCTGCCTTCTTTTCCTTATGCCCACTGCACGGCTAAGACCTTTGAACTAAGTATCATAATTTTCATCCCACAAGCCAGGATGGACTACTGGAGCGCTTCCTCTGTCTGGCTTTGCAAAAATAATCAGGCACAGTAGAAAACCTATCAGATGCTTGTCAGAGGATCAGAAGATGCAGGGTAGCATTTTTTTTCAGCTGCTTGACACTACTATGACACAAGCTCAGCAGGCAATGTGGCCCGCAGCATGGTTGCTGCTACACCTTTCAACTTCCCGGTGTTGGGCACAGGCAGAGGGAGGGCAGAAGTGTTTCAGAGTGAGACATCTTTGCTCCTGTGGTTGTGTGAGAGTTGCTAGTGTTCCCTCACATCCATCCACAACAAGACCTCCTCCACCTGTGGTGGGTTGACTTTGGCTGGCTGCCAGGTGTCCACCAAGCAGCTCTCTCACTCCCTCCTTTCAGCAGGACAGGTGGAGAAAGTAAGATGAAAAATTCATGGGTCAAGATAAAGGTAATTTATCCCAGCCAGCCCCAGTGTGACCTCCAAGAACCTTGCAGACAGGTTGTTCTAGTCTTAGAAATTTCTTCCTTCTCACAGCAGTGCCAATTCCCTGCCATTCTCATTTCCAGACACTACTTCTGAAATATATCAGTGCACCATCCCAATGGAGCAGTCCAGCAGTGCCCTAAACATTCATTAGAATAACTCAAAGATTAAGTAAGCAATTTAGCAAAAATTAAACAAGCAATTACTTTGATGTTTCTCATTGATTTGATCTCTCCCTGTGCTCAGTCAGCAGCCCCTCTGCAGCCCAAACCATCCCATCTCCGTGTCTGGGCATGAGTTGTTTTGAGCAGGTTGTGCAGACAAATTTATAGGCTTATTATTGTGTACATTTCATGATCTTCATTTGCTCAGAATGTTGTACGTACAGAGCTGTGAAAACATTGACCTTTGTGCAAGGTTTGTGTTGAAATGAGCATTAGTGTTATTATTTCTTCCTTCTCAAAGTCTTGTTTGAGGAAATAAATTAAGTTTAGGCTCCCATAAATAGTTTGTTCTACAGTGTAAATTGGATTTTTAATTCTGATCTCTCACTATGAAAAAACATTGTCCATTCTGCCACTAGTGCTCTTTCCTGAACTGAAATACTCTTCTTGAAGGAGTGGTTTCTGAAGCCACAGCTCTTGAACTGTTTTAAACTAGAAGAGGATAAATTGATGATATAATGAGTCTTCCTAATCTCCAATTTCCATAGTTTGATGAATTTCAGTATAGCACATTTCATTAATATTACGTAAGAAAATGATTTGCAGGCAAATTAAGTGGTTGACACAGGTACTAAATAATCAAAGCATATAAATTAAATTCAAGAACACAATTAATTACAAGATTAATCTCTCTTATCTGGTCCCATGATATCTTTCAAGTATACCTGGATATACATAATCGTATTAGTTGAGCATGAAAATATTTATTTGTACACCTTAATGTGATACTGATGATAATCTGTTCCTCACATGGTTGTACAGTACACACAGGTGAAGTGTGATACTTCCCGACAGCATAAACTAAAAATCAGCAAAAAATAGTATCTGGTTCTCAGATTGCTTTCATATTTGAAGGGCCATATACTACCTACATTGTAATGCATAGTAAGATGCATGCACTAAGGAAGCTGTAGCAGCAATGTGGCATGATTTGATGGCCACTGATACCAAAACTTTCTCATTGACTGCCTCTGTTTTCTTCAGATAATTTATCCTGTGAAGGCCTCTGATGTCTGTCCAGGCATTTGGCCTAGTAATCAGACTTAAGGAGCAATAAGAAAGTTGTCACAATGAAAAAATAATCCTTATTAATTTCATGTGAAGCTGAATATTTGAAGGGCTGTTTTCATGCCAAATTTGGTTTTTGTGGGTAAAGATGCTTTTGCAGCTGCAAACAGTCTTCTGCGATGTCTTTTCCATCTGTCTTTCTGAGAAAATAAATCTTTGTAAAGAACAGAATGTGAAAAAGCAAAATGACGTCCTGTTGGGTAAATCGTATTCATTGTATTTCACAAGTCTCAACAACTTTTCAGTCTTGTTCTGGATTTCCCTGCTCCTGATTGAGCAGGCCACCAGGATGTCTTGACCCACAGCCAAATTTCCCTGTAGGGAAGTGAGGGGTGAGCATAGTGGCCTTAGGAAGGCACTCTCCCAAGTCACAGGGAGCCCCGTCTTGGCCTTGGGTCACCGGCGGTGGGAGCTTCCAGAGGAGCTGGACCTGCTTAACTCACATACAAACATGGATCTTGTGTGTTCAAACTCCGCTTCGTAAACAAAAGCATTTGACTTAGAGAGTAATTTAATTACAATCGAGTTAAATTTTAGTTTAATCCATAACTAAACCAAGGAAGGAAATCAGAAGCTAATTTCTTTTTTTACATCTATGAAGTATTTAGGTGCTTTGCAACCCATATAGTCCTTGTCAGGTAATACCTCCCACACATAAATTAACCAGTGCATGTTGCTCAAAAGCCATGTGTAAGGTACCTACAATCATGTCACAGTATGGCCTGCATGCATATAAACCCTTAACCCAGCGTGTGTACTGTATATGATGGGTATGTCAGTGGATTCACTTGGGTGGCTTGCAAGAACATTTCTGCCTTTTCTCTGTTTCTTTTAGTTCTTACTAGGAAAAAAAAAATCAATTGAAAATGAAATGTGTATTGTTACAGTGAAATCCCATTTAATGGCTAACTTCAGTTCCAAAAGGCAAGGAAACGGAGAGCTAAGGCTGGGATTTCATCCTTCAGTTATAATGACAGCCTTAGATGCCTTTCAGAGGGGTGATTTCTAGAGAGCAAATGCTACTGAATAACACAGAAATTCTTCCTCTTCTTTTTAATGCTAACAGTGGGTTTATGCATTTTTTTTTCTAACAGTATCTGTGTAAAGCTTTAGAACAGAGCATCTCGAATGGCATGCGTGTACAGAAAATTTAGTTCCTGATTTTTCTTCACACTTTTAATTTCAACTGTCAGACTGACCCCCTGCTCCCTTTGCTCCAAGCACAGAGCTAGGCTGTTCTGGGAGGGGATATAAAACACACTTGCCAGCTGAAGGTTGTGACCATGCTTGTAATGGCTGGGAGGTGAAAGATCTCTGCTGAAGAAAAGCAGTTGGCCTGTGAGGAAGCCTCCCTGCACCACAGTGGGCTTTTTATTCCAGTTTTGAGAAACCATGATTTTGGAGAGATGCCTGGACTGGAATGGCATCTCCTTCGTGGCTGTTTTCACAGGAGACGAGCTTCTTCAGAGGACAGTTTCAGCTTGTGCAGGCTGCTCTCTGATCTGTGCACATCAGGGTGAACCAATGTCAGTGCCACCAGTGAAGCACTACACACAGAGCAACCCTGGGGGGTAATAGAGGAGTGCCGTTTTCCAGTGTTTGGATGAGGAGGCTGACGCATCTGAAGGATAAAGGGGAGAACAGAGCTATGCCTCCTCTGTACCTGCTGCTGTCGGGAAGTGGTGTGGCGCTGATCAACTTCCCAGCATAAACTGGGGTAGCCTCACCTCATGAGGCTGATCTCATTTACTGAAGCTGGACTTCCATACTGATCCATGTTTTCCTGGTTCAGGAGTGCGTGTCAGCCTGCCATCTCCATGTGTATGAGAAGAAGACAGCATATCAGCTGCACACACTGAGACCCTCAGCGGCCTGGTTACAGCCCGCTTGTCACCTTTGCGTGACTCCATAGTTCAGTGCTGGGAAGACAAAATTGTACCCAAATCCCACTAAGAAAATAAGTCGTACATGATTAAGTTTTCTTTTCTTTTCTTGCATATCCAAAATATAGATACTAATATTGTGGAGACATTGCAGGAAAGCAGCCTGGGAGGGAGGGAGCTTAGGCAGATCAATGCTTTGTCAAAATGTCAGAGACTGTTCCCTGCAAGAGGAGCTTATAGCTCCCTTTTCTTCACAGGTTTCATTTTACTTGGAAGTCATCATTCTTGTCCTTTAGGTCATCGGTGGCTTTGTTTGTACATTTGGCACCACAGCAGTATCCTCTAGGCCAGGAGTTTTTCTGTCCTGACCCTCTAAAAATCTGCGGCTGACCCCTTCCCAGATAACTGCCAATTTTTTCTTTCTTTCTTTTTTTTTTTTTTTTTATTTCAAACACCTTGCAATTTTAAACTCTATTAAGACCAGCAAAAATGAGATCAGTGCCCTTATGTTTTTTCAGCTTAGCCTGTTCCATCATTGTGTGTCAGGTCTGCAGTATATTTACAGTGTTTACAGAGGCAGTCATGCTGTTCCACGGAACAGAAAGGAAGAGAGGAAGGGAGAGATTTATCTTGGAGCCAGTAAGCCAGAATCATCACACTTATACCTGAAGAAGAACTTTTGTTAAAGATAGCTGGACTTTCCATTTAGCAGGAGGTGAATTCTTTCCAGTTGTAATTTCTGTTCAAAATACCTTTTTTTTTCTTTTTAATTTATGTGGAATAGAAATTCAAATGCAGGTGCAGAAGTTTGGACCTCCTGTGTAGATTTGGTGGGGTAATGGCTATCACTGCAGTGTAGTCAGCAAACAGCAAAAGCAAAGAGAAGTACCTGCACTCCACATCCCTTTGAGGAAGCTGGCTTTGCAGCGGCCCCTTTCACCAAGTGCTTTCTTTCCTGCAGACCTGTGGTGTTGCAGAAATAAGAAAGGCAGAGAGGAGCTGTGAAAGTACCTATGGGTTATCACTGCATCAGTTCTGGCCACCCAACTTGAAATGCCTTAGAGGGACCTTGGTTTTAGAAAGGACCAGTAGCAGACATAAGAGAAAACTCAACACCTTTCAAGTCATGCAAGCAGGGCACTCAAAACTGGTCCAGTTGGGCCAGGAATAGTGTAGCCTACTGAAATCCCTCATTGCTGCAGCCCTGGGGTAGTTACCTACCTAAACCAGAAATTCATTCTCCAGCTGTGACTCTGCAGTTCCTCTGGAGCTCGAGCAGAACCTTCTCTTCCAGAAGGTGGTACCCAGCTCTGTGAAACAGTTGATCCCCTAAATTGTTTGTGTAAGTGGCTTCAGTGCTCTCATTCCATGGACTCACACTTATATATTCTACCTCCTGTGGTGTCTTAACCACCAGATTAGTGATAGATCTGATGCGGATGTTTTCTGTTCCTCCTTAATGAAGTTGTTCCATCATAAAACTAGGTATGCAGGGTTCAGAGGCAAGAAGAGGGTAGAGAAAGACAGTCACTTGAAAAGGGAAAATCCTGGCCTCTATGCATTAATGAACTGTTGGGGGAAAAAAAAATGCGTAAAATTTTAATGTCCTTGCATTTGTCATAATATCAATGAACAAGCAAATCTGAGCATTACTCCTGCTTCAGGGGCTGCTGAATGATGCAGCAGCAATACTAACCCACACGTGGGAAACAATGAGAGGTCAGGGCCCTGAAGAGTTGGAAGTCAGAATGAGCCACAGGCACATGAGCATCTCTCCTTTGAAGTAACTGGAGATTTGGGAAAGTGCGCAGCAGATTAATGCCATCCTCAGTGAAATGCTAATGTGGGTATCCTTTGTCTTTCTGTACCAGGGCTGCAATTAAGAGGCCAATATTCAAGGGCCAATTTAAGGACGTTTTTTTGTAAGGTTCCTTTGATGTGTTTTAAGCATGTAGACAATAGCTGGAACTTACTGTAAAGAAGATTCAAATTTATGGGAACTATACATGCCTACCTGGGGAGAAAACGCAGCCCTCTGAAGCAGTGATTTTCCAATTCTTCCATGTTTCAATGTCATTGAAAACATCATTAATAATGTCCAGAAAGGTTTAAAAAAAAAAAAAAAGTTGTGTTCTGAAGCTTTATATATAGTTTTAGCCAAGCAGAAGATTTTGCAAAATCTAGGCATATCAATTTTATTTTTAAATTAAACTTTTATATTAGATATTAATTACCATCCAGAATGAAGTCATTGTTATGTAATGTCTGCATTTTGCAGATGTGCTGATATATATTAAAAAAAATATCTACATCGTGTAATAATTGAATTAGTAGTTTTAGTTCTCCGAAAGATAGCCATAATCTTCATAGATGTACCTTTGAACTTTCAATATTCATACCTGTCACATTTTAACCTCTAATTTTATTGGAGAAACAAATGAACTATAATTGCTTTAGGTGCATAATTGTGGATGCACGGCCAGTACTCAGAAGTGCATATGCTTAGAGTTACGCATTTTACAGGGACAGAAATACAGGAACAACTTTAGCAATTTTCAGGAGCATCAGGAAAAATCTGAAGTCATCCATCATACTGACTCACATACCATTTTCTAGAAACTACCTAATTTTCCAAGCCCATACTTCTTGTTTCTGACAACACTGAATTAAGTTACAGTAGCATCTATTACTTGAGGATTCTTGAGTCATTTAAACTTGTTTTCCATCAGAGCGTTCCGTCAAGATTGGCTTATCAGTGGCAAGGGTATAGCAGGAGCTATAATGTTTTTCACCTCCTTTTTTATCAACTGTCTCTCAATAGCTGTAAGACTTAGTCCATAAACCACCATCAGTTTAAACTATATTAGCACTGTACAATAATGGCAAGAGAGCAATAAGAAGTGATGTTGTACTTCTTAGCGCACCAGTGAGCTATTTTTCTTGATGCTGGGAATCATCCAGGTCTATTACTGTAGGCTCTCAGCTCCTCTGAGAAAACTGGGAGCTAATGATGATCTTAACAGAACTGAAACTTTTAAAACTGTTTCTCATATCTCTATCACTGTATTTATAACGTCCTGAACCTCAGGCTGCTAAAAACCACTGCAAGTGAGATGAGCTAATAAAATGTGACAGAGAACAGCTCAGACTGGTGTATTTGAAACAGAGTAAGAACAAATACCTGTCTTATAAAAAGACATCTATTTGTGTGCTTTATTCCTGAATTGCAAAACTAATGGCGATCAGCAGCCAATGGCTGCCTAGCTTTCATTGGCTAAAATGTAGTATTTTCAGCAGCTGTCATATTTCCTATGGAATTCCAGCCTGAGAAATTACAGCTCACTCTTAATCCATACTTCAGGACCTTTTTCTGTTTCTAAGACTGGAAATCTCACTTATTGAATTAATTTTTGGGAAATTATAGAAGAAAAGTTACTTGTTTAAAAGTACCATACTCCTCAATTAGTGTTTGTAACTACTTTTGTAAGCTCTCATGTGGAAAGTTAATTCTGTCATTTATTATTCTAATCTACATCAGATCTTTAGATCTAGGAGTCTTAATTTCTCTGGTCGTACTTGGGTAGAAAGTGACAATTTATAAAAAGTTATGGGCTGCAGCTAGCTTAAATCGGTTTATTTGGCCAAAATAACCTGAAATACAATTCCATTATTGGAAGTTCATCTAGAATTGTATTTTTGATTCCATCAGAAAGATTGGAATATTTTCAATCTATCCAGTGCTCCGTAGACAAGGAAGTTGCCAAGAATTGTAAATGGAGAGACCTTCATTCTTAAAGAGAAAAAGCCTGGGTGCTCCAAGTCCTGTGATTTGTAGCTGAAAAAGCAATAGGAAATTTCTGATTGGAAAGCAGATGGCTGTTTCAAAACTTAGGCATGTTTTTAGATAAACTTGCGCGTTTTTTCTTTGTTGACTTACTGGTAGGATGAAGCTAACTATTGCATCAACACACACCCTGTGCCTGCAGTTTGCCCATAATGATTTACCACCGGACTCTGTCAAGTTAATAGCATGGAAATTTTGTGACCACACTTTCCTTTGCTATTTTTTGATGTATTTCTTATTTAAAAATACAAGAGAAGTGCCGCCTTTGCACTTAACAGGTAGTGCAGCAGATTATGTCAGTAGCATCTTGCTAAATAGTAAGTGCAGGGGTAAGTTTTATCTGTGTAAGAATAGTCTTTTAAAAAAATCCAGTTCCTTTGTTATTAAAGAATTGTAAAAGACATATTTGTGAGCATGTGTGTGTGTGTGAAATTGGGTTAAAGCTTATTATAAATTAAACCCATTATCAAGAATTTCTGCAACTGGCAATATACAAGAGTTGGGAATTTTTTTAGGTAAGATGTCATCTTAAGAAGCTGCTCCAGAGACTCCCGAGACTTGGTGAATATAATTCTGCTTTTTTTTTCATCTGAAGCCAGCAATCTGTGCTGGTCCCTCAAACTGTCACTTAAAAGCAGCAGAACCTGAGTCAGCCACAGCTTTGAGGCAGATGTACCTAGACCTTGAATTCTAGTGAGCTCCCCAGAAGGCTTTTAAATTCAAGCCCAGTCATATTTGAATAGAAATTAGAACGTTAACACTTTAAATAGAAAAACTCAAAGCAACGAGGAAAGCCAAAAGGTGAAGGATAAGAAACGTGTGCAGCTCTCCCGTTGCCCAGCGTGGCCTTCCAGTCAAGGTGGTGACTGCTGGGATCCTCCAGCTCTCGGGAAGTACCAGCCATGTGGCCAGGTCTGTCTGTCCCTTGCCTTTCCTCAGGGCTGTCCCTGGGATGCTGGGTGAGCTGCAACCCTTGGCTTTGTGCGGTGGCTCTCCTCTGCCTGCCTGGGCCTTGCTATCCCCACTATCCCCACAGCTTTCTCCCTGTGTCCACCAAAGGGAAAAACAACCCCACTTCCCTCATTGGGGCCCCATCCAAGTCGGTGACTTGTTACAGAAACATCATAGATGATGGGGAACACATAGATACAGCTGATACTTTCCTCTGTATTGCATGGTATCTATAAAGTTTGGTCTAGAGCCAGAGTGTGAGTGAATAAGGAGGCGGTGGGGAGCTGGGGAGGTGGCAAGAGAGGGTGATGAGAGCAAGAAGGTGCAGAGGTCCCCTCCGCTCCCCAGATTAAGGCATAAAGTCTTTTAACTGCAGTGAGAAGGAATTAATTTTGTACTTCTGGCCCTCCTGGAAGGGCTCAAAGGCTTGATTTTAGGAGGGTGTGTGGGTGTGTGTGGGTGTTCTTTTTCAGCTTACTTGGGACACAGAACAGAAACCAGATGAGGAACTCATGAGTAGTGTTTTACTCCCCTACTGGCTTTTTTTCACAAATTAGGCCCTAGGGTGTCAAGGCCTGGAGCTTTTCAGACCAGTCTGAAGGTTTGAAATGCATGAAGTCCATAGTACCATCCTAAAGACATTAAAGTGTTCACATTTGGAAAATAAAGAGCTATCAAGATACTGCAGAGAACCTGCACTTCTTTTGAGCATCACTGGGAGGTTGAGGTACCCTGCAACTCACCAGGTAGAAACTTCACGCTTTGTGCCGATACCCAGTACAAAGCCTATACATCATTTAAATGTGACTGAAGATTTCAAAATAATGACTCAGTGGGAATTAAGTGATGGATAGGGTTGGTGTTGCATGGGTTTCACTCTCTGATTTGAAGGTTAATATTAAGAGTTATTCATATTTTAATGCAGTATATGGGTTTAGCTGGGATTCAGGCTTTGGTATTTCACTGTTCAGCAATGGCTTGATGCCTATATTCTGAAAATATTTTTTGTTGTTTTGTTCTGCCCTATTAGAAATATATAAAATATCCTTTGTTTAGACCTTCAAGACCATCACATTTTCTTGAGACATCACCTAGAATGATCATGGAGAATGTACACTATGGGAGCATTTGGCTAATAGAATAAATGTGGCACATGTGCCAATGGTGTTATTATCAGTATATATGTAGGGGAACTTGGTTTCCCTTTAGTGCTATGAACAGTTTATTATAGAATATTGTGACTACTTCTGTAAACTGCTCTAAATTTCATGCATTAATTGAACCTACTTGCCGCAATCCTTAACCCTATTGAGAGGAGCAGAGGACAGAAGGCTTGTGTGTGCCAACTTGTAGAATTTCTTTCCCGTGTAACAAGCATGTCAGAATAATGAGAAAATAAGAAAAGATAAGTTTCCATGCAAAATTAGTGTAGAATCTTATTCTCCAGATGCAATTGATTTCAGAGCAGTGCAGGACTAATAGGAAGCTTCATATGCTTAAGACCTATCATAAAATCTGCAGCTTTAGCTTTCAATGAGAGGTCAGTTGATTGCCCTGAAAAGAAGTTTTACCAAAACTTGTTAATTTATTCTTTCACAAGCTGCCTATGTGTGTGTTAAGTGTGAACAGCAAAATGTGGAAGTAATGTCCATGTCCTCATTAAGCAGCTATTCAAATGCAGGGTACTGTGGAAATTTAGGAACTTGGCCACAGTGGAAGCAGCCACGTTGGGGCGGTGGTGGGAGATAGAGTTTGAGTTTTTGACATGTATGCCGTTCCTGTGGGAATGTGTGTCAACATTGCTATCGGTAGGTGTATATAATAAGATTCCACATCCACCTTTAAACATTTAAATGAATTGGACTGGATTCTTATAGGGGCATAATTTCAGCTCAGTTTGAATCAAAGTAAAGTTTATAAGACTTTGTTTTACTTTTTCTTGAGCTTTTACAGAAACACGCTAAAACGCACTGAAGTGAAGAAGCTTGGCAAAACCACAGTGTAGTGACAGACATCATCAACTTTGCTATGGCATAGCAGTAATCAGTCTCTAAATGCAGTGTATATGTTTTTTTCTCTTTTTAAATACATGCTTGGAACATTTGGAGCAGTAACTTTGTATAGCAGTCATTACCATCATGGAGAAAGCGTGGTCCTGCCTGCAGGCCCCCTTTTAACAGTACTATGCAGCAGCCTTTGCAGATGTGTTCCTCTAGTAAAATCTCAGCTCAGGAAACAGACTGCTAATCTCTCATCTGCTGGAGCCTTTGGCACGCTGAAGGATTAACACACCTCATGCTGAAGATTAAAAGTAGCAGTAGCCTCTGTTCTTTACCCTCTGAGGTACCCTCTAACTGATGCAGTGGGGACCCATCGGTGGAAAGAGACCAAATAAACTACAAGAGAGAGGAGGGAAAGCAATTAAATTAAAATAAAATTGTCATGGAGAGTGCTTTAGAACAGGATTTAGTGTCAGAGTAAAACAGGCCCAAATGTTTAAATCACTTGGCCTGCTCTCTGTATGGCGCTGTTTCTCCAGCATACAGCAGCTGTGACTGTGTGGCCCCTTCTGAATGTTGCCCTGCATTTATTTTGTGTTGTGAATGGTGTTTTAATGTTCTGGGGAGGACGTGGATATGAGCTAATAGTCAAAGCTAAATGTTTTAACTTTATGAAAAATATTAACAGATGAACATGAGAATAGCTGTTTACTACTTTGTATCACACTAGTGCGTATGTGCAAGCAACAAGCGCTAGCTTCAGACTTCTGTCTGAAGTGACACTCAAGTGTCACTCAAGTGACAGAAATTTCTGTATGCCTGGAGGAGCAAGTAAAAATGATGCTCAGCAGCTACCAGCCCAGGCATTTAAACAGAATTAAATGGCTCCCAATGCGAAGATAATGCTTTGTCTTCTGGCTCCTCTTTTAAAGAGGTGATAAAGAATTATTGTTTGATTTCTGTTAGGTTATCGTGAAAAACCCATGATAGATGCCTAGCAGTGTGACACCTGGAGATTCAGGACTGATTCTGACCTACTTCTTACTACAAAATACCCATCTGACTCAATAGGAAATGCTGGACAGATTAACTGGCAAGTGTAGCAACAGTGAAATGAATTTGATTGGTTCCAATGCAGGATTTTAATTCAAGCAAAAACATTACTAAAGCTGGCCCTAAATTGATGGTTTAAGGAGAAGAATGTCTTCTATTTGCTCTGTATTAGTGAATGACTATTGTTAAGATGAGAGGAAACAGCCTCAAGTTGTGCCAGGGAAGGCTGAGATTGGATATCAGGGAAAACTTCACCAAAAGGGAAGCCAAGCATTGGAACAGGCTGCTCAGGGATATGGTTGAGTCACAGTCCCTGGAGGTATTTAAAAGATGTGTAGATGTGGCACTTAGGGACATGGTTTAGTGGTAGACTGGGCAGTGCTAGATTAATGGTTGGACTCAATGATCTTAAACGTCTTTTCCAACCTAAATGATTCTGTGATTCCATTTGTTCATGAGATTAAAGTTTAGAGACAAGCTGCAAATCTTCCCCTATTCTTACTTAGCTTGAGAAGATGCTGTTGATCTTAGGGAGGAAAAATGGGATTTCTGAAGAACTGCTTTATTTTGATTTAAATAGAATACAAGTAGAGAAAAAGAATAGCTCTCAACTAAAGAGAAATTGGACCCCGAAAATCAGAAACCTTCACTTTTATAAAGCTTTTTATACTGAGACTCTTTTTGGTGCTGTTTGAAGGCCCTGAAACTATATGCTTTTCTTCAAGGTATGAATGAATGTTGCTTCCTCAGTGAATGAATGTACTGCTGAAGCCAGCATGGTAGACCAAAGGCTTAGGGAAGAAACCATTCTTTGTGCTAGTCTGAGTAGTGGAGGGTATGAAAACCAACATGGAAGGTCTTGCAGATAAGATCCATGTTTCGTATTTCAACAGTATTACAGTATTTAGGAAATATACTGAGTGCCAGAGATGACAGCAACGAGTCACTTTTTGCTCTGTCTAAAGAATGAAGTAGGTCTTCCACAGCCACTGAAAGCTTCTTTTCAATGTTTGTTTGCTGCTGCTTCTTAAAAAAGAATATGTATATGATTATTCTTATCCAGGTATTAAAGGCTCAGGAGCTAAGACTCTTTTATTATTAGAAAATTGTTGGCAGGAAAAATGAAATACAGATAATGCTATCAGGCGTTTTCTCTACAATTCAGGCATCTTACATTAGTTACTAGGGTTATCCAAACATTATATTATTCTTTGTTGCTTCTGATGTTGTCATTAATTCAAACAAATAATGTAAGATTTTTTTCTACTTTTCTGCTTGGAGAGAGATGAGTTGTTATCTTCCATTCATGCAAGGCAAAAATCAGCATTTTGTTGATCTTGTGCTTTTGTTTCTTTCATACATTCATTTCACCTGTTTTCCATGGTGGTTAGTGTTTGTTGCAACCTACGCTTATGAGATAAGGGAAGCATACCAAGTCTTCTGTGCTGCTATTTGTCATTCAAGTCTGTAATGGACACATTTTTAGGTATGGTAGGAGAGCTTAATGTGGGCATCAACAGTCTTAGGAATAGCTATACTGTGTAAAATGGATCATCTTTGCTTGAAGTCTGTACTTCATGGATGTTTGAATTAGTTCTGCTTAACCATCTAACTTATGCTACTCTTTGCACTGATGAGATAAGAATAAGAGATGTATCTTTCTATGTCATACATTATCTATGAAATGTTTAACTAAGTTCTGACTGGAAGAGGAACACAACAGCTTGATTTCAGAATGAGTTTTCTTACATAGTTAAAAATGCCAAATGTGTGCAAAAATCAGAGACGAGCAGTACTTATTCAGTATCACTTACACAGTCAGTGTTTTGAAAGCCAGTGATGGCTGTACTACTTACACTGGTCTTCCTCAAAGTAGTTTTCTGCATTTTTTTCATTGAGTTGATGCCCCAAAGACAATTTTTACTTAAAGGCTGTTTCAAGCTACAAAGATAATACTCTGATCCACATCCAGCCTTTATCTATAGACTTGGAGGTGTTCAGGTTCACAGTCCAGATTCTTGTCCATGTCTACTTTTGCTGAACTCCTAATTACCCTTCTTTAATGACTTAAGTAATACAATATTGAATGGAATTTGTGATGCATTTTGTAATTGACAAAAGACATAGAAAGCTGTTCTAAATTACTTCTTAGGAAGAAGACCATAAAATCTGAATTACCTTGAGTTACCTTCTTGTTTGTATGTTCATGAAATGTAAAATACAGAAGCTGAGGACAGGAGATTGTATATGTGTGTGTCTATATATATGTATGTGTGTCTCTCTCTATATATATATGTCAGGCTGTAGATGGCTGCTTGAATTCTTCAGGAAAACTGCTGCTTGTAGATGTGGTTGAATGCCTTGCCAAAGAATTAATTATGAAAAAAGTACATCTGTTTTATAATTGCAAAATGGCAATGACAGAATCAAAATGTACTCCAGAGAGGGCTATAGTTATCGGATACAGCCTTGAGATATTACCTAGGGTTTTTCATTTTTTGTTGATTGGATTTTTAGTACAGACATCGGTACTGCCTGGTTAGGCTTGGTGACATACCTGAATATAGAAAGCTGAGATAAAAAAGTTATGTCTTTTATAAGACCTCATCAAACTTTCCACCAGTCTAAAAAAAATGTAATGATTAGTGATGTCCAACAGCTAACTGCCATATGGAGCAAGGAATATTTTAATGGGAAAATCCTTTAATGATTGAGGATATATTTAGCTTTCTGTAAATCTAAGCAGGATCCAAGAGGCTTCTTTCCAGAACAGATGTAGTCCTACAATGGACATAATACAACATTTGCTCATGGGCATAGCTGAGGTACAGAGAACACCTAATAAAAACCTGCACCTCCTTAAAGCAAGCAACACATTTAGCGATAGATATTTGCAAACATTTAATTTACAAATGAAATAAAATTACAAAAACTGCATTAGGCAAAAGGACAGCCTGCATGAAACTTCATTACACAAGAAGGACCTAGGAAACACTATCCAGCTAAATGAAGAACTGTAAACAAATTTACAAGATTAATATGTGGATTTAAATTGCAGTCACTGTTCAGATTTCCCGCTTTAGGTCAGCAGTATAGCAGGTAATGGCAGGAACTGAGGATCCATGGATTTGGCAGTGTTCACATCATAGTCTCAGACGTCATCTCTGTTGAGTGTGTTTGTTTCCCATGGTTACGTTTCACAGTAGAGTGAGTAATGCGAAAGTGGAGGCAGCAGTTGTGGAGTCTTAGTTGCTACTTATCCAGCAGTCTGCCGTCAAAACACGGGGTTTAGCACAATAAAGTTTGTACTCTTACTATTTGTGTCAGGCTGTTTGTCAGCGATGTATGTTAGCTGAATATAACTACCCAGACTGCTGTGGTTTCAGTGTCTGTTTGGTTGAATCATGCCACAGCTGACACCCAGACACATTAGTGGGAGGATTGTTTATGAGAAAAAGGGAAACAAATTTGCCATTTGATTTTACCCGGAAAGTTGTTATGGGAGCACAGATGCTTATGGCTGCTGAATATGCCCAGCCGAGGTCAGGGAAATCTGTCAGGGAAAGCAAAGCAGCCTTGAAGCAATTTTTTTTAACCATCTGGCAGAGGAGAGCACACATGAAATACTGTTGCAGCTGAGCAGAGTGCTGCCCTCCTTTGTCTACTCCCTTAGGATTGACTAATCCCCTTTCCTCGTACCAGCCTCTGATGAGACATTGCAGAGTGTGCTCCTCTCCCACCTTCCCCTCTCCTTCGTGGGTTCCCCCAGGGACCTACTACTCCTCTTTTCTGGTACTTGGTGACAGCTGCAGCCAGCAAGGCTTGAACTATCTGTCTGTACCCTTTGGATGTCCTTTTGCTGTCCCTTGCAGTCATTGTGCTTGCTCCTCTTCCAGGTCAACACTTTTGCATTGCATGCTTCTGCATGGGAAGGTGTAACTGGGGAGCAGGCCTAGTCAGCGTGAAAATACTGACACATGGAGAACCTGGGAAACCTCTTAAGGACAATTAAAAATACACATATTCCTGCACTGTGAGGATAAGAGATAATAATTGGAAAAGGGCAATTGTTTGGACTGAATTGTGCAGCGCAGTTAGACAATAAATTCAGTGAGAAGAGTAAAAGAGATATAGTTGGAAGTGGACAGGGCTAGTGGTTTATATATATTCAGATATAGTGGTTTCTTGAAGAAAGATGAGAAAGCTATAGGAAGACAGAGGACATGCACAAAAGGAGCAACTGTCAGAGACCTGTGAGGAGAGAGAATGGGGAACATTGTAATAGGGGAATGCAGAGGAGACTGGAGATTAAAGTCAAGAAAAACAGATTAAAACAAGAAGCCAAACCAGAAAATAGATTTTTAAGAACCAGAAGAAGACAGGAAAGGAAAAAGGGGAACCTCCCACTCCTGCTGAGCAGAAGAGGAAGTAAACAGTGACAAAGATGGAAGAAAAAGTTCATATATTTGCACAGTAGATGGGAAGAATAGTTTGTACAGTGAAACGGAAATTAAGTGAGAGGAAGTAAGTTATACAGTAAATTAATGTTGATGGTGAAACACAATAAAATTTTTTCTCTGCTTTTTCTCTGTGGCTACTAAGTCCTTGAAGAGCTGTGATTCCCACTGTCTGAATGATACTACTAGGTCTTTCTGTTAGGGAAGATGCTCAAAGGAAGCAGTGCTGTATTTTGGTTGATTTAAACTATCATTTATCCTTTGTGAAATGTGAAATTAAATGATAGAGATGTACCATCTGCTGTTGTTTAATATCTGAATAAAAGCTAGTGTGTTTGGGCAATGTTTAAGCCTGTGGTAAAAGCAGAAATAATGGAAACGTTATGTCGGCTACACCCAGCAGATCCCTCATTAACTGAAGCATCGCGTTTCTTCCCATGTCTTAGTCTTCTCACTGTCGAACATGATTCCTGGAGGAGGATGAGCATTTCCTCCTTGACAAGGAGGCTGAGTGTTTTATATCTGTTTTTCTCATTCATTTTAGGGATCTCTTGCTGTCTGTGGCGCTCGGCCAGGTACTCTCCCTCCTTATCTGTGGCATCGGTCTCACAAGCAAGTATTTGTCAGAAGATTTCCATGCCAACACACCTGTTTTTCAGAGCTTCCTCAATTATATCCTTCTATTCTTGGTCTACACAACAACACTAGCTGTCAGACAAGGTAAGTGCCTCTCTGAAAGTGTTTGATAGAAAACAGTGAGGATAAAGGCTTTTGCAGAACAAGCAGCTATGTGATTTAGATACATATGCCATTAACATTTGTTACATATTTATATTACTAGTAATACATATTGGATGAACTGAAAGAACCCCAACAAATCTTCATTAGCAAAGTATGAATCAGTATATGTTGGGGATAGTGGTGCTGCCTAAAAGCAGTACTTTTCACTTCCTAACTGTTCTTACAGGAATGCTCCTCTTACACCTGCCTCTCTGGCACCGTAACCAGAAACTCAGGGTTCATTTTGGATTTGGCTGCATGCCTTCCTGGGAAATACTACTATGCTTTACATCTTGGATAGGCTAAGGAGAGCTCAGCTGCAAGCAAAGAAGAGCTTGCTAGTTTGAGTTACTGATCACAGCAATTCAATAGTTCACCTATTAGAAAAAAATGGCAGCCAATTTTTAGCCATTGGGAAGTAGAAGATGAAGAGAGGGAGTTCAGGATGCTGTCTCTGTGGGGTGCTGTGTGGGCAGAGCAGCTCTATGGCCCTGTCACTGTTTTGCAACAGGTCCTGTATAACCAATATGACCTCCAAAGTGAGAAATGCATTATAGTACACTTTGGTACTATGTACAAATGATCCTCTCTTTCACAGTCTGTATATAATACAGGGAGTTTGTGCCTGGCCCGCCCATCCCTCCTTTCTTTGAGATTTCATGTCTAGAAGAGGTGTGGGAAGTAAATGCGTTTTAAGTACATTTCTCACCCACTCATTTTTTTGTAATCTTTTTTATTTATTCACCTTCACAGAACATGTGGATTAAAACAAAATAAAAGAGCAAAAATAACATGTGCTTTCCTGACTCTGCTCTCCTGACATAAGGAGAGAAGGGCTCTATGGAGGAAAATAACTACAAAATGTATTAGGCTGTGGTACATTTATCAGCATACTGAGAGGTTCATGTTTTCTTACAAGAACAAGTATTTTTGGATCGTTCTTTGATAGTACATCTTTTAATGATTTGGGAACAGGCCTGAAGCTTAGGTTCTTCACTCACAGTACAGTCTTGTGATATAATACTATAAAGTGTTCCAAAACAGCAAGGACTTCATTTCCATGCAAAAAAAGAACAGTCAGAAATATACCGCTGTACTGAAGCACAAAACATTTAAATGTGTTACAGCTTCAGTTTTATAAACCATGGTCTCCATTGACATTTTTCAGAAGCGACGAAGGCCAATCTGTAGAGGAAATGTTAGCTCTTAGAGAGAGAGAGATTGCTCAGGCAGTGTTTCACTGTCTTGGTATTTCAGTTTGCGTAGGGAGAAACATCATCACAGGCTTTGCTCTCCAAAAGGTTTAATGCACGTAGTAGTACCATCTTTCTGGAGAACTGTGTTTAAAATTATTATTATTCTGAGTGCAGGATTGCCTAGATGTTCACTAGTTCTGTCCCAGAAATGTCCTTTTCAGGACTGATTTAGATACTGTGGAAGCCAAGTCGCTATGACTTTTAAATAGATTTTACTTTTTTGAAAATGCTCACTTGTGAGAGGATATATGGGCCAGCATACTGCTGTGCATTACAGGGGTTTATTTAGAGTGAGGTTTGACATTTCAAACCTGGTACATATTGACATTTCAAAAATGCTATCAAGCACTCTGTTTTACACATAAAAATGTATTAAAACTGTATTTTATAAATAATTTTATGTTTAAAAATATAGTGGTGGACTGAAGAGAAGTTTGTCAGAGCTATCTGTTGTGCAGGTAAGATAGACTTGGGAAGCGAATAGGGAAAGTGTTAGGGGTACATGAAAAATGAGTAAGGAGGATTGGGGAAGGTGTTTGAACGGGTCTGTGGTTGAATACGGATCACACGAACAACCAGAGCTTCTGCTTTAAGCATTAAGCTTACCAGTGGAATAGTCTGGAAAAGGAGCTGTCAAAAGAAGAAAGATGGTTTGGTCCAAAAAAATCCAGAACAAAATTGGCTACAGACACAATGAAAGCATTGATGCAGGCACTCAGCATAACATTCCTGCTGGATGGTATAGCACTACGCAGCCAACTCATTTAATATTGCGAAGTGATTGAGCCTGACATTGTCTTTTTGCTTGTGTGTTTATTAAAATTCATTATCTCTGTTCCACTGAGGTAGTTCTTCTAGCAGCTCCAATCATTTGGCTTCGTTAAGAGATGGAAATCACATAATAATGATATTAATTTTATATGGGATGATTCTGTTCTGAGTGCTGAGAACATCAGGAGGCTTTTTTTTTTCATGTGCAATTCTTCTACACAATATGCACGATTTAAGATTCTTCAAATTATCCTCTTTTTCCTTAAGAAATCAAGCCGTCATAAGTTGGCTGGTAGTCAGAAAAAACTGCATCCCTTTATCTTTTTCTTTGCTTGCTTTCTTAATCTCTGGGGTTTTTTTCAGAAATGTACTGGCTAAGGAAGTATCACTTGAAGTAGCCAAAACCCCCCTTAATTTGCTGTAGGACTGAAAACTATAATTTCCTGAGACATAAGGAACTCCTCTTTCTTTAGAGACTTCTTCCAAATTTTGATGTACTTTGGATCCTCTTTGACTTAGCCTTCCATCACTGTTTATCTCACCCCTATAAACTCCCTGAGTGATAATGAAAAACTAGAATTTGCACTGGTCTCTGAAAACCATCATTAGCAGATGATGAAAGCTCCTGATTCCTGAGTTCTTCTGGCTAAAGCCTTCTGCAGTGAATAGCCAGCTTCCAGCAGCTAAAGTTAGTCCATGGGAACCAGCAGCTTCCACTATATTTTTATATTGTGGATCCAGAATTTATTTCCAAAATAATATCACAGCCCTTTAGTGAGTGCAAAGATTAGGACCACCACTTTGCAATGAATCCACATGTCATCAGATAGTGTAGGAGATGCACAAGTCCTGCAGGTGCCAGAATCTCTGAGTACTTTTGAGCTTCATTGCCATGCCACAAAAAAACAAAAACAAAAAAAAAAGAGAGAAGTTTGTCCTGTAGCTCTAGATGGGGAACCAGTTTCAAGGCAGTAAAAGTGCACAAGTCCATAGTGAAGTCCACATGAGTAAGCCTTTTCATCATTATTGCAATTTTGTTCTCCTGACCAAAAATAAGAAGTGACAGAAGTATTAAAGGAGATCTGTACTTGTGAGATTTTCCCATGAGACTTAAAACGTGGATACTACTCAGGCAGAAGTCACAAAAAGGAAAGAATTTGGCCAAACTGGGATTTTTCTGATGCAAAATCCAACCACCTTTTTCTAGCAGTTGAACTCTAAAGTTTCTGTTAGATTGTGAATCTGGTATCTAGAAAACTCTCTTTTATCCTGGATACTTTAATGCAAATTTTAATTTTTCTTGTTATATGTAAATTTAAGTTGAACTTACTCTTTCCCCAAAGAGGTGAGTACAGAAGGTTCTTCACAGTTAGAAATGCACATACTCAGACATGCATAGATGGTAGTAGCCACTTAAAAATACGTATCCACTAGAGCTTCTAGTCCAATGCTCATTAATGCACCAGTACTGAAGGTCTGAATGTAATTCTGTAGGAGTTTTCTTTGTATGAGGACAGTGCTATAAAATTATTATCACTAATGCATCATTATAAGGCAATGAATGCCAGCATGTTTTATCTGGCTGAAATGCCAGAAATCTAATAGGTAATAAGGACCTCCTCAGTTCTTTCTCTTGAGGTAACTTCCTCTTGTGCCGGTTGTTTTCACAGCCAAACCCTGTATTCGCCCATGGTAACAGCTCTGAGTTGAGAAGAAGGTTTTAACACCTATTATCTCAGCTCAGTCCCCTCATCAGCAGAGGATTCCGCTTAACAAAATCTTGTTAGGGCACTTCCAGGTACTCCTTTGGGTTGTGTGTTATTATTAATTGAGGACAAGAAAAGCTTTGGCTATCAGGAAAGGAGCCTTCTATCAGTGAAATGGAGCTATGGGACACAAAGCTGGTGGAGATTAGTTTTAACACCTTAAAAAGCAGTAAGTGGGAAATTGTCCATAGTGGACCAGAAGGTGTTAATTACTAACAGTCAACATGGGTGCAAGCATCAGCAGCTTGCCACCAAAAATAAATTATTTCTAAAAGCCACCTCACATATACTACAAATGAAAATATCACATCTACTAGACATCATTAAAAAAAGAAAACATGCTATTTTTTGTTATTCTAGAAAACAAGAAATGAGGGAGCAGTAAAGATGTCTTTTGAACAGAAGGGTACCATTAAGCCTTAAGGGCCAGATTCTGTGGTAGTAGGGCTCCACATTGCAAGCTGTTCCTTTAATTTTAGTTCAACAAGTTACTGTGTATTTTCAGCCTGTCATTCATTACTGGGGGCTGGCAATAATTTTCTAGTTCAGAAAAGTTTTTATGAATCTGTGCATGTCTGTCTGAGTTCTGCTTCTAGGCTAAGTGATGAGGTTATAGCATATGTCAATGGAAATATGTTTTTCACAAGAATAACTGTAACGTCTTAAATTTGACATATAATCAAATGGGATCTGTCCCTCTGAGTCAGCTAGAGTCCTGTGAGACTATTAGGGATTGCGGTCCTGTTACTTGAATATCATATTTTAAGCATTTCTATCTAGGATTGGTTTATGACATTAGTATCTCAGTCATATGTAAATTCCTGATTTACCTGCTATTCACCTATGTATCTCCATTTAGATATATGATACCCCCTGCCCCCACATCATTCCTAATTCCGCTAAACTCACTGAAACAGGCTACTTGAAGGGAAGTAGAGCACTATAGAGGAGTTGCTGTTTTACTGCAGTGCTTGTCAGCTATTTGTTGATTGAAAGGGTAAATGCCTCTTTTTACTCAGTTTCATTGCACTAGCAACGTTATATTAACACAAAGCTGTATTATGTGCTTCACTTAGGTAGACGTACCAGAATTTCTTTGACATTAACGCCTTTTTTTGTCAACTGCCAATAAGAACATGCCTGGGAAACAAAGACGGTACATGATTTAAGCTGATCAAACCATATTAGGTATAAAGTAATGGGGAATATGTGTTGTACCATTAAGATGAGATGTCTTCTGGAAAGGCATCGATCCTGTCAGAATTTTCAGTGAGAAGCCTTCAGAAATATGGGACTTTCTCTTCACTGAGGATGACAGGGAGTGATTTTGATTGGAAAAGATGCATTTCACTGTCATTCAGTTTCCTTAAGTATGCTCACGCCTCTACTGTAGAACAAAGCTCAGTTATCCCTCAAATGTGAAACAAAACCTGTACAAGCTGCCGCCGAGTAGCTTCCAAGCAGCTTTATGGTACTCTCTGCCTGCAACAGAGAAGTGGTCCAGGTCCCTTAAGGCAATGACCCAGCCCACATGCTGGCCTGCAAATGCATGGGAAACATCACAAAGAGCAGCAGCATTCCCCTTGAAGCACAGGGGAAGGCAAGCTGGCCCAGCTCCTCCTGGCCCTCCTGCTGCAAGGGGCCAGGCTAACCCTGGGCTGTAAAAGTGAAACACTGCAGCAACTGTGGCTTGGGACCAGTGAAAAATAATGACCTTCTGGTCTTTGGTATTCTCATAGTAGCACTGCAGAGTCTCCCTGCTGCGTTGTGCTTTGCAGTCTGCAGTGCACTTTCTCCTAATTACTCTGGGCTTCTAATTAGGGATGCCAAACTGTGTGGGATATGTTTATTATGAAAATGGTCAGCCAAACAGTCCTTTTGTCTGGGCTTTGAAGAGCCCTTTTCATATTCAGAGGGAATTCTGTACTTTAGGAGAAATGAAACTAGAATGTTGCCTGTTTACAGGCACTTCAAATTGCAGGGATCTTTTTTGTAATGTGCAATTTTCTGTTTTGGACAGCATGCTCACAGGAGCAAGAATTACGATGTGTTATGTGTTCAGGATTTGCCTGTCACCTTGTGAGCGTCGCAGCAAGCTATCTAGATAAAACCAGTATGACTAGAGCCAGATTCCTGTTCAGTCCCATTTACATAATCATTGTCTTTGTGCTTGAATTTTCCCTCTACTTTCAATCGAGTTTTAAAAATGTCCTGCTGTAAAATGCTGAATGCTGCTGCTCTCTCTACTGCATGAATCTAATTTTACTCTGTAGATGGCTACAATTCAGTGAGTTGTTAAACTTTTCCTGTATGTATAGACTCCATAAAGGACCTTGTGATCCTATTCTTTATGCTAGTTTCCGAAAACCACAGGATTTCCTTTTCCAGTCCAATGAAGTCTTCTCACATTCTTAGCCATAATACAGAAACAGATGCAGTTTCAGCAGAGTATGGTTTATTCCAAATAGCTGGTAAGAAGACAGGGTAAAAAAAACATAGACCATATTGGTGATGCAATGACAGGATTAAAACCAATAGACTTGACCTTTCTGTCTTTTGCTTTGCTTTCTTTTGCTATTCCTGGTGGAAAGGTTGGGTGGGGTTTTTTTAATCCTCTGAGTTTTTCATTGTCAGCTCTCCCTTTTACACTAACCAGCAGACAAACACTTTCTGCTTTGGCCCTGCTGCTCCTTTCCACCCACACAAGGGACCAGGCATCTCAGGGCATCTCAGGACTTAATTAATTTTCATCAGGTGTGTTTTGCTTTACCAGCTGTTTAACAAGGTACAAATAAACACTACAGAGGGGAATTCTGGGACCAAACATAGTGAAAATATGTTGGCAGGTAAAGGCTCAAAAGAAACCTCAGCCCTTTCTTTCTGGTGTTTTTATTTCTCATTTCTGTGCTCCTAGTTGTTAGGTTAGACACCTGCTATCCAAACTCACAGCACGTGACCTGTGTTATGAAATATCTGTCTTTCTGGTAGTCCTGGCCAAAGCAGCATCCTTTGCATAGTATCGTTGGAATAAATCATGTATATCCCACAGCACATACAAACTGAAAAACGGAAAGCACTGTTCCTTTAGGATGCAGGTGGCAGCAGTTAAGCATGAACATTGTGTGTCATGGTTTAATGATGCAAACACTAATTTGCTCATGATGACCCCAAAGCAATAAAGGCCAGGCCTAACCAAGCACCCATGCTGTTGCATTCTCTGTAGTAGTATCTCATGATCCCTGATGCATTTCATTCAGTCCAGAGATGTCTTTTGTTTTACTAGGTTGCTTTCAAAATAGCTTTGCTGCTCAGAGAAGTATCCTTTGTGCTACCAGTAACACAAGCTGCAAGAGGGCACCGAGTGAAAGAACAGGAACACCTTATTTTTCCTGTGCCTGCTGACGCAGACAACAGCACGCACAAAAAGAGGGGATTTCTCTTACCATCCTCTTGACCTAAATGAGGAAAGGGGAGGTCTTGTCCGTGAAGAGAATTAAATTTGTTCTACGCTTGCATGTGAACTAGGGGTACCAGTCCTTCTAACAAAGTCCTTGGGGGATTCAAATCAGGCAGTTCAGTGGACAGATGCTCAGGTCACTCTCACTTCAGGAATTTCAGACTCAGCTGTATTTCTGGCTGCCAGGTTTATGCCCTTAACCAGTTTCTTCTAGAAACAGCATTCAGATTTGCACCATGGTTCAAAGACTGGTGCATATTTTATGAGAGCAAACCTTACAGACTCTGCGTGCAGTGAGCATAAAAGGGATGATAAGCTTTAGGCTGGCCAAAGTCCTGGGTGATGAACCATGTTTGCATCAAGACACTGCACCATCGCTGTAAGGCAATATCTATACTGAATATACTACTTGACAGTAAGGCAGTTTTACCCTGGAGGTAAATGTACATACAGTTTAGGAACATTTAGCCAGATGTGCCCATTCCATGCCAGTAACTCCATAAATAGAAACCACAGATGCAATAAAATGGGAGGCGATGCAATTATTCAGCTCACAGCTGCAACATCACAGGTAGCTACTGGAATTTTGCAGAATCAAAAAATCATCACAGCGTGGCATTTTGTACTGTTTCTTCATGATTCCAGCATCTAAATCTGAAACTTGGGGCAAATCTGCAACATATATTTGCAAACGTTTATGTTTGGATCAAGATTTAGATTTTGTTGCTGAGCCTGGGAAGCTCCCTCCTTGCACACTTTTCCAGCAGCCATGCCAGCCCTTCAAACATGGTGCTAATCTGAACACAAGTCTGTGAGTACCTGTTTAAGAAGATACACCTTGTCACGAGAAGGATGAGTGAGCAGGCTCAAGGAAGCTCTGAGGAAGTGCAGTTTGAACACTTGTGCATCTTGCTGCATGATTTGGATCCCTATCTCTGCAGCTGCCGTTACATGTATTTGTACTTGTACCACAGATTCAGATAGGGGCACAGATGTTGTACGTAAACGAATCAAGGCTTTTAAGCATGTGGAAAGCCAGGCATTGCATGGTACAGTCCTGGATGTGCTTGGGTATCATGGCAGTGAGCACATACTGAGCTTTGAAATTTGGTCCACAGAATGAGAGTACTGCACAGGGGTGAATGTGGTTCTCAGTAATTTTATCTGAGGATAAAGCAGCTCCCTATCTAGCCCAGATTGCGTTACAGTATGCCAAATAGTGAATTGTTTCTTAAGGGTGCAGGCTGAATTACGAACAGTTAATTTTCTGTAGAACTAAGGGATAACTGTCCTTTGTAGTGTTAGTATATGGGCCTGACTCTTCTTAATACATTAACATCTTAAGTGCTGTTTATGAAACTGACCATCCCTTCCCACCACAATGAGGAAAGTTTATGGGTCTGGTAAATTGCGTACCCTTGATCCTACAACTGTGAGCAGAACGCGAGGGTTGTCTCTTCCACTTCATGCAGTATCAGTATTTGCCTGTGATTTATTGAATATTTAAACATTCATCAATTCCAGCAGCTAGCCTGGGTAGCAGGATCCACATTCAGCACACGTAACTCCAGTGTTCGTACGGGAGATTTGAAGTGTGGTTACAAGATGACAACTGTATTGCCTGAAGGAGATAAGTCCCGTTCTGCCAGAATGGTGCTTTGTATGTAATTAATGTAAAAATTGAGAGGAATAGAGTTTATCCTTGCGATTGCCTTTCTCATTAAAAAAGAATCATAATGAAAGAACAAAGCAGTCCCTGCAGTAAATGGGATTGCCTTCCTAAGTTTTCATTAAATCAAAGGCTCAGCAGCATCCTGTTTTGCAGAGCCCAGTTGTAAACTGTACACAAGACTTGCAGCAAAGTCCCTGTGAAGATCACATCCTTTCTGAAGGTTTGGACGTGCAGTGTGTTTCCCTTACATGGAAAATAGCCCACCTCTCCATTTTCTTTTTCTGATTTCATTAGCTTCTGGTAACAAGATGGTACCAGTAGAGAGGAAAAAGCAAAGAGTGTATGCAATGCTTCAGGTAACTCAAAGCCACAACTGTAAAACTTAATCTAAGTAAACTGCCTTTTCTAAAATAAGGACTATGAGACAACATGAATCAAGGGAATAAAAAGTTATGTTAGTAGGGAAAAGCTCTATTTTCAACTTATTCTTCTGACTCACACTTAATACCAGGCTGTAGCAGAAGCAGTAATTTCCTCTTCCTTCATCTCCATTATTACCAGGGTAATCCATATAATTATTGTTACAACTAAATACATCTTCAGGCAGTTTTGGGCCCCTCGCTACAAGAAAGGCATTGAAGTGCTGGAGCGTGTCCAAAGAAGGGCAACAAAGCTGGTGAAGGGTCCAGAGAGCAAGTCTTACAAGGAGCAGCTGAGGGAACTGGGACTGTTTAGCCTGGAGAAAAGGAGGCTCAGGGGAGACCTTGTCATTCTCTACAACTAGCTGGAAGGAAGCTGTAGTGAGGTGGGTGTTGGTCTCTTCTCCCAAGTAATAAGCAGTAGGACAAGAGGAGACGGCCTCAAGTTGTGCCAGGAGAGGTTTAATTTGGATATTAGGGAAAATTTATTCACCAAAAGGGTGATCCAGCATTGGAACAGGCTGCCCAGGGAAGTGGTAGAGTCACTGGAGGTATTTAAAAGATGTGTAGATGTGGCACTCGGGGTTATGGTTTAGTGGTGAACTTGACAGAGCTAGGTTAACAGTTAAACTCCATGATCTTAAAGGTCTTTTCCAACCTAAATGTTTCTATGATTCTATGACTCTAAATATCTTAATAAGTTTTTCTACCATTTTGTAAGCATGTTTTTTCCTTTATATTTGGCTGAGCTTTAGCCATTGGCATATGTTTGCTTCAAACTCCTGTTGCATTTCTGGATGATAGTGCTATAATAATTGCAGCTTCATCTGAAAAAATGTTTACAAATTCAGTACTCGGTATGCAAGCTGCAGTTCTGCTGAATGCTCTCCCGTCTGCTCATAAGCTGCCAAGCACAGGCGGGAGCTCCAAGTCACTTCTGAAAGATGCTCAGAATTCAGGGACCTGGGGACTCACCTCTTGGCTTAGGTCTCCATTTGGCTGCAACGTTGCTTCAGGAACCCTGAGGATACTTTAGACCCATGTCGCTACTGAATAGAGCAGCTCAGGGTCATTAACAACTGGCTCTGTTAGAAACCCTCCCTACATTATCTTTCCTGATTTAACATCAAAGAGAAAAGGAGAAGAATAATATATGCTATCTAGCAGCCTCCTCCATTTCTTGCACACGTTTACCTGATGGGAGGAGGAATCTTTGAGGGAAGGTGCGAGCTTTGCTGACAGAAGGAAGTAGTGAGCACTCCAAATACATGGGGAGGGAGAGACCATGTGCATGTCTCAGAGGAGCACTTATCCTTTAGTTTTCAGTTATATGACAGCAACAGTCAATTCATAGAGATATTTTTGTAAGTGTTACAGAGATATAGCAAATGAAGTTTCAAAGGAAAATTATGCATCTGTACCTTTTCTGAATTAAATATTCATGAACTCGCTTCTGTGCAGCTACTAGGATATTTACTCAATATCATTTGTTCATACTTCTCTGATTATCTGTCTGTGATCTGATACTTGGTTTTGTATAATTCTCAAAGAGGTTTTAATACCCCAGGGCTGAGGTGGACTGTCACTGCTTTAATAAAATGGATCTGCGCTATTTGCACCATTGATGATATAAGTGAAGGAGTTGCATGTTCATGACCATAAATTATAATACATTGCTATTTGAAATCTTTTGTATTGAACGTGTTCTTGAGTGTCCTATTAAGATTTCAGCCACTTGGTGTACAAAGAGAACAACTAGTTAGTGCCCTTATTTCTTGCTGACTGTGTAAGAGGTTTGGCTCCATTTTAAAGGAACTGTAGTGGCTTGCCCTCATGGAGTGATCCTAAGAGTTTTTCCATGCACACACACATATATATACACATATCTGAAAAACCCTAGGTATTATCAGTAGAATTTATTTTTAGCATTATTTTATATTACTTATCATCTCAAGATCCCAGTGAACTTCAGGTGTTCCTAAGCTAGGCGTCATGCTTATTCAGATAGGTGTGTGATAAGAAACAGGCCATGGTATAACCAGGAACATCTCATGTCCACTCACAGCTTTTATAACAGTTCAAAGAGATGAAATACCATAAAGGGGCAGAAGCTTGCCAGTAACCATACTTACCATGTGAACCAAGTTGCCAGTGAGCTCTTCCCAAGCATGCCCCGAGGTGAATTCCTGAATGCATGGACACTGATGAAGAATCCTGTGGATTCTTTTGCAGCAGCATGCTGAAACTGTGGGTTAAATTTTGTGTTAATACAAAAGATGTCTTATGTTAAGACTGTATTCTAAAGCTGAAGAAAGCAACAAAAACATTTGAAGGACTCCAGGGAATTTCTGGAGCCAAACTTGATGTTGTAAAAATGCTTGGTGGGAACTGGTCCCTGCTAAAGCTGGAGGTAGGAGGTCTGAGTGGACTTGGTCATTGAGCCAGGTAGCCAGAAGTCACTGGGTTGAAATTGTTGGGTTGAGTGCTTTCTAAAAAAAGCAGCTAGCAGAGGGGGTGGCAGGCTGGCAGGAACTGGAGTTACAGAAGCAGCTTCGCAGAAGTCTGAGGGAGAATCACCATTTAGGTGGAGGCTGCAATGGTCCTGCCGCAGTGCACTTCTGAATGCTGATATGTCAGGAACCACAGCATGTCAGGTGGGTAAGGTGGAGAAACCATGTCATGGGAAAGTGGATTTTACCAACAAGTGTATGCCCTGGTATTGTAGTTTAGATGATAATGTGCTTGGTATGTATTGCTATCATGTCCGGAGTGACATGTTCCTCTTCCCAGTGGTGTTTTCCTCATCCTACAGTAGACCGCCTCTCTCTGTGGTGGAGTGCCCTATTGAGGATGTATAGGGAAATTAATAACCACTGGAAGCTACTGAGCAGAAGCAAGACTAAACCTTTCCTCAACTTCTCTCCCCACACTACAGCTATAACACTGAAATTGCATGGATAATATTACGTGTGAATGCTTGTTGATCTGCAGTGTGCGATGGTCTGAGATCTGCACACTCAAAACCACCTGCTTTTTCTCTGGTGAATGAAGTATTAGAAATGTGGGAATCCAGTCATTTTTAATTGAGTGAGGATTTTGAATGTTTGTTGCTTCTATTGTTATTTGCTTAGAAAATATGAAAGTCTTTCTGTATCAGAGGACTGTTTCTCTGAAGTATGGAGAGAAATAAAACTGATAAAAAAGAAAGTAGGGTTCTTTTTTCTTTAAAGGATATGGCACACTGCAGGAGAGAAATGTGGTGTTTCAAGGTGAGAAAATTCAAGTCGTATCTCAGAACAAGCTGCCTTTAAGAAGGCAAATGACTGTGGTATTTATGATAGTATTTTTTCTGATAATATAATGACTGCTGAATAGGATCCTTTTTCACAATAAAGATCACACTCCCCAAGAGCTTTTAATGCAATCCATTGAGACAAATTAAGTTACAAGGCAACACAGAAATTTGGAAATGTATACATAACTATTTGCTGTATGTGTGCATTTCCATTAACAGAAATGCATGATGGCAAGGAAGAGCTCCCAGATTGTCCGTTAAAGAATTGCTGTGCCTTGGTGATAGAAACATTCTAGCAGGGCTGACTCATTTCATGCATAGGTTGTATTTCAGCGACTCGGTCTGTAAGGATTGTATCCATGCCTAAAGACATGTCATCTTTACAGCTGATTAATTTTTCTTTAAAATCATCTGGATGTAAAAATAATCATGTTTAAAAGCAAGGTGGCTGTTCCATTTGTCAAGCAGTGATAGCCCTCTCCATCGAAAAGGGAGGAGGGGATCTAAAATATAGAAGTGCTGTGTCAATGAACTTGTCTAGAAAAGCACAGACAGCTTTGTATCAATGGTTATTTCTAAGCAAATGTATGCAACAAGTACTTAAATACATGTTTATAAGTATGTGCACCTGAAATTCCAAGTTAAAGAGTCTAATAAACACAAGCCAACTGACAAAAGAAAGAAAATCACATCTTTCAAATTTAAGCAGGATGTTTCTTCCTAAAAGTTTCACAATTTCTTCAATTTCTGTTATATGTACCTAATAGTACAGCAGCAACTCATTCTTAATTGGGAGCTGCTTAGTGCAAATTGTCAGGTTCTGTCAACTTCCCTTCTCAATTTTCACAAAAGACTTGGTTTTTTAGTCCTTGTTAATACTTTTCATATTTTGTCAGTAATGTGCCAAAATGTCATCTCCTTATTTCTTAATATTTTGAACAGTGGAATAAAAATGGAAATTCATTGTCAGCTGTCTCTGTCGTATTCATTGCAGAGGTATTTCTTTTCATGCCTTTGATGAGGCTTGTGTTTATTTCCATAATTTTCACTACACTGGTGAGGGAACAGTGTATCTTCTGTTAATGACAATATTAAGAGACAACCTGCATGAGTATGTTTATTAAAAAAAATATCTATCATAGTATTAGTATTTCCCACTGTTGCTATTATTTTGTACTTTCTTGAGCTCTGTTTAATATGTTTTATGGATTTAATCTGTTGTGTACTAGTAGTATTTAATGGACTTGACAGATTATTCGTTATAGATTTAAGCAACACTGAAATGAAGCAGAATTTTTATGAAAACCTGGGTTTTGTGAGAGGGATTATTGACAGGTCTAAAAAAGCTGTAGAATGAAAAAGTAGCAGGTGCCAGGATCAATAGCACTGATGTTTGTCATTGCCTTTTGCAGTCTCACAGACAAAGCTTCGTATTTGTGAAGTTGGAACTAATTAGTTGTAGAAGCCCAAATTTGTATCTTTAGTGAAGAGCTTTGAGCAAATTATTGATAGTGATTTTCAACTGAAAATCATATCCCTTATCAACAGTTTAGCTGCAAAGTGGCATTCAGGAATAAACCATTCCCTCTCAAGGAATTTAGTAATCTAATTCCTTCATTAAAAATTATTTGTATTACCTATTAACATTGGTAACTTCAAAGCAAGCACAGTAAGGGTTTTAATACATACATTGATAATAAGTATTTCACAGCTTTAAGTGTTTGTGAGAAAGAGTTATTGTTTTACCTAGGGTTGTTATATTGCCTAGCGTTATTATGTTGCCTAGTGATAATTACATGATCATAAAAAGTAAAAAGACCTCCTAAGTTAAACTTGCAGAAAACACTGTGCAACCCAGTTGAACCACTGCATCACCAATCACCAACTGGTTTTAAGAACAAGTATTAGAAAAATATTTTCTAGAGATAATATATAGATACAAGAAATCACCTTGCAAGGTGTTTGATTAGGTGATTTATATTTCTGTAAATCTTTGGACAAGCACAGAAAATGCTTCCTCTTAAAGAAGGGTACCATCTAGTACGTCAGGAAAATATGCACATAAAGGAGTTCTTGGGATAGTTGTCAGAAATCAGCAAAGTGGGAAAGCTCAGGAAATGCAAATATTTGCTCTGGAAACTGCCCTTGCACCTCAGGAGCATCCTTAAGAGGATGATTTTGTTGTATTGGGCCGTTAGCTATGTCGTAAGCACCAGACTGATAGGTGTGTGGCAGACATCTGTGGCTGAGTTGTACAGTCACACAACAGATACCCCACAAATTGTGGTCAGCATTTTCTTCTGAGTAAGGAAAACATTGGAGTGAGTGTTTGCACCAGTACTGTCCAAGTCCCTCCCCAAGACCTGCCTAGGTCAATCTTCCCCTGTAGTGGTCAAGTGTTTCCCAGCTTGGGAAAGTGATAATTAACTGTGTCACTGTGAAAAGGATGTGAAATATCATTGCTGGAGCTTTGCTGTTGCTGGTTTGGTTGACAGAAGGGCTCTGTGAGGGACTGCAGTGGAAAGGGACTGCAGACAGGAGCATTTAAGTGGAATAGTTCCTCAAGGACATCTCCTGGAGAACTGATCTTAGCTTTTGCAACTCAGAATGGCACCAGAGTCACAAAGTGAGTGGCATTGCTCAGTGATCATCTCTTGTAAATGCTGTGAACTGCCACTTTTTCCAGTGGTGAAATGGCCAAAGGGAACAGAAAGGATTTTGGTTCCAGCATGTGGAAGTAGAAACTAATTCCATGATGTGTCTGTGACTTGCCTCTGTCAGATCCAACAACCAGGGCACAGGCTGTGATACCTTATGCTCTGGATGTCTGACTTCGCTGATGGCACAGTCTCCAGATGGTTACATGGTGGCTGGCTGTTTGGACAGTCAGGTTTAGGTTTTATTTTGTTACGAAGTGGATCATCTCTGTCCAAACTGCAAATTTGTGGGGTGTTTTTAGCAGTAGCTCAGTTTAAGAACAAGAGTTGATGGCAGGCACCCCTTTCTAACTCCTTGACTCCCTCAGGGAACAACTGTACAGAGAAAATTTGTCTTTTGACCTTGTCTATTTCCAGTTGAAAAGCAAAAAATAAATTAAGGCTGAAATAGAAATGGCCATGAGTTTGAACATGGAAATTAGGTTTAGGATTTGGATGGACTGGGCAAAAGTCAAAGTGCAGCAGAAAGTGATTTATTATTTTAAGTTCAGAACATAAATACAATATGATCTTCTTGTAGCCTTCTAGGCAATTTTGGAGATCGCATACAAAGAAATCTGTGAAGGGCTTGCCTGAACATGCTAACAGACACGTAAATCAAGAAAACAAAGCTGTAATGAGCAGTGGGAGCTGAGACCAAAACACTGATGTAGGCTTGCAGAAAGCTGAGTGAGTCAGCATGCCTGGAGAACAGCACTTCCCATTCTCTGCTTAATTTGAAAGCCTTGCGTTGCATTCACGATCAGAGGAATTCCCTGCTGATTCCATTTTTCCCTGTCATACTGAAATTTTATGCTGCTTGCCCCTGTTGTCAGTGCCATCCAAAACTTTGTTTCTTTTCTTGTTTCGGATGTTCTGATTTTCTTTTTTACTGAGTTCTTTTGGTAGTGTTAGGCTCCACTCCCTGCTTCTCTGCCTTATCCTATAAGCGTTTTTGTAATTTTTTCTAAATATCGCCTATAGATGGAAAACACTTCTCAACTGATCACATCTTTGAAACTATCCTGAAATTATGCATTTGATTCTGAGTCAGGTGTTACCTTCTTTTCTACCTGCTCTATCTTTATATCATATAGATATCATATATCATGTCTATATGTCTGGAACAATTTTTATACTCATATAGTTTCATCTAGATGCAACTTGTTTACTGTTTAGGAGGAGAAATGAGATGAACATCAGAGCAGTGGTAGTGGGTTTTACAAGGCATGCTGTTATCAAAAGAAATGATACAATAAGACCAAATTTCTCAAGGCCTTTGTCTAAAAGAACATATAGTATAGAGGAGCGGTTTGCAGTATAGAGCAAGAGAAAAAGAAGCTGCATTTTAGAATGAGATGTTTTCTCTGTTACAGAGCTGCATTTTCACGATATCAATAATGGATTACATCCATATCTAAATTACAGACAGAAGTTGAATGAAATTTCATGAGAACTTGATTTATGTTTCAGCTGTAATGAGATTTTTTCATACAGATGAATTTTGAGAAAACAGACTATTTTGAAGTCAGGCATTTTATTAACACAGAAGATTCTCATCAGCTTTTGAATTATGTGCTCTAGTAACACAGAAAAATTTCCATCTCTATCTTTTTGAGTTATAGTAAATATAAAGAGTAACTTATAGAGATTTGATGATTAAACATTTCCTCACAAATACTGGTGCAGTTAGTCTGAGTGGGATAACCTTTTCATAGCTGCTGCCATGGAAATAAACCCAATGAAGTTATGTTAGAAAGGTATGCCCCTTGTGGTTAGAGTTCAGTCAAGCAGAGTCTTAAGGAATTTGCAGTTTCAGTGCTGTGTAGCACAGGTTCCTGCAAGGCAGTAAATCACATCAAAAGCATACAGATTATCCATCTGTCCGTCCATCCATCCATTACTGTGGTAGCTGAGTTCCTTTAACAGCTATTTTATTTTAGACCCCGTATTTTCAAATATATTACACAACACATTTAGCGTGTCAAAATTTCTATTTCTGGCTTTGATTCAGTGTATAACACTGAACAAGTTGTTCAAAGTATAATCTTAATCTTGTTTCTCTCCTGTGGACAGGAAAGAAAATCAGCAGAGGCAGTGAACTGGGCTGCCAAAGATTGTGCTTTGTACAGAATAGTGCCAATTTTTGTAGAACACTTCTGTAATTTAAAGGGATTTATGATAATAAATATATGTCTGTTTTTTTCTTAAAACCCTCATTTAGTTTTGTGAACTGAGAATTTCTCCTCTGAGTTTTGTAAGAAATATGTTTCTTACATGGTGGCAAAGAAAAGTGTTCAAACATAGAATCTCAATTTCTTTTTTTTAATCTCAAATTTAGTATGTTCAGCATAATGTGATTCTCTAAGCTGTCTCTCAAATTTTGAATGAGATATCTCATTCAAAGAAATATTTAAATGTTTTTGGTTGGCTGTACTGAGAATGGTACACGCCTGAATGACAGGTTCAGTAGTTTGCCACTCTGAACATGAGACTACATTTGCCTGTGCTTTTCTTGGCCAGAGCAAAAGAAAATAGTGACAAACTAGAGAAAAGACTGAACAGTGCTGCTAATATGGCCAGTGCATAGCAGTTTGCCCACTGATCCAAGCTTTTAGAAATGTAATTGTACAGCCTTTGCTGAGTGCAGAGGAGACCCATGCAACCAAAAGCACACAGCCTGCTTATGTATTGTTAAAATGGTTATCCTCTCCCTCCGCCTGGAAAAGGAAGAAAGTGCACTGGCATTGGGTACAGAATATGAAGAAGGACAAGATGTTATTTGCCACTTTTGAAGGTTATCTTGTAGAACAAACTCTTAGGAATGTACTGCAGCAGTCATGTTCTCCTGCATGACTACTGTGGGTCGCCTGGCTCTCCTGCTGGAATCTAGTATCAGAAGCCCCTACGGGCCTTGCAGCCTTAGTCTTGCAAAGGGTAATGGGGATGCAGCTATAAGCTGGATGACATGCATTCCCAATCCAATTTAAAAGATCCCTTTCAGTCTTTGGTGGCTCGATGCCCCATCAATGGCCCCAGTTGTTCATTTCTAAAACCAGCTGTAATTACTTTACCATCTCACCCTCCCACTCAGCAGCAGTATGTGGCGATGTATTCCTTCCAGTAACAGATGAATCCTCATTTCCTGATTCTGGATGATCACCATCAATATTTTTCTGTCTGGCCTTGGCAGACTGCCTTTCATCTTCTGGCTCCAGTAAGTGAGCAGCCCCTCCTTCCCTGCTGTTCCCAGTTGCCTTGTGAAATCCATCACATTAGAAAGCTCAATTGTCGCAGGAACGTGGAAGAAAAGCCACCTGATCAGGAGGCACTCCTGTGTTTCCATTTTACGCTTTCCACTTGGTTCAAATGCCCCACAGGTAACTATAGCTAGCTTGCTGGAAGATTTATTCCCCTACTGATGAAATAGCAACTATCCACTTTTTGCACATCTATTTTGATATGGAAGGTAGAACAGTGTTGAACAAATTCAGATCCTTCTTTCTTACACCATAGAGAAATCTTGGGATTCAGTTCCATGATATTTTGTCTTCACCTGCCTACTTTTACTCAAAGAGCTGAAATAATCTCTAGGAAGATTTATTGATTTGCTAAAACCAAATAGCATCATTCTGAGACTTCTGAATTTATCTGTAATATCACCTAGAGCTTGTGAACTTCTGAATTTATCTGTAATATCACCTAGAGCTTGTGAAGGGTTCTACAAAGCAATATCATTAAAGCTGGTGTGTATCCTGCCTAAATGGATCTTCTGCCATTTCTGAGTCTAGATAAAAGTAGGGTCATGTCTCTTTATTAATATGAACAAATTCAGAAAGTAGAAGATTAGAGAATTTTTAATTTTCCTGTTGAATATCTCAGATTGCTCTTGATGTCTGACAAGGTTGGGCATAGCTGAAGGAACACTTCTGGAATTTTAAATGACCATAGAAATAAGAAAAAAACCTTTTGATCTTTTCAATCTCTAAACAGAATCCAGAGTGATAATGCTTTTCTACTGTAACTGCAGGATTAGACATGACTTAAGTCAGCCCTACAGCCAGGTGGGAATGTTCCTATATCCTATTATCTTCACTAATTATTTATGAATTAGAGCAAAAATAAAACACATGGAGATTGGCTTTGTAACGCCTTTCTTTAGACAAAGCCAGTGTCATGGCATGGTAGTAATAATATTGAAATTTATACCACCCATAAACCTTTTATAGCAGTGTAATTAGTTGGGCTATTAATACCACCCAAGCTTAGCCTTATTTTATTGCTGTGAACACAGCTTGTAATCACATAAATGGTAATAAGTAATAATGCTTAAGGGCACTGTATAAACCTAAGCATTTTAGTCTCTCTAGTGAACAAAAGTAGGGTATCCTACAGATTTCCTCTCCTGTGGGTACTTCTTCCATGCTCTCCTTAGAGGGTTCTGTAATGGAAACTAAGGTCGTAAAATTCCCGTTCCTCTCTCACTTTCTCCAATCTGACTCCACTAACTTCTCTGCTAATACAGGTGTAAATTAGGCAATAAATACCAAGAAAGAACTGGATTCAAAGAGTTTGGGGACTATTTCTGCAAATCAATGTGCTGCTTCTTGTAGTGTTACGGTGTTTTCAACAGCAGATTATTCAAATCAGCTTCTTATTGCCTTGTGTTTCATGCTGGTTTATGGAATTAATATTAGCCTATGAAGAGGACAATATTTTGGAGAAAAGAAGATGCAACTTGTTTGTAATTTACAGTACCTTTGTGAGCAGAAAGGAGAAATCTCCCACAGTTAAGGAAAGCATAGTCCACTTGGCTCTGCAGCATGTTTCTAGGTTGGTTTTGTGTCCTGTGGAGAGGAGTCTGGATGGCTACTCCCGTTGTGCATCACTCTGCATCTCTAGCATCCTTCCCAGTTGGGCTACACCATCATCTAATGATGTTTCATGCTGTTTCTGGATCTCTAGTGCAAGTCAGCTGGTCCAACATCAATTCTGTTGTTTAACTCTGGTGAGAACAGGGTGTTCACAAAACCAAAATGGGTTATTTCCTTGTAGTGTTAATAGCCAAAAGAAGATTCACTGTGCAAGTGAGCAGGTATTCGAAACAGGCCAGGAGCTAACTGCTAGCGAATTGGTCAATACTCCAACCTGAATAAAATTAAATTTAATTAAGTGGCCTGGAATGACTGTGTATCAGTCTTGGGCATTCTTTCCACATTAATAATCTAAATACTTTAGGGAGGAAAAAGACTTTAATACTGATTACTCAATTTGAAAGGAAATTAAAGGCATGTTTTAACAAAGCTGGAAGGCAAGTGGCGGTAAATGACCCAGTCTGTTACACTGGATCTGATAGCACCCCCCGCTGCAGTTTGGGCAGTAGCGGGACCCCTTTTGTACAAGCCCTGTTAGGGCAGAGCCAAGCTGCAGTTTCAGATGCTGTTTTCTGCATCCCTGCCCCAGGGGACAAGGGCTCCCTCACCCAAGGACAGGCCAAGGGAAGGCGGCTCCACTGCCCCCTGGGAGCTGGCTGGCTGCTGGCTGTATCTACGGGCTGCTCCACTCCGAGGGCACCCTCAGTTGAGGGGTGGAAATGAAAGAGCCAAGGTAAGCTCCCTTGGAGCCTTCCTAAGCACCCAGGGCCTTTTCTGCTCTTGACCACAGCTCTCACAAGGTGAGATGGCCTTAAACACAAAACTCGTGTTTAGGCAGTAAATTTCATTTACCCACATTGAGGAGACTGTCTCAATATCTGGACTATTTCTAATACTTTTTTTTGTTTAATCCTTTTGAGCTGAAGCCATGTTTGCCACTAACAGCCAAGTTCTTCTACCTAGTACACTGGAAATTCCAACAAGAACTTTCTTAAAACTTTTATTTGAATAAAGTTAGGAAGCCAGGACTCTGAAGAAACAAGCAGCTGACTTTCATCTTTGGCCATTTATTTAGCAGTTTCCAACATAGTTCCCTCAGGACTGCTTCTAAATCTCCCAGAAAAAAACTCAGATATGTGTGAGATTTCAATTTCTGTTATATTTAAGAGCACCGTCTTTACAGTATTTTGCACAAGGTTGTGATAAATATTAATATCAAAGATCATAGTCACTATTTTTCAGATATCTTACTTCTGAAGTTATTGCTTAGTTGCATAAATGCTTTCGTGATACTCCTTGTGCCTGATATCTTCTATCCTTGAGGGCCTTTTAGAACCCACCAATCTGTTTGATTTTGTTTGGGTGTGTGAAACTGCTGGTACATGTTTCTTAAGAGCATCATCTCTTCAGCATGATTTGCTACTTGCATCAAAAAATTAGAAAGCCAAATTCAAAAGTATTTTTTTCTACAGTGCTACTGGTCTTCTGAACATCATCATCTGTTATCACAGTAGCATTTGTAAAGAAAAGTTGAATTTTGACTTCAGTGCATTTGCTGGATGCTTGCAGTTAGCACCATTTCTGCCTCTACCATGATGTCTACTGTTCATGCTCTTTCAGTGCTTGTGGATTTAATGAGATTTTTTTTGACAGCTTGTCTAAAGATCAAATTTTGGCCTTCATCTCTATTACCTAGAGTTTCCTAGCTCTTATGGAGTATTGGTTTTATGCTGGATGGAGGATTAAGTACCCTGCTGTTTTCAAGCTTAATATAGTCCTGCTTTTTGGCTTTTACACGGGAACATTTAATTTTAAAGCGATTTTTAGCACTTCTTGAGAAACAAACCTATTCTTGAATGATAGAGTACTCTGCTGCTTGGAAAACATGACAGAAACTTTCTTATTTTGAGGCATGCTCCAAAAGCTTAAATATTTTTAAATTGTCCATTTTTCTGTACAATTGCTGGTTCATTACTACTTAAGCATCCAGAAATTGGTCTCATGCTAAGATATCTTGTAACTCCTCAGGGCCTGCTGATATAGCCAATACCCTAATTGTTTTTAGGCACTTGTGGAAGTTTCCTTGTGTGCTCCAATACAAAAGTCAACAAATTGTGGCTGAGAATGAGCCAGTCAGTTCTGTATGTGAGCTTGTAATGTGGTGCAGATACTCTAAGCTGAGAGATAAAAAGCAGTACAAAAGCAGAGCAAACCAAAGTGGCCCATTTAAGTTTTCCAAGACAAATGCTTATTAAAACTCTATGATGCTCAGACAGGTATTCTATGAAAGCAATTGCTGTAATTGCACCAGATGCGATGCAGTTACAAAGAGGAAGCGACAGGCTCCAGGAGGCAGTTGCTCTTGACTTTCAGTTCATCCATATTTGCATTGCAAATAATATTCTGAAACTTTAGTAGGATTATTACTGTTTTGCCATTTGGCAGCTTCTTTTTGGAGTTTGGTTGTAGAATAGCTGCTTAATATACTATGAATTTTTATGAGCACAGAGAAAAAAGCATTTTCTGCTTGTCTGTGTAGTGGATCATTGGACATTCTTAGCTCAACTAGGCGTAAGTTTCTGTGGATAGGTTTCCATTCACAGCTGTCCCATCAATTAAGGCTCTCTGAGCTGCAAGCAATAAACATTGCTATCCCCATCTAAAATTTAGATCATAGGCACCTAAGAAGTATTACCTATCAACAGATAAATACTAGAAGTTTAAAAAGTGCATTTGTTTTTGTAATAAAAGTCAAAAGTACTTCTGTGACAAAGAAACTGGAACTATAGGCACAGTAGTGTTCAATAAAAGGGCTTTACTGCAGCACAGGTTTGAATCCAGAAGCTTTCACATTAAAAGAGTTTCCCAGAAGTTTGTAGCTACATCTGCTGCTTCCCAGCATTGGAAGACGGGAAGAAGATGCCTTCCTTGCAAGATAAGCATCCCATGTCAAATTCAGTATTGCTCTGTCTTTCGTGTTGCTTGCACTTTTCTTCACTCCTGAAGTCTGGGATCAGCTAAGGTTATTCTTATCAGGAAGAAGTTTCGTCTTCTATTTGGTATATGTGTGAGCGGGATCATGCAGTGTGTGGAAGCAGGGAAGAGTCCCAAGGCTGTGAGTAGGCTAGGTTTCATGCATCCTTTACCGAAATGCAGCCTTCACCTTCTAATGGCAGGTCCAATTATCACCTGTTCAGCAGAGAAAACTATCCTTTTTAGGTAACAAAAAAAAAAAAAAAAGCCTTAAATTTGGTTTTTTGCTAACATTTTCATTAAAAGCTGTGCTGATCATTTATTGATACTAGTTTTCTGTAGCTGCTCTGTTGACAGGGGTTACTCAGAGTTTGGGTTTAGTCACGTTCATTGTAGAAGTGTTACCCTATAAGGATTGTTTTTCCATTGGGTAACAAATAGTCTTGACCCTTGATTTAAAAATCACCTTCAGCCAACCCTTCAGTTTTTTTGCAGTTAACACTAATTACAAGAACAATTTGCACATACTGATTTTTGGAAGCTGAGTTACTTCAGTTCACCTATTTAATTTACTTCTCTGTGCTTTTGAATACAATCAGCAGTGACTAGAAATAATTCAAATGAAAAATGCATTGAAGATATAAGCAGGTGTTGCCTTAAATAGCAGCTCCTTCATCTCCTTCTGGTGAAAGCCAAAATTGCTTTTGCAGCTGTATAGGAGAAGTAGTATTTTATAGATCTGCTTGGTTTATATGGTTTATTAGATCACATTTCAAATTTTATTTATATAC